>NW_008794860.1:1397116-1483134 GCF_000699145.1 Aptenodytes forsteri | reverse complement strand
ATGGTACTCGGTTGCTGACTGAGGTTAAACCACGACAGCATGTTATTAAGGATATTGTCCAAAAGTCTCTTAAACACTGACAGGCTTGAGGCATCGACCACCTCTCTAGGAAGCCTGTTCCAGTGTTTGACCACCCTCTCGGTAAAGAAATGCTTCGTAATATCAAGTCTGAACCTCCCCTGGCGCAGCTTTGAACCATTCCCCCGCATCCTGTCACTGGATCCCAGGGAGAAGAGATCAGCACCTCCCTCTCCACTTCCCCTCCTCAGGAAGCTGTAGAGAGCAATGAGGTCACCCCTCAGCCTCCTTTTCTCCAAACTGGACAAACCCAGTGTCCTTAGCCACGCCTCACAGAACATACCTTCCAGCCCTTTCACCAGCTTTGTTGTTTTCCTTGGACCTCCTCTTGCTATTGACATACTTTAAAAAACCTTTCTTGTTGTCTGGCACAACACTACCCAGTTTCAACTTTAGTTGAGCTTTGGCTTTTCATGTCTTCCCCCTGCATATGTGAACCACGGCTCTGTGATCTTCCTGTGAAGCCTGACTTTGCTTCCAGAGATCATACAATTTCTTCTTCCTCTTGAGCTCCATGAGGAGCTCCCTGTTCAGCCAAGCTGGTCTGCTGCCCTGCTTACTTGACTTATGACACAATGGAATTGCCTGTTCCTGTGCTTTTAACAGGTCGTTCTTAAAAACTGACCAGCACTCGTGGACTCCTAAGCACCCAAAAGCAGATTCCCAGGGGACACTGCTAAGTAGCTCCCTAAGCAGCTTAAAGTTTGTTCTCTTGAAAGTCGAGATAGCAACGCTGCTGACCTTTTTTCTCATTACACCGAAAATTTTAAACACAATCATTTTGTGATCACTATGGCGAGAGAGCCACCTACCATTACATCTCCCATGAGTCTTTCTCTATTCACCAATAACAAGTCTAGGAGAGTATCTTTCCAAGTTGGCTCATTGAGTACTTGTGACAAGAAATTATCTTCAACAAACTTCAGGAATTTCCCAGTCTTGCTCGTCACAGCAGTATGGTATTCCTATAAAGTCTAGTATTCGGGAAACTGTTGGAGTTATAATTGTATGAGATTTTCAAGTCATTTTTCAAGACTCAAAATGGTAATTTTTTACTTGTACAATAAATATGTAGACAACTTTTTCCTAATGGAAACCTCATAGTTTTTGTGTGCTGTGGCTTTTTCAGCAGAAAACTGGAGAGAATTTAAAACTAACATGGAGAAAAATGCTAAACTAAATGCAGAATTGTATCTTGGGATTTGAAATCATGTGATGATTTCATGGCTTGGGTGTGGAGCTGATACATTCCAGAGTCCATGTTAAAGCAGCTGGACAGGAAATCTCATTCAGTTTCATCACAGAAATAAATCCATAAAAATGTTATTTTTGGAAACAGACATTGTGCTTATATTAACTTCCTTACTTCCACAAAGGATAGACTGGCAGGATCAGGCCTGTTCACTGTGTAGTTAAATACGCACCATTCACTTCCAGTGCTGCATCTACTTTGCTACTGATTCCTCTGAACTCTTTATGAATACTTTTTGAATAGTCTTTTCCCATCTTTCTTTTCTTTTCATCCTAGCTTTGGAATAAGACACAAATATTATAAATGGACCAGCATTAATGCTGGTTTTTTTATACTTTTGAAAATGTATTTGGAATGGCAAGACTTCTTCACTGCAATCAATAAATGAGATCTAAATAGCGTGTTTGATAGAGGACTTTGAATATGCGATATCAGAAAGTGGGCAGAGGCAGCTCTTTTCAGCTTATCGGTGGTGTATGAGGAGCAATAAGATAATAAACAACCCCTTCCTGCCTCTTTCTGCTGTCTCTCCCTCAGGAAAGCATGCAACCCTTACACTTGCTTACTCCCAGTAGCCCTGCTATGGCTAACTAACATTTACTCCTCACCTATGCAATTGGTGTCAGGCAATTTCACTTGGATTGTGCAGTTTACATAATATAGTCTGCATGGATGCAGTTAGACATTCTCATACCTTAAAAAGTATGGACTACATAGGCCAGAAAAAGAAATGTCTGAAGATTTTGGTTAAATGTGATAAGTAGAAAATCTATAAGGAGCCATAGGAAACTGCTTGATCTGAAAAGAAAGCTATAGAAACTGCAAGAAACATCATTAGGTTTAGGATAATGTAAATTTTCTAGGACTGGTAGAAAAGGCTCATAAAAAACAACTCATGGTTGGTTTTCTCTAAGATTAGTATCCTACTGTTAAGTCAATAAAATGGAAAATCACATTAAAAGCTTTGATGCTACTTTTAATGTTAGTCTTCAAGGAAAGTCGGATGCTCTCCATAGCAACTATGGAAGGTACTGACTACAGTAGTGGTTTAGTTCCATCCATATTTATTTTATTACCCATGCCTATGCCAGAAAATACACATGCTCTGTATTCATCAAGTCAAATGAATTTAATACCTCCTATGAAGATTTTATAGCTTTTCTGAATGTGGTTTCTTCAGAATGAATCAATGTGTTTGCTCAGTGGTTTGAACAGCTGTAATAATATTGCTTTCACTCTGCATCCTTATTTCATTTGCTTAGAAAGTGTGAGCTGATTTTAAGATAGGTGGGTCACAATTTTCCAGAAAATTTTTCTTGGAAAAGCCATGGATTTATTTTTTTTTTTTAGTAACTGCCTCTTTCTTCAATTTTCAGTTACCATTTGTTTTTCCCATTTCATTAGTAAAAGCAAAGAAAGCAAATTAAAATTATTCAGACAGGTCAGAAAAAAAGCAATATGTTAGATAAGAGAGATAAAAAATTGAAATTGTTTAGGAAGGTAAAGATGTGAAAATATGTAGTTGTTTTTTCACTGACTGTCTTATCATTTTACCAATTTTAGGATATTTTTATTCTTTATTTCCTTAACTATTGTATTTCAAATTGGACTTCTACTTAGATGGAGCTACAAAATTTGAAGGATGATTGATTCTATTTTAAATGCAGGTTTGATTAGACTGGCTTCTGGGCTCTGCCTATTTCTCCCCAGCACCTTCCTGGAGAGAGAAAGAGCAGTAGTGAGGGTGGAAAAGGTGCTCATGGTAAGAAGGGATCTACTACATGTATCTAACACACTCTCTGCTGATTAAGGGCCTAAGACAGGATATCTCTGTGACCTCTCTTGCTCTCTTCTTCTGGTGTGGTTTGGTATTTACAGAAGATCTTTAGCTGAACAGTTTATTTCAGGTCTATTTTGTGCCTTGTACTCTTTGGAAGAATATGGGATAAGTATTTTGTGGATCTTCTAAACATTGATACCTCTGAAACCAGAGGAGCCAAGATTTGATAAACCATGCCTGTGCTTTGTGTTTAACCATGGCATGAGAGTGTATCTCACTCCGCATATGAAATTGTCAGCCTTGGGGAGGCTGGAGAGATGGCAGAGCAATCTCTGGCTTTAGCTCTGTTCAGTGGAGGCACCCTCTAAATTACAATTCAGAGATTGGAGTAAATCACAGGTCCAGACTGAGTTTAATGGGAGTCTTGCTTGAAATACTCAAATACAGACATATACATTGTAGACGTCTACATTTTGTCAGACGTATCCCACCCTTCTAACGCTTTTAGTTTGTCTGCATTTCCTTAGTGAAAAATAAAATCTTTGTTTTCCAGAAGTACAGTCCAAAAGAGTTAGACAGTAATGACTGCGTGTGTAATATTCATCTCCCACAAAGAAGAGCATCTCCTTTTCAGCCTTTAGGTAGTCCACTGCAACAGTGTGCTGCATTTTTTTGGAAAACCCTAAGTCAGAGATGGTGTAAGGGAGGCTCTGCATCTGAAATCCTTGAGTTACCCAGTAATGAGGGCTTTAAAAAGGAAAGGTGTTATACAAAAATTGTCGGTTTCCTAGCAGTGCAGTTGCAGATACAGTTCTTAAATCTGAATTTGAAGGAAAAAGATGCCACTGCTGCGATGCATAAAAGAAAATAAAACTACTACATGATGCAACTAGTGATGTATTTCCACGGGATTTTGTGCCACCAGTGCAGACCAGGTTGAGCACTGGTTTTCCTATTATAGCTTTAGGATCTGACTGATGATATCTAAAGCCCTAAAAGGCCTCGGATTTGATTAAAGATGTTTCACTTTTCTATGGAAATTAATAGAAAATAGTTCAAATGCTAAAACATCTCATTTAATGAGTTGGGAAATTCTTGAATTTGGTTTAATTCCCTGTTGTGATTGCTAAAGATAACCTTAACTGTTACATCTTTCTCCAGCAGACTGATCCACACAAAAAGACATTGAATTGACTGTTAGCTTTAGAGATTCCCACTCTCAGTGTTGGATCTGTACTCTAGTCAGCCAAACTAATGATCTAAGTTATGGACAGTTGTGTTCATCTTCCAAGAGACCAGTAGGCTTAAGAGCTTTTTCTTTGCTAAACAAATTTACTCTTTTTTTTTCCTTTTTCTTTTTTCCTTCTCCCTCCCCTGAAATAATTGACCTTTGAAAAAATAAACCAAACCCCTCTCAGGAACTTCATAAGCAGCAGCAACAACATTTAACATGAGCTGAGGAAAGGAAGGAATGGTCAATGAGCCTTGCAGTATTGTAGATGGCTGTGCTTTGATGAATGGCACATGCAGTGACTTCCTTGCCAGCTTCAACTTTGTGTTCCCTTCAAATAAAGAGATTAAAAAAGTTGTACCTAGCAACAAGGAGAACACTAATGTAGATCACGCATGAGTCTTTGTCATACTGTCAGAAGTAGGTTTTGATGTCAAGTACGGATTAACGTCTCCTGAGTTTAGCTGTCTGGTTTAGAATGAAACAGCTCACCCCCCAAAAGTGCTTGTTTCTCTGCACTGACACTAAGGATTAACTTTCATGTAATCACCTGTATAATAGATATCTATGGCTAAGTGAAAGGGATGTCACCCACTGATGTCCTGCCTATTCTTCACCATCTGCTGCTAGGATGGTCTAGCCCAAGACTCTTCATGACAGATAGCCTGGGGCAGCACAAAGTTCTGGTTGAGAAAGCATCCTCCTCCATGCTTACATCTGAACACATGATGCAAGTGGAACATACATAAAAGATTGATTTTGCATGACTTTCATCTGGCAGGCAGAAAACAGATTTACTCTATAGAGAATCTATCAAGAAGAGGCCATAGAAAATCTGCACTGAATTTACTGCAACAAGGACTGCTGCCTTGGTCATAGTAAACCCATAGCTACCTTGATGAAGGCTGTGTGGGGTGGGAGGAGGAACAGAAGAGAGTCAAAGGGCTACAGATTTGCTGAGCGCAGCTTGCCCATGTGCAGCTACCACACACACAGAGTACCTCTGCAGTATGTTGGCTGGATCCTTCTCAAAGTTATATAAATATACACATACATATATATATATGCATGTGCTTTTTTGTGGGTCTGTCTAAGAAGATTCTGTGCAATTTTACTGGGACAGCTCTCCAAGGTAATCTTGTGTCTGTTCATCCTACCACTAGAACAATGTGTTTCACATCTGTTTTGAATGAGCAGTAGCAGTGTCCAAAGGATATCCTGCTTTATAACTTCTTCCCTTTTTTATTGTGCTGTTGTGGCTGCCTGTAAGCCACTGTTATGTTGCCTCTTGTGAAATGGTTGCAGCAGCTGCAACTCTAATTCTAATTCTTGTCAAAGTAATCTAAAGTCTCTTGTCAGACTGCCAGGCATAAAATTAAATGGGAACTATCTAAATGGGCATAAAATTAAAAGGAAGGAGACTAGGTGAGAAGAGCAGAAAGCATTTTGCCTTGTGGGCCTCACTGGAAGCTGCTGCACTGGCATCTGTGAGCCTGGTGTTTGATGGAGTTTAAGAGCAACGGATGGATGCTCAGGCTACGGTTGGTATTAGTAAATTTTATGGTACCGAAAAACATTCCCAAGCACTAGATCTCAATCCTCTGTACTGCTAAATTGCTGGAGTGGCTCTTGGGTGGTTTCATTTTGGACCAACCCACTGAATGGTTCCCAGGCACTATTCAGGATATGTCATGGGTCAGGGACGATTCCCAATAACCAGTTTGGACGTAGCCAACCTATCTCAGAGATTAAGAGAGTTAAATAAAATGGGCATGAGCTGTTTCATGCCTGTTGGCCTCCATGTCAGAGAATGGTACCAATCGTATTTTATTTCCTGCTACAGATGTAGCCTTAGGCTTTAGGCTCCATCTGAAATGCCATCTTATACACTTCAGTCTAGTAGCCTCATCATATCAGTCTTATGATTTCTCTTTGATCTGGTCATACTGGTTAGATCTACAGCTGGAGATCAGTCCCCAGCACTGATTAATGCATTAGTCCAGCTACAATCATGTTACCTCTGGTCTGCCAGGCGTTTTTGCAGGCAGTATCTTCTCTAAGAGCCTCAGAATGAAAGACTGAGTGGCAATAAAAAACTTTTTTAAAATAAATTCTTCCTGCCACAGATCTAGGAGATGACTCACAGGCCACAAAGGATATGGCAACCAATTTATGAAATCTGGGGCATTTTTCACTTCCTGATGAAAAAAGAAAATCACATAAATTACATTTTATTTTAGGAAGTTTTCTTTGTTTTCCAAAGTATTTTGCTGACAATCATTATTTTTGGCAAAGTGCTATTAAGGCACAAGTCCAATGAAATCCTGCATGACTCCCTACCATCTCATGGTAGGCCGTGGTGAAGTGTGACTGCAGTACATGGGATTTCAACGGACTGTTGCTCCAAAATGGTACAAACATGCTGACTGTTTTAAGACCGGAAAGCCCAAGGGAAACAGTGATTGTCACAGCTTTAAGCAGAATGCTGACTGATTGTTATCTGAAAGAACTTTAAATTTTTTTGCAGAAGAGGTTCTCTGTCCCCTTGGTCCCTGGTTTTGCAGTAGCTGAAGTGGCAGGCCAGCAAGAGGGAGAAGTTGTCCCAGCTCAGCAGAAGAATTAGGGTTTGGGATTTCTGCTGTAAACTTGGGCTGAAATGGATCCAAGCAATCATTTGCTGCCCTCTTCTAAGCGATAATTTGATTGATGCTCTCACAGAAGAGGCGTGCATCCATCTTCACCCTCCCCAGCTGCTGAAGCGTCTGCTCAGGAGGTAACAAGTCCGAGTCAAACTGTGTCCTTGCTTTCAAAGGACTCCTTTTAACAGGGAATGATCACCTGTCCCACAGACCAGATACAATTATCTCTCAGAGTGGTTTTTTAGTCAAGATATTGTAATCTTTTGAAGGCAGAGTCTTCCCCCAGATATAAAGAAATTTATGACTGACTTCAGTGCAGACATGATTTAACCTCTTTGGAGGAAAAAAAGTGTTCATCTTCTTTATCACAGCTGGACAACAAAGAAGAAAATATACAGTTTTGGTTTCTTCCAAAAGCCTTATTGCCAACAAAGAAACTCAGATTTCAGCTATTCCAAAATGAAACTATACAAAACATTGAGAAACTGTACAAAACAAAGAAACCATGCAAAACATCTAGAAACATTTCTTTAGTTGGGACTAACATATTGGATGACAGAGGGAGTGTAAACCTTACCCATCTCTGAAGAAAAGTATTACTTTTCCCAGCACTGTAACAGCATCAAAAGAGGAAGAAACTGCCTGCAATTCTTTTCATTTCATGTTAAGTAGATTGTTCTTTAAGAGGTATACAGAATGTACCATACAATGCTTGGATCCCTTTCACATCTTCCTTTGGCAAACAAAATCCAAATGGAGACTAGTATGTGTAACTAGGATACATCAAAGCAGATGGAACAGTGGGATGGCTGAGGCCCAGAGCATGTCCAAATTCATGGGCAGCAACAGTGAATAAATTAACTCCTAAATAATAAAAAAACCCACCACAGGTATTTCCATCATGGGCAGATGATTGTATTTCTCACCACCTGAGGGTTAGGGGTCAGGATTCTGAGTTTACATTGATTTTTGGAAAAGGTAAAATTTTCCCATGTCTCAGAAGACCAAATTTGGTGAACATTCACAGAAACTCAGAGGAGATAGTAGCAATCTGTGCAAGTGGTGATGTTTGTGTCTTTGGGAATACGTTCACTTGGGTCAGTGATCTATGGCTGGAGATGGACCTATCTGGTAAACTGAAGGAGTGGAGAAATAATGTGGGATTGGGCTCTTATAGATCAGGCAATCTGTACGGATGCTGAAATTAGGCAGATGAAAGCTGAGCTCTGGGGCAGATTAGAAAAAAGATAGTCCAGAGCTTTGAAGAGACTGAGGCTTGGCAGAGAGGTCTGCAGACAGTGGCTTGCCAGATGCCTTGGACATGTTTAAAGTTGGTTGTTGTTTTGACTAGAGACCAGGTGACACGGTAATAGAAGACATTAGTCTTAAGTCTGCCTTGTAAAGAAGGATTTTATAGAGCATGGTTGGACAAACAGCAGGCATTGAACAGGACCTCCCATGGCAGTAGATGTCAGTGGCACTATCGAGCAAACCCATCCAAACAGGACTGAGATGATTGAGAGGATGTGCTCTCAAAAAACCTATTAAGAAGTAGTGGAATATCCAGAAAAAAAGGCTTTTGCAATTTTTTACAGGGTTTTAAGGTTGGATCTCTGACTTCTAACTAAGAGTCAGGTTTATTTTCCTTATCAGCTCCCAAAAGAAAGGTTACTAAATGTGGATGTGCTATCAGAGCACCCTGAAGGGGAAAGGATTGGGTAAGACCCAGGTGGATGACAGACAACCTATCAGATGGGAACAAAACCTGATGATATAAACAAGAAAGCAGGGTCAGGCATGTCATGCTTATCCACATGAATGTGGCAAGCCATCAAGGTACAAAGAGCAAACACTGACTATCACTGTACTAATAAAATAAATAGGCCTGGAACCACTGTCCTTTTATCTAAAATTATCTTTCAAAACAGGGCAGGTACATGCAGGTTGCTTCTTCAGCAATTTAACAGTATAGATTATTACTTCTCTGATGCTGCTTAATTTACTCTACTGAAGACAAGGATCCAGCATGTCCCACAGACATTTCAGGATTTTTCTCCTCCACAATACAAGCTGATAAATGTTCCAGTGCTGATCTTGCAAAGCTTTTCAGGATGAGCTTAGCATTAAACTGACAATCACTTATATTAGGGTCATACAGCCTCCTGTCACACAACAGGGAAACTGTTATCCAGTGGCTCCTTAGCAAAGCACAACAATAAGCAACATAATGAGTTTATATATATATATATATGTTGATTCTCAGTGGCCAGCAGTAAAAACTGTGGATTGTGCTATTTTATTAAATTATTGTCACAGATAATGGTGGATCAAATTTTGTTCTCCCACCTCCTACTACACAATGATAGGTCAGAAATAACTCTTTCAGGATTTATTGAGTTAGTCCAGTTTTGAAAGAGTAAGATTAGATCCTTTTCTTTATACTTGTTTCAATGAATTTGCTTGGGATTAAGGTTTATCAGTCTGTTCACGTAGTATTCACTTTCTAAACTGACCCCAAATTAATCCCCTAATGTAGGATTTCTGACATCCCACATCGTTATGTTGTTTCTCCCCAGCTAGCTCAGGAATAGACTGATTTCTGGATGTAAATTTCAAGGATTGTTTCATAGGAAGTCCCTGAATCTGCAAAATTTATAAGGTATTTCCATGTACCATTTGTTCCCATGGTCCACGTCTCTGTGCTGTCAAAATGATTGTCCCTTCCCAATCCTTCACTGGGGCAAAAGCATGTGCCAGGGTCCCATGTGGGCCATCAAAGGGATAAGAGTCACGATGATGTAGCAAATAATAGCAGAAGAAAGAGAAAGAAACCCCCACCACATAGGGTTTCAGAAACTCTATCCTTAATGAATACTGAGGCACCTCTTTCTGGAAGGAAAAATAACCTAGCATCAACCTAGGAAGCAGATAATGAGAGAAGGTGTCTTTTTACAGCTGTGACCATGAACAGCTACAGAAAAACTCTGGTGAAAAGGAATCATTTGGATGCTTTTGGGAAGGAAATTTAGGATCAGATTTAGAAAATCCAGTAGTACAAACGCAATGATTCGTGCCCACTTAGAGCATTCAGCTGAAGGGATAAGGCTGTGCAGTGCCATGAAATAGTGTTACAGCATGGTTCTGATGCAATTTAAAGTCCCTTTCTCACCCCAAGTAATTAACTCATGATTTCAATGTTTTGTGCATTCTGTCCCATGACTTTCCCTCTATAGTTAGGAAGGGATAAGTCTGACATCATCTTTGGTTTTAGTATCATTCACTGTGACCAAAATTTGTTTGCATTATTCCCCTTTACACAAGGTATAGAAGAGAATTAAGTTCTCTGAAGCACTTTTTTTTTTCCCTATAAACATGGATAGAGCAACCAGATTAAACTGGTGTAATCACAGAATACAGAGCTTGTCCTGTATGCTGATGAAAGTGGGAAGCTTTTTTGTCCTGTACTTCTACACAGAACATTGCCTTTTCCCCATCCCTCCCTTTTCTAGCTCTTGTCCTGGGAGGTTGTGACCATGATGACAGAGGAGCAGGATTGACGGTCCAAGGCTGGTCCTTCTGTTGGGTACCAGGATGTGGTCCAGGGCTGTCTTCCTAGCTCTGATCTTTGCAAAAAGTCCCTTAACCTGCTATGGAGAGTATTCATCAACTCCATGACATAACATAGAGGATGTACCAAGTGTCCTTTTCTTTACAGTGTCCAGTTTGCCAACTTCGTTGGATGTAAACATAGCATGACATTTCATCACCAAGCCCCATAGTTAGTGTAATCTAGCTGTAAGCACGGGGTTGAAGGGCAAGGCCATTGAGCCAGCTGAATTGTAAATATAGGTAAGTCTATACTGACTGAAGGAATTAGACCTGATAACTTATTTTTTCTTTATATGATTTTAATTTGCATTGGGTAAGCTCTGTGTCTTAATTTTCTATCATTATTTAGTGTTAGCATTGTGGTAATGCTGAAGAGTTCCTGTAATGAATCAGGGTCCATTTTGAAAGATGCTTTAAAAACAGTGTAAAAGCCCAGAGGAAGTAGGTGGCATCAGGACATTTCCTGTATTCTTGTGTGTCACAACAGTGTGATTCTTCCCAGAAGACCGGTAGTTTAATACTGCCAAAAACTAAAGATCAATAAAGTTACCTTTTATTCCAGCCATTCCCCTTACCTTGTGCAATGCTTTCTTCTAATTCATCTGTTAACCAGTGGGGACTAGTGGGGCCCTTTAATAATCTGACATCTAGTGGCAACGTTGTGTATAGTAACGAGAGAAAAAATAAAGCCAGAGAAGACTGGAAAAATTTTAGCCATTAACATATCATGAGATCATTTGGTTTTGTGATAGCAAACCTATGTTTTTAACTTTGTAGTCTTCTTAATGTAATGCAATGCACTTAGTGGGGCAGTAACAAATGTGTGCTTCTCACTAAAAAAGATGAAGAATTGTGCATTTGAACTTGCATTGTACCCTTTTATAATACAGTCTTCCCTTAATTCTAAATACTAGTAATTTCTGGCAAAATCATAGAGACTCATTACAAAGTCCTCGCTGAATTTATAATGGAGATAAAAGATTTGAATCACAAATAGGAGACAACACTGATAAAAACTAAAAAAAATTAATGGTCCTTTTAAATCACCCAAGTGATGCCTACTCATTTCCAAAGCCAGAAAACCCACAACTCATCACCTGTGCTTTCATGTATTCTTTTCCCATTTGGGCTCTCCTGGAAAGAGCTGGTAGTTTGCTATTCAAGAACACCACACCATGGTCTCTGAGTCATGCCCATAGTGCTGTAGTCCACATTCCTGGTCACCTGAACACCTAGGAATGCCTGCATGTCTCTAAGATTCCTTGTCATGCAGCTGCTGCCATTTCCACAGCCTGATGCCTTCCCTTTTATGTATAATACTTGTCAAGGTACTCCTAAAAATCCAGAAAAATCCAAGCAAATATTGCTCATTGACATGTCAATATTCTGATTGATGTAAACGGAGTATTTTCCACAATTTGTATTGTATGAAATGCTGATTAAAAAAAATAAAGTAGCTGAACATATGGTTAGTAGAAAAGTCTGGCAATAAAAACTGGGCAGTTATTAGCATAAAAAGAGTATAGTTTATTTATACTGAAATTAGGTCTTATGCTGAATTGAGGTTCAATTCAGAATGAAAGGAAATTGCAATTTTGGAGCTTTCTATGATATCAAACATTCAGGTATTGACAAGCTTAGTTTATTTGCATGAGCTTTCTCTAAGGCAAATAGAAATTTGGCAAAGTCTAAACAATAACTTTATTCTAATCTGTAGAGTGATTACTGTTTTGTAGATGATTACTGCTCAGCTTTTCTATTTCAAATACACAGATTTGCAGAGATAGAAGGGAATTGATGTGTATCCGTAGAATTGTTTAAGAAAAAGGCAAGGAGATAGCAAAGAGGTTACATGGAAAAAGCATGTGACATATTTGAGAATAGCTGGACCACAACACTTGCACATCCTTGACAATGAATAGTCCTGTAGATGTCTTTCTTTAGATGTCTGTCTGATCTAAAGGCTGAGGCAAGGTACCCCCAAGAATGATTCTTCTTATCCTAAGACAGGCATCCTGTGAAAAGCGTCTCCATCTAGGATGATCAGATTAATCATCATCTGGAAGAACCTATCTCTTTCAATCATCTGCAAAGGAAGCCTATGCTTGCATAATCCTGGAAGTTTTTTGTTTTTTGTTTTTAATTATTACCCATTAATTTGCCAACATGTAGGCATCTAGTGCTATTTGAAGTTTCTTAGGGTATCCTGCTTGGCTGCCAGCTGGAGTTCTGGAAAGTTGTGGGTCTTCTCGAGACTTTAGGCCCTGCATCATGTCTGTCAGGTATGTGCAGAAATCTTGGATACCCTGTAATCAGTGGCACTAAATGCTTGCACTTAGGCAATTGAATTAGTTGACCCAGATTTAAGTTAGATGAATCTGCTGTGCATCTCTGTAGCTGAGGCTTCTACTAGTCAGAGAACTTGTGCATTTATGATCTTTGAAAAGGAGGTTGGTGGCATGAGGCTCTTTGCACTGAAGGGCTCTTCTCCTCATATTTTACTGAAGTAGCTTCAAAGTATGACAGGTTACAAACCTCATCTCTCCTTCCAGGTTTGTAGTGGAAAGACTGAAAACAGCACAAGCATGTGGGATCTCGTTGCTCAGTGAGGACTGGGACAGAGCTGGTATTTGTCATCTTAATGGAGTAGAGGTGTGCTGAGGGTGAAAGGATATTCTGAACATCGCTAATGGCTGAGTCCCAGAAAGAGAACTGCTGCTTGTGTGTACAAATCTAAATCAGTAAATGCACAGCTGAATACAAGCATGACATGAAATCCAGTGAATCGTTTGGAGCTTGGCCAGCCATAGTGTTCGCTGGTATAGCGAGTTGGGTAATTAGAAATTAGTTGTGCCGTAATGTACCCTGTGACTTGCACAGGCCCTTGTATAGCAGTAACACAGGAAAGATACTGTTATTATTTCTACTATGTATTCTGTCAAAAGAGTGAGATAAACTTACTACTGTGCACGGAGATAAACTTACCACTGTACATGGTAATGGAACATGACCTTAGTCTCTTTATCAGATATCATAAGATGCTGGCAATTATAGCTGCCATTATAGCCAAGTGGTTGTACAGGTAAATGGTTTGGTTTTACTGCTGGATGATGACAAATTAACTTTGTCTAAGAGAGAGGATTAGGAACCGCTCAGTCTTACACACCAATGGCACATAACTGTGCTGTGTTATAGAGTATTCACACTACAACCATTTTCTTCAGCGTGCAAAAAGAAGCAGCCCGGTATTTCTCTTACAACGTCAGCTCTGCTGTGGTGACTAGCAGTAGGTGCAGAGACCAGATTTTAAGCAGTCCATACCTCCCTGAGAACGGTTCCTGGCTGCCCATGCCAAAGGAGGGAAAGGCTCCCAGAAGAGGTGGCTGCAGGAAATAACTATGTGCTGGTTTTTGCTTAGTGTTGCAGAAGCAGATCAAAATGAATGCCCTTGATCAGCAAATTTATTTCATTTGGGGAGTTAGATAAATCGTCTTTGTTACTTGCCCATGAGTGTAATGAGTAGATGTTGTGTTCACAAAGCACTGAGTTCTATGCAAATGCAAACAAGAGAATGACTTGCCTGGAAAAGCTATTTGTAATTAATAATATAGAGGGGATGAATCCATTTCCACTGTGGAACTGGAGTGAATACTCTAAAGAGGAGCTCTAGGACTTTGCTTTAGTGAGCTTTCCTGTCTGCCAATCTTCACCAAAGACCAAAACATGGTTTGTTACAGGACCTCACAGTTAGTGGCCTATTTAAAGTGTGTAGTCACAGACTATTCCCTTTTTTTGTCTGTTTTAAGAGAATTTGCAGTGATTTCTTTTTTTCTCTTTACTTTAGCCCCTTAGCAGCAAGTGTCTGTCACATGTGGTGACTCTAAGGAGTGTTATGAAATTTTGGATTGTTGTATGCTTTATATAATTTGTCTATATCTTTCTCCCAGGAATGTTCCATGTTTCATATCCCATGGTTCGTTTCAGACAATGTATTTATTTCCTTTATTACAAGCATGGAACTAAGAATATAAAAATGTTATTTAAATGACAAATAAAAATTAATGTACCTATAATTTAACAACAATACTCTATATGTTATCAAGTTACTGTTTCATGTGATAGTTGTGTATGTTTTATTCTCTTGTACTTCATCCTGCACTTCTAATAATAAAGCCCTACTACACTGAAAGCAAGATGGGGAGAGCCCTTCTGTAAATGCCTATGTTTAGATACCCATGCTCATCCCCCTGCCACACACCTTCAGGCGCTCATCTGCAGCAATCCTCAGTGCCCTCCCTTGTCATCTTCCTGGTTTCCCAGCAATGTGGGTTAGGTTTGCAGTGGAAAACAAAAAAAAAAATCTAAACCAATTAGGAAGGGACTGATAATCATTGTGACACTCAAATCTTGAGAAAGAGAAGGGATTGGTCATGAATTGGGGTGGGTATGAACTCTGTGAAGTTCTCCTATCCGTGTCCTTTGAAGGGACAAGGATATCGGCTATCTACTGATCATAACAGTTATGCTTTGTATGCTTGCCAAGACAAAAATGCTAAGGTTTAATTTTTCAGCCTTACATGCTGATTTTTGGGAAGGGAGGAGCTCTGTTTTGCAGTTTTTGAGTTGCATGGACAACCAGTTTGAGTTGCATGGATAGCTACAGACGTCTAGATTACACTCTGAATTACTCTGTCTAATTACACTGTGGGGAATGTATTCGTTATTGTATCTCAAACACAATCAAGACCTTGGGAACTCTAATGTTACAGAAATCTTTGTGGAAACCCTGTGATTTGTCAGTGGCATGCTTTCTTCTGCTGATTTTCTTGTGATTAAGCATGGTGGAGGCAGGGCGGCACAGATGATTTTGAAAAGGAGCTTCCAAATCAGCACATACCCTGGTCAAAATCAGGGCAAATCTGACGTTCAACCAGGTTTCCCCAAAAAGAGTGCAAGCTCAGTGGGAAGGGGGAATAGGTGCCGTGTGACATGAGCCTGGGACTTGCTGTGTCGGACTGTAGGGATGGGGATGCTTTTGCCTGGTGGTGGTGGGGAAGCCCCAGCTGCCCCAAGGTAGAGGCGAGGGCCTGACATTATGTTACAAGCAGCCCTTTTGGCGCTTCACAAGCTACAAGAGTCTTTTTATTTAACTGTGAGACTCCAAGATTTAGCTTTTAAAGCCAAAAAAAAAAAAAAAAGGATTGGGTGAGGAGTAGGGCAGGAGAGCAAGGTAGTGACTGGACGCAATCCATGAAAGAAGTAGGTCACATCTTGGACCCAGTATTAACTTCTAGAGAGAGGTCTGATAACCTGGGATGAGGGAATGGCCGTGGGAATGTGGAGGCTACATAGGGATTCCCAAGTAGGTTTCTTACACAGATTTTGGTGAGCAGCTTCTCTTTTCTTTGGCTCTGTTCCCTTCTGTGTAAAACTGAGCAATCCTTTGATTTTCCAGCAGGGTTGTAAGAGAGGATTCAGTTAGTGCTTCCACACTTGGTTAATGACACAGTGGTTGTTCTTCTGGCTTTAATTTTGGACCAAGAATAACATTGCAAAGCACAGCCCTGAAATGAAGCTGTGGGATTTCAGATGGCCACAGGCAACCCATGTCGGCTAGTTACACCACCTGACTGTGCACGCAAACTCCTTATTTCTCCTCCCAGTGCATATTTGTTTTACCTGCTTAGTATCTATGTGTTACACTAAATGTTAACTCCTGCCAGACACTTTAGGGTCATGTTGCTGAAAAACTGACTTTGATTTTGTAATTTCTAAGTAAATAGAAAGGGTACAAGTGAATCGAGGCTTATACACTATATCAGTTCAGGTGATTGTGGTACCACCAGCAAACATAAACACTCAATTTTCTCAGGGAAAGCTGCCCAGACCAGGTATTCATGTTTGTCTTGAACACCACAGGCATATTCCAGCATGATTTGAGGCATGCACAACTACATTTTTATAACTGCTGCTGAGAGAAACATTACTTGAGGGCTAAATTAATCTTTTTTATAACTCCCTGCTGTTAGCTACACACAGGCAAAGCATTCAGTAGGAGACTTGGGTCTGACTTCTGGTGCTAAAACACTTTCCCTTGGCCACATGGTTTGAAGGTGTCCAAAGGACAATTCTTTGGTCCGAGCTCAGATCTCTCCATTAGGCACGTGGGCAGCTGCAGCAGAGCCTTCCATATAGATTTCTCCACCAGGAATTTGATTTTTGTGGCCACAAAGTGCTCCACAAGCTGAAACCATGCATGGCAAGTGAGGGCAATGAGGAGGCTGGCTTCAAAACCACACTGCTCTGAACCAAAATGCTAATGTACATTCAGCCTTTCTAGGCATCCTTATCCTAGTGTTAAAGTTTATAGTTCCTTTGTCCCCTGCCTCAAATAGGTGCTTTAAGAGATAAAATCTTTATTCCTGCCCATTGTCAGTATGTTCTCTAAGTTCAGGATCCTTTTTCCATGCGTGTTTTGTTTCATACTCACTTTAAAGCTTTAAAGATGGGGTCATGATAGTCAAATTCACCCCAAATTGCAGAGACTTATATTTTCCTGATGGTTAAACATCTTTAAAGGCTCAGATCCAGTCAGTAGGATGCCCAGACACAAGGATATAGGTGGAAATTAGATAATTAGAACTTGGCCTTCACAGTCTAAACAAATTCTTACAGAAATACCATGTGTGCAAAAATATCCCCCAGCATATTCAGAAATGAATGAATGACCTCTGTATTTCCCTTTGTACAATTTGCATTTTATTTAGCCTTCTGCCTTTTAATAGCACTGATTCCCAAAATTATGACCTCCAATAATCTGCACCTGAGGATAACCTTTGCAAAACCAGAGGCAGAGGCAGAAAAGTCTGCAGGGTGGCAGGTGAAGCTCTGGGGATGAGAGTCGAGGGGACTGCAAGGGGACGGAAGATGGTGGCGTCCATTCTTGTTTCATGTGCAGATCATTTTGAATGTAACAGTGTGAATGCACATTTCTTCAGCCAAGTGCTTGAGGAATGGCCATGCTCTGTGTGAACTTTGTTATGGCAGTACATTTCTATAGTCATAATGAGCACAGATGTCTTCATTAGGACTCTGAGCAAAAGATTTCAAAAGTAGTGTTAGTTAAATATGTGTTTAAATTTTGGCATGAGTTTGAAGGCTTTGCTGAGTCAGCACCTTCTTCTCTAATTAAAGCCTGTCCTCTAGCTCATGATATACACAGGCTGCACTGTGATCCTGGAAATGAGAAAAGAGTTTATCACTCTTAGAAATGAAAAAGACATCTTTAATAATAGCCATCCTCCTTCCATAGTCTATGCTTGTTAAAATACATGTCCAGGTGATGTTTCTGTACACCTCTGTAAACAAACACTTGTTAACTTGCAGAATTTTGCTCCAGAACATACCTGTGGCAGTTTGGTCTCCTCCTGAGATCAGTGCAAACTTTCCTTGCTTTCTTAAACAAAATGTATTTCTTTTGCACTAGGAGCCTGGTTTGTTCACAATAATCCTGTTCACAGTAGTATGAAGTGATAAATACACTGTTCAGCTCCTTGGAAAAATATAATAACCTAAGCTAAATTACACCATGATTTAAAGAAAAGTGTTCATATATTTATTGTATAAATCACTTCCTCTGTAATCTTGGGTGAAAATCAAAAGCAGTGTTTATAAAAGTAATCATGATAGTCTGAAACATAGCTAGAGGTAAATGCATATATATTTGTAATATATACATACACACATTTGAAAAATGTTTTCCAGTGCTTTTTATAAACTATATATTTTTCATCTTTATTACCAAGTTCTTCTGTTTAATAACAGCATTTACCATATGTCTGTAAGCTATTTTTTTTGAAAACACCTTCATTTTTAAATATTGATTTTTCACCTTAACCAGTTCTCATGGTTTAATCCCACCAAGCAACTAAGCACCACACAGCCGCTTGCTCGCTCCACCCCGGTGGGATGGGGGAGAGAATCAGAAAACTAAAAGTGAGAAAACTCATGGATTGAGATAAAGACAGTTTAATAGGTAAAGCAAAAGCGGCGCGCACAAGCAAAGCACTTCCCACTGGCAGGCAGGTGTTCAGCCATCTCCAGGAACGCAGGGCTCCATCACGTGTAACGGTTACTTGGGAAGACAAACACCATCACTCCAAACGTCCCCCCTTCCTTCTTTTTCCCCCAGCTTTCTATGCTGAGCATGATGTCATATGGTATGGAATATCCCTTTGGTCAGTTGGGGTCAGCTGTCCCAGCTGTGTCCCCTCCCAGCTTCTTGTGCACCCCCAGCCTACTCGCTGGTGGGGTGGTGTGAGAAGCAGAAAAGGCCTTGGCTCTGTGTAGGCACTGCTCAGCAGTAACTAAAACATCCCTGTGTTATCAACACTGTTTTCATCACAAATCCAAAACATAGCCTCATACCAGCTACTATGAAGAAAATTAACTCTCCCCCAGCCAAAACCAGCACACCAGTGCAACCTTCTCAATCTAGGGTAAAACAGCTTTTACCAGTTCCCATAATAGTTGCTGACAATTTAGGGGACTGAGTCCTTCAGGACATAGTTTCTAGTTCTCTATCAATGTTTTATCTTTCATGATTTTGAATCACCAGCAATATGGTAAACACTGCTCGGTTTATTTAATTTAAATTACATTATTAATAGATTTAACAAAGCATTTTTCATTTTCAAATCTAAGTGCTTCTCCTTGCATATATTATTCTCTTTAAAATACCTTTATGAAAACTATTACTTAGAAAATTATGAGCTGCATAACTGCACAATTAAGACTAAACATCTGAGGAGATGAGCTGTCGGGAGCTAACCCAGAGCAGATGCCAAGACAGCTGTGACGCTGGATGGCAGCTATGACGCCGGGTGGCTGGCAGCTGTGCCCCTCCGCTCCCAGCCTGGGGACCCTGACGCATGGGGTGGTGGGGAGCGCCGGCTGGTCCCTGCGGGCTGCCGCCATGGGATGTGTATGCTGTGCTCTGCAATGTAAGGTTCATAACTCCAGCCTGTGGCAAGAATCAGCATTTTCTTTGTCGGCCTGTGCTAATCTTCTGCATCCTCAGCAACTGTTTTACTCCAAAAGCAACCACCACCCTCATCAATCCAAGGTCAAAGAGACATCCCACAGTCATTTAATATATCAAAAGCCTGAGTTACCCACCCTGTACTTAGTCTTTTAGAGCTCATGTTGGCTTTTTATCTGATGGTTTAAAACCTTGTGTTGCTCATTTATGTGGAGGCTGTAGTGCCCTCAGTTCTACAGGCAGCTTTCATTCGTAAAACACACAAAAGGCATTTCCACACAGCTGGTGAGATCCCCTACTCCTTTAGCCTCTGCAGGCCTGCAAAGCCCCACAGAGGCTGCACAGACCTACATGCACCTGTGGGCAAGGCACTTTTGTGGGAGCACACAAACACTCACACACATGCATCTACGTCCACTCACTTATTGAAAGGTAGCAAGACACAGTGCTTACAGATCATAAAAACACATGAAGCACATGATGCATGAGGAAAAAACACAACAGCCCCCCCCCCGGGTGATTTAATTAATGAATACAGGCAGACCATAAAAAACTCTGATTCACAGCCAGAACGAGCGAGTGCAGGGAAGAACAGTTATGTACATCCAGGTAATGACAAGTTCTTCCTCCATACATAAGCTCCCATGCTTGTCTTTTTTCTTCCTTTAAGGTACCAAACCCTTAGAAAGAGTTAGTATCAGTTTTCTCAAGGCTTTTGGGGCATCTGTCTGTCACCCAAGAGCACAGGGGACAGGTTGCTCACCTGGAAGGGTAAGCAGAAGAGATGGCATTTAAGCTCTGCTCTAGCAAGTATTTGATTATACACAGCTCCTGCTAAAACACTCCCATGCCAGTGCTGAGAGACCAGGTTCTTGCAGGCAGAGAAGTGAGCAGGACTTTTCAGGACAATCTACTAGGGATGCTGTACTTTGTGTGTCTCAGCAACACATTACATTAAGATGCATAATTTCGTCATTTCCTAATCCAGTCTCATCATCACGATCTCATGATCCATTTGAAAAACAGCTGTTAAAAAGACATTAATTGGCCGAGAAACAAATGACTGTTTTTTCTTTGTGATATGAAACAACTGGAAAGACAAGTATGTATTAGCTTTCTTCTTGTTTTTGTATGTCTTTTCTGCCTTGCCTTGTCTGCCCTTCCAAACTCCTCCGGTCAACAGTAGGGGAAATATGACATTACAAAACCAAATGGAAATGTGCAGTGGAAAGCAAGAAGGATGTTTAGTAAAAACACCAAGAAAATTATTTTAGCTTGACCATGTGGGATCCTGTTTTCTGTGTGTCTGTTTGTGTGTCCGTCTGGTCCCACAGTAGCTGAAGGTACTGGCCAACTTATCATAGAATGATAGAATCATAGGATGGTTTGAGTTGGAAGGGACCTTAAAGATCATCTAGTTCCAACCCCCATACCATGGGCAGGGACACCTTCCACTAGACCAGGTTGCTCAAAGCCCCATCCAACACTTCCAGGGATGGGGCATCCACAACTTCTCTGGGCAACCTGTTCCAGTGCCTCACCACCCTCATAGTGAAGAATTTCTTCCTTATATCTAGTCTAAATCTACCCTCTTTCAGTTTAAAGCCATTACCCCTTGTCCTATCACTATATGCCCTTGTAAAAAGTCCCTCTCCAGCTTTCTTGTAGGCCCTTCAGGTACTGGAAGGCTTCTGTAAGGTCTCCCTGAAGCCTTCTCTTCTCCAGGCTGAACAACCCCAACTCTCTCAGCCGTTCTTCATAGGAGAGGTGCTCCAGCCCTCTGAGCATCTTCATGGCCCTCCTCTGGACTTGCTCCAACAGGTCCATGTCCTTCTTATGTTGGAGGCCCCAGAGCTCAGCCAAGCCGAATTGAGACACTAGTTCCTACCGGTTTTGTGGAAAATAGCAGCTGGCTAGAGGAGAAAAAACCCTATTAATGGGAAGGTGGATAATTCATCCCTTGGTTGGGCTGTGGAGCCAGTGGCTGGTCAGCCCACAGGTAACTGCACAGCATTACTCAGCTGGTAACCTAAATGTAGAATGGGGACATGCATTTTGAGGAGCTATAGGTGACATAAGAGAGTGCTGCGGAGGTGGTATTGGGAGCTCTCTAGGGCTGTGGGAGGATATGGTGAGGTGCGAGACGCAATTCCATGTTAGCCAGGCTCCTGGCAGAGATGGAGGAAAGGGACCACCACTAAGCACTCATCACTTACTGGATTTCTGCTGTGACACTCCTATTCCGGTTCCTATTCCTCCAAAGAAATGACAAGTGAAGAGGGAAAACTGAGTGACCAAGCTGTTATCACTAATCAAAGGTCAAGTCTTTTTGTGTTGGGAGTGACTTTTCAGGCCTTTTTCGCAAATAAAGGAAAAGCAGTACTCATTGCTTTATTTATTTTTGCAGGTGACCTGCGAACATGTACCCCATGCTGGTTTAACAGAATGCCAAAGCTGCCAGTCAGAAAACTTCATTAACAGCTTTTCATTGTTAAAGATTAACTTTCCTTAAGTCAAGGGATTTATATAAATTGTGAAACAATGTCTCACCCGAGAAAAGAAGGAGCACAGAGTAGCTGCAATGTTTGTTTATGTATCTGAAGACAAAGGAACTTGACCATGTATTACGAAGAACTGAATAATCTCCTTCATGACTCAATGATTAAACTTTTCTTGCAGCTAAAATTACAGTTGTATTACACACTGAGCAGTGTTTGTGAAAGAGTAATCTTGCCTCTGAGTATAAACACTTGGGTGTAACTTGGCAGCTTTTGTGATCGTGCTGTTAAACTGTGCTTTCCACACAGCCGTCAATTGAATTGAATGCTGGAGAACAGTTTAGGGAGGCTGGAAATACAGGTAATAAAATACAGGTAAGCAACCGTCTCCATCCCACCTGCCTCCAGCATATTCTGTTCTTGTCTCGTGGGATATCATGGTCACTCCACAGGCAGTGTCAGTCCAAGCAGGTGTCTTCAGACAACTTTATCACTGGCTTGTGGTCATATAAAAAGCTGCTGGTGTATCTTGCCAAAAAGTTAACATCAGAGAGGATAAAAGTAGGATGTCCTATTTTGGATCACATAAAAACTGAAAGATACCCAGCAAAGACACTATAAATTCCACCAAACTGTAGCCGTCTGAAAGTTAGCTACTCTAAGCTAGTTGGCTAGCCTTCCTCTGCAAAGAGATATTTTCTCCAGGGGCTGAAGATACTGGTTTGCCCCAGCACAGTCTTTGGATGAGATGAGATAAGTAATGTTGTGGAGAACTTCTCCTTCTTCTTTCAGTACAGCAATCTTCCCTAACTCTTGTAGAGTAGATATGTAGATAGACAGAAAGCTAAAGTTAAGTCAGGTCAGACGAATCTCACCCAAATGTCTACCATTTCACCCCACTTTAAGTTTAAATTTTGTTAGGAATCTAGAGTGTGATGGTGTTCACCACGATTAGTTTTGTAGATCAGTGAAACAGCATATCTGAGCCTCTATTTTGATTTCGTGGTGGGAACCAAGCTAGCGGAGTTCTCATAGCCATAGCAGCAACATAACGGTACTCTCACTGTTTACACCGAATCAGGTGGGTAAGGTTCAGGTTGGGATCATTGCATTATTGTATCTGGTACTGTAAAAGCACATAGCAAAAAGAAACTTTTTACTCAAACATGCAACAGGTGTGTAAAACAGCCAGATATGTGAGAACTAGGGAGCAGGAGGACAAGCCAATACTAATGAGACCATATTCTCATATATACCCAGCCATGCAGGCAGTATGTCCAGCTTTTTGGCAGTGTGTTCTGGGCCTGTTTCCAGAATTAAATGTAAAAGAAATACTTGGAGAGGATATGGCTGTGACTTTACAGATTTTGTTTGATTTTGTGAGGAGTTTGCTCCATGTGCGATGGCAGCATGTAGTAAATCTCAGATACATGTGCACTTGAAGCACATGCTTTATGTTAGCGGAGCAAAGGTGCTCCATGACATGGTAATTAAATCTATTTCTTGAATAGGACAGGGCTGATTTGTGAAGGATGTCATTCATAGATTCACAAAAAATGGCCACTGATGAAATGCTAATTGTTTATGCTATAAAGACAGATCAGGGTGAGATAATGTATTTAGACGCTGGGGCTGGAGGGTGACTTTGGTGGCAAAATACTGGTATGTGAAAGGGACGAATCTGCGATAGTCAAAGAAGAGCAGCAGAAGATGCAGGAGAGAGGACAGAAAAACAAGTGATTAATGAAAAGCCTGGCTCCTGAAGCTGTTTGGAGAGAAAAGAAGCAAAATGCAAACATTGTATGTTGGAAGGATATTAGCATATTAACCTGAAGTCTTTCACACCTCAGAAGTATAGAATGTCTTCAACAGATGAAGCAGAAAATAGTTGACATCAACCTAAAACCGTTTATTGCCAAAATATTTGAAAACCCATCTGGAGTATAAAATAATAACTTGTGTTGGACATTTTGCACTTAATCAGGGGAAAAAATGCAGTTTTGTTCTAGCCTTTGGAGGTACAATTAGAGCTGACATGCCAATTTATTAAAATAGTAGACATATATGAAAACTAATCCTTTTGCCTCTTCAGTACAGTAGTGTATATATGAACAACCTTTGAGAAATCTAGAGTTATTTTTATTCTCATTTGCTGTGTGTAAGAAAGTTTAATGACATTAACAGTTAAACCAGCTGTTACTCTTTATTTCGCGGATAACTTTTTTAGCAGTAGGGTCAAACTCCCACTGCTTCGATCCATGGAAGAAGTAGAATAATCCTGGAAATAAAAAAATAAAACATTATGTTATGGATACAAGAAATAGCTTCATTCTGACAAAGCAGGGAACATCATCTTTGTACACACAGGAGAGCATATCTTCAGTTCTACCTTTTGCAGGATACAGCAATAATGACATTCATCATAACTCCAGAACTTATGTTCTTTACAAGTAAACCGATTTTACTTAAAAGCTCATTTCATTTACCTCTCTGTTGGAAAACAGCGTCAACCTTCTCGTTAATTCCTGGAAAGTCATCAACTGTCTGTCTAGGATAACCTTTCTCCATAGACTGACTGTTTTCATCAAACCTAAATGATATGAAGGGAGACATGTAATTTTACAGTGTTTAGATATCAATTCTGCAAAGAATTAAGTAGCTGCTGAAAGGTGTCCATCATCTGTAGTTTGACTGATTTCAGTGGGGTTACAGAGAGTAAAGTTATCTACTTGAACAAATGTCTGCAGGATGCTGGCCATCATGTTTTCCATGAGGTGGCTACTTGTTTGCTCATAAAGGCAGGCACAGCTCCAAACAAGCATCTGGAGTAAGACAAATTGAAGGAAGACCCAGATTTTTGACAGCAGGGATGGGATTTACCTCCTCTAATGATAGCAGTGTGACAGGCAGTGCATGGAAACTGGCTGGGTTGATTCCCACCATAGCGACTGCACATATTTATTCCATGAATTTTAAACTCCTTTTAGACTTTGATATGATATTGTACATAGTCCTCTACTAGCTGACAGATTTGGATGGAGGAAAGGAAGATGACTTATTTCTAATACAATCAAGTTGTTCCTAACTGAGCCAGGACAATTTTTATGAGATAGGGCTGAATTTGGGGGCTGAAAGGAGGATCTAAAAGGTTCTTCAAGATTTGAGGAACCTTCTCAGGAAAAAAAAAAAAAAAAAAAAAAAAACAAGCAAATAAACAAGCCTTTTTTTAATTCTCCTTGGATACAAGAAACACTTTTCACAGGGACATGAGACTGAGAGAATGAGTTACTAGGTAAGAAATTCTTGCTGTGGTTTACTTGCATGCCTTTGTCTTGTGACCAAGGCAGTAAAATAGCAATGAAAGATATTGTAAATACTCTTTCCAAAATTATCAAAAACAAAGGACAGGAAATGACATGCAGCTCAAAATCCAGCTGACACTGTATGTCTCACTGAGGAACCCCACAATTAGTCACGATAAAGTCTGTTTGACCCATGCATACTCCTGGCTGCCTGCAGAAGGCTTTTGCAGCAGCTGTCCTTGCATGCAGGAGGAATCTATCAGCTTCCCAAAGCTGACTTTTTGCTTCTGTTTGCCTGGTATTTGCATATCGGGAATCATTCATGACAGCTTGGGAACAGGTTTAGAAGCAGCATGTTGCAAATCCAATGCTAACCAACCAAAGAAAGGAAAATGAACTATCACTTCTATCTCTCTAAAAGAGATAAAATAATCCAGGACTTTTCAGAAATCAGAGAAATCCTGCACAAGCCATCCCAGCCAGCCTTCTGTTGAAGTAGGTTAGCTTTCAGATCTTTATTTTCTAGACATACTTTTGTCTATTGTACTTGCAAAAATTCTCTATGTGCTGGAATTTTTTCAGCTTCCAGGCATAATGCATCAAAACGGGTCCATATCTTGAATGCCCATCAGAACACCCTTAAGCTCTCAAAAGTCAAAGCTATATTCTTCTCCCTGTGCAGGAGTCAAAGAAACATTTCTATGAAAAGTAGGATTACTAGAGTTACCTAGTTACATACAGGTACCTAAAGGTCTACTTTCTCTTTTATCACATGGACGATTTTAATTGTATTCAGATTATATTGGAGTCAAACATAAGAAAACATTTGTCAATTTTTCTTACCTCCAGTACTTGTCACCTATGAAAAAGTCTGTCTTCCCTGTATTTTTATTACAAACAGCTGCATCAATTTTCTTGACACCTTTAGGGAAGCCCAGTGTGTTGATGTTCTTTGGATAACCAAGCAACACCTGATATCCGCTGATAACCCAGAATTTATTGCCTGTTAAAAAAAAAAAAAAATTTAGTTTCACCAGTGATTTTCAGACATTAAAAGAAAAAATGCACTCCTTTAGTGTATGTTGTAAGAAAACTAGATGAAATGTCCTAAGTTTTTTTTTATTTATTTGAAAAGTGAATTTTATGCACATATAGTTACCCTTCCGTTCCTCCCATCTTCCCACAAAATTAAAGGTAAGAAAAATTTAAAGAAAACCTCATACTTCACCTTTGAAAAATAGAATCTGGTCTTTCATGTTCTCATACACAGCTTCAATACCAGGTGGCAGAGTTGGCCAGAAGGTAGAAATTAATTCACGTTCAACTTCTGAGTTATCAGGATAGACTCGCCATAAGTGCCTGATTTAAATATGAAACAGTTTTTGTAGTAAATAATAAACCACAGACATTTCTATATATGCACAAGAATGTGAACAACATTGTGATTACAAGCTCTTTCTTGTCCGTGGAGCTACCTGGGTCGATGTGTCAGAAAGGAAAACACTCCCCTCAGTGGGAAGTGAGTGGTTTTTTTTATTCTGGCTTCTTCCTGGAATTACCCTTCTCATTGGTACTGATTGATTAATGGGATCAGCTACAAGCAGCTGAAAAATTCAGGTTGTTCCTGTACCATGTAGTAAGAGAGTTATAGGGTCCCAGATGAGCCTGACTCTAAGCTATTCCCTGGATGACTTATCTGGATGACCTTGGGCTTGCATAGGTGACTGTAGGAGAGATTGGCCCAACTGTATGGTAGAACACACTAATTTCTTAGGAAATGGTTACAGCATTTAGTCATGTCACTACTTGGTGTAACTGTCTATACATTTGGGAATAAAGCTTTGTTGGGACTGAGATTTTTCTGGAAAAAATGAAGCATGTTTTTTCAGGGGATCCTGTAAAATTATTAATATAACTTGTATCTGCTAAAAGTTTTATTTCCATGAACAGAAATCTAACCATTTGTCTGATTATAAATCCCATAATCATAATCATGTGAACTACCAAAGTATTCAGTCTTTGTAGAAATTAAGAAAAAATAAACCTCACAGAGACAAATGTCATATCAATATTTACCTGCCCTTTAGAAAAATGACTTCTCGTCGGAGAGTAGTTATAGCATCGAAAGACATCCGGGAGCCACAGGTTTTAGGTGAGGTAGGGGTGGCTGGCCTTTTATCTGGGGCATTTGGTAGAGATCCTAAGGGAGACATTTTAGAAAGAATACACCAAATCTTTAGAAACATTAAGGTTTTCACATATAAATGGATTTTTGATATTATGAAAATACAATTTTTTTTATGGCGAAACTTTGTGAAAGAGAATATTTCTCTCCTGCTTACTTCTTTTTTTAAGCCATGGATTTTACTCACCATAAATGGACTGAATGCCACTTATATCATCTGGAGAGAGGGGAAATTCGCTGGGGCTGATGTAGGCGTAATTGGGGAACATCAAAGCCCTCTGGTCATTAGAATGGGAGAGACCCAGGGCATGGCCAAACTCATGAGCAGCAACGAGGAACAAGTTGAACCCTTAAAAAATGGATAGAGAGAAGAGATCAGTCTAATTTTGGTCTGCAAATGGCTGATATGAACACAGCAGGGCTATTGCTCGGTGACAGTTTTCATACAATGCATTGACATTCACTAAGACATGCATATATGTAAACATATTTTTTGTATAGGATAAGGTTGTGTTCTTCTCCCACTAGAAGGGAGTGACTTTTGGCCCTCTTTCCTGCTGTTCCTTCTGTTAGCTACTGAAAGTATGTGTGTGGCATGAGTAGATGTCTGGGGGTGAGTGTGGGTGCAGCTCTGAGGAATGTACTGGCAGGGTTTTCTGGCTGAGCTAGAACAGATTAGATAGTGAGTCAGATCAAACTAACAGCTTTCCAGGGCAAGGACAGGACAATGCACTCTGTGCTCACTCGAGGGACCAAAGTGTCACTCGGTGTGTCACCCTCCCTCCTACAAACCTGAGAAAGAAAGGTGAGATCATGAATAGGCAAAGAAAAACATAATGTTATCAGAATGATTTACCTTTTTATCATTAGGACTTTAAAGTGTATGGTTCCTTTATAGCCTTGTAAAATAAAATATCTTTTTAAAATATTATGCTTATGCATGCTTATTCCTAGTGAAATATGTTAACACAGTAAATAGATAAAAATGGAATATCCTTCAACATGCATCCCTCCAAGTAACACACCTTTCTGAATTAGGAAAGAATGATCATCTGCCGGGCAGACCAAGAGCCAGCAATATCAACAGACTTAGTAAAGATCACAAGTCTGTGGCAGAGCAGAGGACTGGTCATTGATTGCCCAAGAAAGGCTGGCTGAAACCAAGATATCAATTTCTCAAAAAAACAAAGCAAGCCTCAATTTTTCCATACATATTTCCAGTCCTCCCCTCTCACGAGTCCTCCGAGCTCTCCAACGAGTTCTGCAATGCCTGGCCACTGGAGCCGTGCTGTTGAGGAACAGCAGAAAAACTGGGGTTGACCCATTCAGTCCCAGTGTGAGGAAAACATTACATTTTATCAACATGACATGTCCACCCCTCATCCTTCTTTTTTTTTCCCACCACAATAAACCTATACCTCTCCTCCTCGTGCAGTGCTCTTGCAGCACCTTCTCGTTTGTTAGCTCCTTGCTTTTCCTCCAGCGTGACCTCAGTTCTCCTGCTGCAGTTATCCTCTGCAGTTTTCCATCCCAAAAACTGGATGAGAAAAGGGTCTAAAGTACAACAGGGTAATGTGCCCGGGTACTGACATATCTGTCAGAGGCAGTATATGCTGCATGGCCAGCCTGGAGGTTGAGGGGAGGGAGTTGAGGGGAGCAGATGGGTCCCAGCCAGATGGTTGAGCACTCGCCGTTCCCCTCTCTTCTGGCCTAGTGGCACACATCTGTAGTCAGCTCTACACACTGCATCTCAGCCCATGGGTGGCCTGAACAGCATGTTCAGACTCTCAGCTGCTGGCAGGCAGCTGAAATTTCTTGAAATTGCACTTTCATGTACAAGCCCATCCTAGCTTGAATGCAGAGTAACGTTATAACAGCCTATAGTTGGACCTATCCTGGCATTATTAGTGAAGGCTTTTCATTATCACTGGTGGCTGTAATGTTTTTTAGGTGGTGGGGATCTTCTCTGAGGGCTGCTGCAAGTTACAGTGTGCTTCGTCTGCAGCGTGTGGTAGTGCCAGGCTTGGTGCCAGCATGTGCACCAGGAGGGGAAAAAGTCATAAAGTTTTACCAGGGGTTGTGAAACTCTGGAGGGCATGGGCCCTACCAACTCCCAGGTAAGAGTGGCCCGTGTCTGTAGCATTCATATCTGAAAAGGGTTGTCCTGTTGGTATCTTTACCAGTGTTAAATAAGAACTAGAGTAGATCAGGCTGATTTTATGTCAGCATCATTGTAAGTATCCCAGCTGGAGGATGGCCTGTAATATCCTCAAACTGCTCTTATGGTTAATGCTGTGTTTCATCTCAGTCTATTCCTCCACTTAAGTAAATCAGAAAGGAATTTACCCATCTGCATAACACTTCAGAAACCTTTTTTTACCTACCAGCTGAGCCTGTGGTCCAATCTTCATCCTCATCAAAATGCACATCACCACCAAAACCATTGCCAGGTGGAAAGGCATGAGCGAGGACACCAAGGGGGCCATCAAAATAACGAGGGCAATGTCCATGAGCTAAATAATATGATGTTGAAACAACATTGGGTTTATGTTATGACTATTGGAAAATCTTTAAATTAATCTTACCGTTGGTATGCAGTCAGCGTATTACCTGTGGTCCCAAAAGCAATCATTATATCTGCTATTCCCTCATGAATACGAGTGAAAATCAGCGGGGTTACAGTGCTCCACACTTTAAATGCCTTCTGGATTGCTTTATCCACATCCTCCTTTCTCATATCTGGTGTGTGGTTCACAATTCTACGGTTATGAGGGTTCAAGTAATAATACTTAGTGTTTGCAGAAAGAATTTCTCTAATATTGTTAAGATGATGAACAGAGATGTATAAGAAGCAATTTAACCTGCAATCCAATAGCTCCCAAGATTAATCTTGGACTGAGTGAGTTTGAGGAACGTGATAACTGTCCAACATGCCTTTTTCATAATAATAATAATAATTGTGTACACGGTATCAGTTTTTCTCAAAATGGCCCTTAGCCAAGAGGTCGTCTCTTGTGCATGAGGAAAGTTGTCTCCTCAGGTTTCTGTGACTACTAAACTGTTGGTCTTAACAAATTTTGAAGATAACGGGGCTTGTACAGGGTGCAATTGATATTTCTCTTTGGCTCACAGAGTATTTGTCAGGAGTGATATATGACAGGCAAAATACTGTGGTTGACTCAGAAAAAGTAAAATACCCAGCTTGGCTCTCAGAAATTCCTCTCAGGAATACTCATAGCTAACAGCTGGGGAAAGAGAAACATTTTTTTATTCCCAACTGGAAACAATTGCTACAGAAGTTATATTTAAATATAACAAATATGGATATCCACAAAACCAAAATTTAAACTCAAAAAGTAATTATTGAAATAGTACCTGTATGTCAGCTTATTTTTTTTCCATCCTGGCAGAGTAACACCATAGAGACCCACATCGGGAACTCCACACCTCGGTTTCTTCATCATTTCCAACGTCTCAGTATCTGGTTTTCCAGTCACTTTCAAACCAAAAAATTGTTGCATTTTCTGAAGTTTTTCAGCTGTGGATTCAGCATTTATTTTCCATCCAAGTTGATTTGGATCTGGCTCAACAGCATAGAATTTATTTAAATAGTCCTAGTGAAAAAAATAAAGCAAACACGTTTCACATTTTGATCTGTTTCTTAAATAACTTAGGACTGATATTGTTTGTGCATTTTGCTGGCAAAACCATCTGCTTGTGATTTTGGAGTACAACAGATGTTTTCCTGAGGATCACAGCTAAACAGAAACTGATGACGTTGTCCCTGACTCTTATTTACTTGACATTTCCAGTTTGTACAGATTTATCCTACTTTAGTAAAGTTTGGGCAACAGAGTTCTGTGTAATAGCATTGTCTCAGAAAGACAGCAAACTGCTGTGTAGCTGGAACATGCAGATTATATCTAAAAAGAGAGGGCTCAATAGATCTCAGATATGGACAATGTAGTTACCTGTACAAGCATTGCATCTTCTTCTTTGTTGTCTTTCTCTGGGTGGACAGGAAGAGCGTTAGAAACAGCTGCACACGTTAAAAGCAAAAGTGAAAGATCCTTCATTCTTACTCTCGTGTCTGTCCTGGTAGGAGAGCAGTCTGCTTTCTGCTCCGTGTGCATCCTCTCTCACATCCCAGTTCGTATGGTTATGGGGTACTTTGTAGAGTCAGCTGTAGACTGACTCAGAGTTTATCATGCTCTGATTACCTCCACACATCCTATAACACTGTGCTGGCTGACACAATAAAACTTAACTAAACCCATCTGATTTCACAGACATCTGAAGTCAGTTAGTATTTGAATACTCCTAAGCTTCTTGGCTACCATTTCAAAACTGGCACTCAATTTTAGTTATTTTACACTGAATTTTAGCAAACCTTAGTAATTTCACGCCAGATGAAATGGCAGACAAACACAAAACCTTTTAAGTTGTCCCGACCCAGATGTGTGAAATGAGACCACCAAATGTACAGGGACTCTTAACCATTCTCAGCCTAGAAAATGGGAGTCATACACCAGATATGAATCCCATCCAAAAAAATTAAAACTTTGGGAGAAATTACTGTAAGCAGAAAGTTTTCTTTTTAAGTTGATCCATAAAGTGAGACTGGGTGTTTTGGAAAATGGATGAAAACCCCAAATCACTCCCCACCTCTTCCCTGCAACTCTTTGAAAAGGTGTGTTCTCTTTAAATTATACTGGTGAAATCCAAGTTATACATAAATGAAAAAGATTTTACCCTATAAATCCAGCCTAAAGGATGTAAATAATCTTATATCTCTGTCTGCATTTATCTAATCTATCTATCTATCTATCTATCTATCTGTCATCTATCTATCTGCCATTTCATCACAAAAGGTTTCTTCAGTTTAACCACATTAGCCACAGGGGATATGATTATTTCCTGTCTTAAGTAATTCAGAATAAAGGAATTTTCAAGACTCACACAAGCTGTGACAAATTATGGGATTTCACCCTGTGCTGGCCAAGCACCTTCCTCTTCCACTGGCAGCAATGGGAGCTGAAGGTGTTTGGCACCTCAGAGGAGGTCTGACAGCATGTACTCAACTTTTACAAAACAGTTGTAAGAAATACCCTCATGTTGGACTGTGACTTTTTCAGGAAGCCCTTGCTTCCGTGTTTTTGGCTTTTTTGCTGTCATTTGCAGCCAACTTTTCTCTAGCTGGAGGCGTTAATGACGAATTTTCTAGCCCAAATTTCACAATGTAGCCTTGTTAGTTAAACTTGTTTGTTAATGGCATTTCTCAGCTACCATAAAAAAAAACCCCAACAAATCCTTCCCTTAATCTGTTTTTATCATCATTGCATTGTAAGGTAAAAGACCTGTGAGGTCTGGATCCCATTCAGTTCTGCAACTGAGGTACAAACTGTGACAACAAATTTTCTGAGATGGAGAGCTCGACTGAACTGATACTGGAAATGACATGTGTGTTTATCCAGAAATACAGACTTTCTTTTTTGAGATCTGTTGTATGTTTTTAAATGGATATATTTGTTTGTCTCAAAGGTTTTAAAGCTAGAAGGAATGACCATGGTGCTATCATCTCACTATATACATGGCGTAGGTCACAAAAGACAAACCCCTCTTCAGTGGCTTTTGCACCAAGCATATTTTACAATGGCAGTAGAACACATTTTTGGAAAACATGTTTTGGCTGATATGAATTTAATTTTGTAAAAAATCAAGGCAGCACTATAAACAGATTTGATAGGAACTGGGAGAAGTGGTTATCTTTTTTCCCGTTGTGGTTGGCCATCAGATCCCCACAGCTGTCTGCTGTGTAGCAGTGGAAGGATAGAGACAACGAGAGTAGCTAGGTTAAGATTAGTTGCACCTAACTTTATCCATTTATTAGTTAAACATTCTGCTATAGAAAATGGAGAAATACATATCTCTGGAGAGGGATTCAGCCAACTATCTTAGACTAGGATGAACTTGCCTCTATAGGTGCTCTCTGTCTTTATTGAATGTAGAGAAACTTAAACTAATTTAGACTACATTTCTAGTTTCAGCTAACAGCTCAAGCTACATTAGTGTTTGCTCAGAAGACATTTGAGTGACAGATGATAGAGGCCTATGTCACTCAGTTTTAGGGTTTTGCAACTTGACGACCTGCACAACATAGCAGCCAGTTCCCACTGCCCATGGGAGAGAGGCCTGAACACATTTTTTCTCAAGCAATGTTTCACAAGTACACCTATAGCTGGCCTTGAGGTCTGGGAAAAGAAGCAGCTGTATAAGCAACTGCTTGTTATGGTTTCCTAATGCTTATCTTTGACATTGGTTAAAGTTGGTGGATGTCGATCTACCTCGTGACTTCTTTTCTCATCCTAGAATTGGTTTTATCCAGACTGCACTAATGTGACCTATGTTTTAACCCAGAAAGCTCTCTGCCTATCCTCATCACATCGGTAGTACCAAGTGGTGCTACACAGAGCATCACAGGAATCATCAACACTGCTGTACTGTGATGTTCTTAACACAATACCAGCAGGGATTCAGCTTTCCTAAGTGTTCACAACATGGGTGTCTGCACATGAGTTAACTGTCTAAGCTTGCATTATATCAACAAAAATCTAATCAATGTGGTCAAATAACACCTAAAGAGCATTTCATCCGACCACATGTAGGAGGTAAACTTAGGATGATTTATGCAGCTCTCAGGAGCTCACCAAATGCTTTGACCAACACCATTGACTATGATGAGAGCCTAAGCCTGAGATCACATGAAAACACTTAGGCTGCAATTAAGCTGCCTAAACAGTGATTTGTTGTGCTTTTGAGACAGTCTAGTGAACCTGAGACATTGACACAGGCCTGGTGGCTGTGACCCAGGACCTAGAGGGGACATGTAGCTTCTAGACTGGTAGTTGGAGGCCGACTGGAAACCTTCAGGCACCTTAAAGGCACTAGATACCTGTCCAGGCAGCTGAGTTGAGCCACTACTTTGCAGGCTCAATCCTACCATAGAGTCAACAAAGCTTAATCATTACTCAGCTTGAGTAAAAAACATGGGACAATGGTGAATGGTTCAAATAATGTATTTGACCCCTGGCAAACCTTTAGCAAAGACTGAAGCCTGTGAGGGCAGAATTCAACCACCCGAACATAGGTGCCTAGAGACAGTGTAGGCTCTGTGGGGCTTTGGGAAGTGCTGGTCTCCCAGAAGTCATGTTTCATACCTGTATGGGTGACTTGGATACCCTATAGCACCTCAAATAGACTAAAGACATGTTTAGGGAATTGGATTCCTGGCTAGGCAAATCTGTCTCAGTTAATAACGCTATGGGCTACGACTACATACAAAACCAGTAACCAGACACTAGGGAGTGGTACAGTACTCCACCAGTACAGTAATTAGCCAATAGGACTGTAAACTTATTAAAAGGGAGTAAGAGAATGGCAGGTGATTGTGTGGACTGAGCTGGAAACAACACCCAGATTCCAAATTACTGAAAGCGGTCCTTGTGCCTGCAGGCAGGCGGGAGCTGCCGGCACCAGCCGTGCCCTCCTCCTAATGCTGTGGCTGGAATGGAGCAATCACCACACTCACGCAGGAAAAGGAAATATTCACTCACATAAACATGGGGAATATTTCTTACACAGAAATCACTTCATTTTGAGCTCTCGGTCTTCCTGCTCAACGGAAATCCACAAAATAAATTTCAAAAAAATGTGCCTGGCAGCTAAAAATCAGAACTTCAGAGGATACCAAAAGGCATGGACTAAAAATATGCCATTATAAACATCATCCTCTCTTCAACTTCTTCATCTTCCATGGTTTGTAAATTAGCCTTTATCTCTCTCTTTCCTCCAAAACATAACCACCTCCTTACCCCTCATCTCCCATTTAACATTTTCTCTGCCCCATAAGTACCCACTAATTTTTTCTTCTAGAGAGGGATTAGTGTTCTGCTCTAAATCTGAGGAGCTGTTCTGGCATTGCCTTGAGATCTTCTGCTTCTACTTCATATCTGAAGGGAACATGTGCCCCAAATTTTTATTTTTTAATATATAATTGGTCTAGTAAGAAATATTATCTTTTCCTGTAAATCTTGTGTTATATTTGTAGACCATCTCTTCTAAAACAACATAATCAATTTAGATTTAGATACTTCTAAACCAATTTTCAGTTTAATTGTCATTAGTAGTTCAGGAGCACTGGCTTACACAAGAAAATATGTTTAAATAACATTGCTACTAAGCTTTCGAATTAAAGAACTGGTACCTAAATCACCTTGTGAGAACAGGATTCATATAAATTAACTTCTTCATTAAAGACTTTGATTTACTCTAATTTAATTTTATTTTTATTATTTTATAATTTTTTTAGGTTTTACAAAGAATATATTTGTTAATTTTCAATAATACAGTTTCTTATCTTTGAATAGTATTTAGACTAATTTTTACTCCTGAATTTAATAATCGTAAGAACTACCAAATCTGTTCTTTATTTATGAGGGATACAATTTAATAGGCTTCTAATACAGACAGCTAAGTAATGAAAAAAATTAAACAGATAGATATATTTTTATAAGGTTACACATTCTTTTCTCAAAATGCAGTTACTTCTATTACAATAACCTGAAACCTTCCCATGAAGTATGTCAAATAATACAGATGTTGTATGAGATAATACATTTTGTTATGGTCATATGGCTTCTAATGCCATCGGCTGAGCTACAAAGACTAAAGTGGATAACCCTTCAAACACCATTTTAATTGAGGATATTTGAAAAAAATGCAGTTAAGCTGGAAGTCAAGCTGGTTTTTTTCCATGAACTTTTTGTATCAGAAATATATTTGGCCAAGAATTTTCATTTTTTAAGCAAACTTCTTCATCCTTTAACCCACTGAAATTAGGAGGGATTTACTGCCTACTGGAGTAGTAAGCACTTCAAAGAGCCTTGAGTAAAGAGGTTTATTTGTCTGTAATATGATGTGTCTGCCTGTGATAGCAAGGGACTGACTGGTTTCAGTGTTCTCAGGGGTCCGTTCTAATCTACATTCCCAGGCTTAAACCCAGTTTCTAAGCCCAAAAACGTAAGGAAAAAAACCCCGCCTACAGTTGCAAAGACATACACCTTGGAGGGAAGGCTAGGAGTGGAAGGTGGGGAAAGAGGAACAGAGAGTGGAAGTGTGATTTGTAGACTGATGCTAATGAGCCCCAACTGGCCTGATTACCCATAGGATTTTCAACAGGGCTTGTGTGGGGTGATGGAGTTCAGAGCCAGCTGGCTGCTCCTTTCTCTGGCTTTGGGAAAAAGATCTGATGTTTCATGCCAGAGTACATTTTTTTAGCGTTTGGAAGCTGGAGTTGGCTCTTGAGTATTAGTAGAAATAAGACATCAAGGACACAATGATATGACAAACATAATTTGTTAGGAAACTTTAATGTAGCAGGTGAAATTGTGATAAATTATATAAATGTATTTGTTTTATAATAAATAATTATTAGGACCATACTCCCACAGAATTTGGGCCTGATAGTCATGAAATGCTGAAAAATTCAGCACATAAAAACATACAGTGTGCATATGGAAAAACATTGTAATTAACAATTAAACCAGCTGATGCTCTTCATTTGTCCAACAATCCGCTTGGCACGAGGATCAAACTGGAACTGAGTTGTTCCATGGAACAAGTAGACATAGCCTAGAAATAAAATTTAATCCAATTACATTTCATAGGTGACTTCGTTTCAGTACTTTGGAAAAAAAAACCAACATAAACAGCCCATGTATACTTGCCAATTTTCTATTTCCATCTCATGAAGGTTAATAGGTTTTTGAAAACAAATGATTCTATCTACAGAAACCCAAATATTCAGGTAAACCCAGATTAAAGGTATGTTTTACTTACCATCTTTCTGGAAAGCAGCATCAACTCTGCCAATTTTTCCAAAGTCGGAGACTATTTTCCTGGGATAACCACGATCCATGGATTTTTTGTTTTCATCGTATCTTAACACAAGAAACATCATTACAATTTGTGAGGAAGCAGACAATATCTTGAAAGTCCGAAGCACATTCATATACATAAGCAACTCTACTGTTACTATGAAGTCTTATAAAGATTAGCTAAAGTAGGTTTTTGATTTTTCCTATTATGTATTAAGGTTTTCACATTATGAGTGTCTTGAGATTTGAAAATCCTGCCTTTGGTAGAATTTGTAACAAGGCTCTCAAGGACCTTGGGAATGCAGCCCAGGAATTTATTAATGCATTTCTGGACTTTCAAGAGCCTTGGCTATCACTTGCACATAAAATGAGTTTCTATTTTGAGGCACTGGATATCCAGTTCAGTATAAAAGAAAAACATAAAACTTGGGAGTAGAAGACAGTAGCACATACTGAAACATACTTGTATAGTGTCAACCATGTACTTATTCTTAAACAAATTTACTCTCTGAAATTTGTCATGAGCTACACTTGAATTATAAATATGACCAACTGTACAATTGGAGAATATTTATAGTTTGTTCATAGAGAAATTAAATTACAACACTTTTTATTAGCAGTTCATTTTGTTTGAAATGTGAATGAAAAGTGGACACTACCATAACATTGCACAGAAAAGCAGCACTTTTGTGGAGAAAAAGTGAATAATTTACTAGAAAATCACTCTTTTATTGGGCAGAAGTTTCATTAAGTTGCAAGTAATTACATTCCTGCTACAAGGATCTAATGAATGGCAAAAAAAATCTTATAGAAAAGTTGACATTTCCTAGCAAATGCTTAAAATTTTTAAACTTCCAGAGAATCCTGTTTAAATTCTGGAATATACCTGGTTTAAACATCATTGCATTTGAATTTTATAGTAATACATCAGTCCTCAAGGACAAGTGAAAATATGCCTTCTGGTAAATGAACATTAAATCTTACCTCCAGTATCTGTCAGCTCTAAAGAAGTATGTTTTTCCTGTGGTTTCATCACTGTAAGCTGCATTAACTCTTTTAACAGTCTTCGGGAACCCCAAACGATAGATTGGTTTAGGATAGCCGGGTGCAATGTCATATCCCCTGAGAACCCAATATTTATCCTCTGAAAAATATAAGCACATTTCATTTGTTTTTGCTATTTATAAACAGCATTTAATTGTGTTTTAGATGGGTGGCAAACAATGTGTCTTAGATATCAGTATTATTCCTTTCAGTTTATTGCTTTAGAAAATGGTTCTAATTCTTACACTGGGACTACATCACGAAGACAGTGGAAATGTCTTTTGTTTTTATGAGTAAAACATTAGAATCATAAGGTGTATGGATAGTACTTTTCCCAGATTTTTTTCAAATTAATATAAAGTATTTGTCTGGGTAACAACTTGGGGAGGGCTGGAGGTTGATGAGGAGCAGGGAGTAACTGGTCAGAAAAAGTAGAGAACTTCAGATTCCATTACCTTTAAAAAGTAAAACTTCATCCCTCTCAACATTTTCATAAGCAGCTTGAATTCCTGATGGTAACTTTGGCCAGAACAGTGAGATAAAATTGAGCTCTGTCTCTGTCCTCTCAGGATGTTTGCGCAGCATATATCTGTTTTAAACAAAATTTATGTGATAAAATAGTTCCACTCCTATCATAAGTGCAAAATAATTATTATAGCTCCTGGAGTATAACAGGGTAGGGAGATGGGTACCTGGGTGTGAATATCCCCCTCCACTAAATGTAAAGGAAATCTAGAGCGACTGCACTCTTAACTTTAGCACCTCAGTAACATGCAAAAAATCAGGCAAGATGAATGTAAGCCCTTCTATTTCTCTGTAGGACAAGCAGGCTAAGAGTTGGCTTCAGTAACCACCTAACAGACATCTTTCTACATAACAGGTCTTTCAGTTCTGCCCCTGCTCTTGTATTGAGGAGTAGCAGAAAGGTTACAGTGTGGGACACATGGACACATTGCTAAGGGATATATGAATGCTCTTGCATTCAATTAGTTGAATTGAGTTCAGAGACAAGTCTGTTGCAGCAGTGGCCACAGCAGCAGAATAGTTGGAAAACAACCTACAAGCCCTCATCTCCTTCACTGCTCTTGTCAACTAGGGCTCTTGGGATTAATGATTTGAGAACTCTCACTTGTGTAAATACATGGTGGTTTTCTAGTGCTTCTCTTTGTACTACATTCCAAAAGGAGAGTTTTCCTTCATGGATTACAGATTTTTTTTAAACTACTGAATATTTTAAAGAGGTAATATATATATTTATTGTTGTTACCTGCCCTTGAAGAATATTATTTCTCCACGTAGGGTAGTAATAGCATCAAATGTCAAATTTGGGTCACAAGCTTGGGGAGTTATGGGTCCTGTTGGCTGCACAGCAGCATTAGAATGTCCTATAGGAAGAATATTTTATCTTTTAGTATGGAGAAATATAAAGACAGTGTTCAGAAGGTCTCTGAGGACACCAAGAACCCTCTTTACAGAGAATGAGAAGGCATATAGTTTTAAACTAAGGGTCTGTCACTAGAAGCAGGCTTTTAATCTTGATAAAACCCGTTGTGTTCATCTTTTCTAAAATGAGTTTTTTGCAGAACTGGACTTCAGCTTCCAGGGATTTTCTCTCTTTTGTTATCCATTGTTCAGCAACAGTTAAACTTCTCATTTTGGTGGAATAAGCATATTTTAAATATATTCTTATTACTGTTTACCAGCCTCCCAAGTAGAAATATTAAATAAAAATATTTTTTCTTACCATAGATGGCTTGAATGCCATCAATGTCATCCTGAGGAAGAAGGAATTCATTGGGGTCTGTGTAGGAGTAAGTTGGATACATCAGTGCTCCAGGATCATTTGAATGAGACAGACCCAGTGAATGGCCAAGCTCATGGGCAATAACAATGAACAAATTGTAGCCTGTAGGATAAAAATCATATGAAACAAGGTAAAACCTGTTTCAGTATTCAGCACAGTTGACTAAATGGGAAACACTTATGCATCTTCCCAAAATACACTACAGGTACAAGAGAGGCTGTAAGTAATGCTATCAACAGCACAACTCAAAAATATTGTCACAGAAGAGCTATATGAGTACTTAAAGAATGTCTGGCCTTAATTGTGGTCTCATTGTCCTTTCTCTAGTGTCTTTGTGTCTTAAACAAAAACCTTGTTTCTCCTGCTATCAGATAAACTGCTCAGATCAAGGACCATGCCAATGACGAGGGGAGGTTCAGTGATCCAACAGAAAAAAACCTTCAAAACAAACACTGAGATGACAGTTTTGCTGATACTGGAATACCCTAGTTAACACCGAACTTTGAAGTGCTAGGTTAAGAAAGATAAAGGATTTGACTTGAGAAGTTTACCACCAGATCTTCCTGTATCCAAGTTTTAGGTTTCATTTGAACAAAAAAAGTATTTTTAAGTGCTGATTTAGTTGCCATTATAAACCACTATGACCTAAAAATCTCTTTTCTGTGAATTGATTCCTACAAAAGGCAAAAAAAAGAGCAAAGCAATTTAAAAAGACAAGTTCTGCCACTTTTGCTCACTTTTTGCCTGTAATCAGTCTCATGAATGAAGCATCACATGAGCTAAGATTGTACAAGGTAAAATATATAAATGGATCCAGTTACAAAGGTCTTGCCTGTTCCATCTTTTGTCCAGGCTTCCTCCTCATCAAGATGCACATCTCCACCAATACCTTCACCAGGCTGGAAAGCATGAGCCAGCTGCCCATTGGGGCCATCAAAAGGAGAGTTGTCATAGTGGTCTAAAATGAAGAGGGAAAAAATCAGTTAGAATCCTAAATTACTTCTATGATTGCAGATGGCTATTTAATACGTAAAGATAGCAATGTTACCTCTATAAGCAAAAGAGATCATTATATCTGCTTCTTTGTCCTCAACCTTTTGGAATGTCAATGGTGTCACGTTGCTCCAGACACTGAGAGCTTTTCTGATTGCTTCATCTACATCAGCTTGTCTCATCTTTGGGGTGTAATTCAAAATCCTTCAAAGCAAACCAAACACATTATATATTGTTAAGAATACAGCACTTTAGCTGAAAAATAATAACTTGTGCAAAAGTCAGAAACCTTAGACATATCTTTCATGAATGAAAATTAATAATGGCTTCATTTTATATATTGCCTTCTAAAGTGTCTGTCTTCCAAAAATCAGTTAATCACTCCGAATATCCATATATGGCATTAATGTACTTACTTCAGACCCCCCAAAGTTGGGATGCTAGATTTATATCTTTTTGAACCAGATTAGGAAAGGTTACCTGTATGTCAGATTATTTCTTTTCCATTTGGGATTCCCTGCTGTGAACACATATTGCCCTATATCAGGTATACCACATCTGGGTTTTTTCATCATCTCCAAAGTGTCAAGATCAGGTTTCCCGGTCACTTGTAGTCCAAAGAATGCCTGCATTTCCTTGAGCTTTGCAGCAAGGGCATTTTCACCCTTGTTTCTTAAATGAGGCTGGTGATCCCTTTGAAGATCGTAGAAATTCTGTAGATAACTCTGAACCAGAGTTTAAAAAAAGAAAAACATTATGGCATATCAGTACTGTCTTCAGTCGCACTTAAATTTTCTAAGTAATCTTGAACTATTCCCATATCGACATGCCTTGTGTTTACATTATATGGCATATCAGTACTGTCTTCAGTCGCACTTAAATTTTCTAAGTAATCTTGAACTATTCCCATATCGACATGCCTTGTCAATATGTCAGGAGCAAGAATAGCCTATTTTCTCCAGGAACTGGTGTGAAGAGTCAGATATAGCTTACAGTTTTCATGTAGTTTTCTGAATTTCTTGTTTCACTGATGTAATATATGAAGAAATGACTTTAAAATCTAATATTTACTATTAATAATTAATTCCACATTATTTATGGTGCCCAATTACTCTAACGGCAAAACTTATGAGGAAGCTTATAACAGGTCTCATTCAAGGAAACAGAGATTGGCAGTGAGACTCCACACAGCCAGGACGCCCAACGAAGCTGGTGACTACTACTAGAAAGTCAGCACTTGAGAAATCATGCCATTTATTTTTAGCTACGAAATATGATATTAGGAACACAGGTCTTCCTACTAAATTTCAACTATTTTGTCTCAAATAAATAGTGTTATGTGTATGTAAGTGTTGTATTTCTCATAGATGTCCCTTTTTTCCAAAGTATTCCATAAAAGACCCATTCAGCAAAACGTTGAAATACATGCCTGTTTCAAGCAAGTTTTCTCCCTTATGTTAGAGACCAGTCGTATCACAAGTTTCAAAGCACATTCTGAAATGTTAATTGTTGCTGAGTTTGACTATTTCTGCACAGCCAGAGCCTTGCTTCTAGAACTCATGCTTTGGTGGTTTTGTTATTACTTTACTAACAACATCAAAAGTGAAGTTATGCAATATTCAGATGACTTTTGGGTAAATAAGTTCCACATAATTTTCACACTTTTTCTAGATTGATAGGAAAAGCTTTCTCTTGAAACCTCTCCAAAATGGTACATCTTTAATTTCAAGCCATATTCTGTGAAAAGAATTGCAATTATAATTATCTCTCAGACTACCTTATGTTTCACTTAGAAATGCACTGAAAATATTTACCTCTACAAGTTGTAGGGTTTTTCCTTCATCTTCTGCTTCTGGAGCCACAGGAAAAGCAGAGGAGACAGCCACATACAGCAACAGGAGAAGCAAAAGGGTCTTCATCCTTGTCTAAGGTTGTCTTGCCTCAGTTTCACTCGAGCTATTGAACATGCTTCTCAGCTCTGTTTATATAGCTAATCTGTAAATCAGTGACAGTCTGACTCATGCTGTATAACAACATCCTCTGATTAGTAAAAATGATGCATAACAGTTTCAGCATCAGGTAATGATGCAATGTGTTTAACTAATGTTACTGTCCTTATTTTGCCTGAGCCTTCTGTTTTGGGCAATTCTGTAGTGTGTTTAATAAATAAGGAAATGCTTTTCAAGTAAAACATGGAGCTACATTTCGTAGGTTTTTCTTGAATCATGAATTTAGACTATGGCACAAGGTCTTAAACTGGAGAAATAATAGGAAATATCATATAACAGTAACATAACATATTGTATTATAATGAATAACATTATGCTATATATATGATACATATGTTTTAATATTTAATAAAATATAGCATATTATGTCATAATATGTAATAATAAACTATAAAAGACAGTACAAAGAACCAATCTTATCTAGGAATAATCAGCATCATAACTCCAGGAGGGCTGTCATCAGCTAAAAGTCCTATCTAAAACAATCTTACGATGCTAGCAAAACTGAGTGCTAAAATGATTCAACATTTTTTGACTGATATTAACAAAAATCAGTCATGTTACTGGAATGCATAAACTGGGTTCCCATATGTATGGTAAGTAAAATAACATTTATACTCTTGCCAGCACAGATAAGGTCTCGGCTGCAATTGCATGTTTGGATCCAGGCAGAGAGACGAGCTCTGGTCGGAAAGATTCCATGAAGCCTAACAGGAATTTTTGTGAGTCTGGAAAAGGAAGATTAAAGTAACCATTTTGTGACTCTGTGTTTACTGTTTCATGGAAGGAAGAGCAAGGGGAGCCATGATAAATGCTGTTAAATATATGAAAGATTTTTCCTAAAAGAGAAGCAGTGACTGTTCGCCAAGACTCTAGAATGGTCTTAAACAACAGTGATTAAGTTTAGTATGACGTTTGGGATTCAGCTGCCTGAACATTAGTGCTATTTGAGATGCTCTAGGGAATCCCACCTGACCTCCAGCTGCCCTGGAAGGATGTAGGTCTCCATAGCTCCTGTGTCATGGCAGCCAGCCCCAGGTGGGTGTCTCATATACAGGTAAATGAGTAATGAGGTAGAATCAGCTTTAAATGTTTTGTCATGTAGATATCCACAAGTTATTTAGGTGTCTCAGCTCCCATTTTGGACAATGGATTCTAGAGAGTGATTCAACTGACCATATGACATGGACTTCAAGATGAGGTAAATTGCTCTCTATACTTCATTGACTGTATTGTCTAGGTCTCTATCAATGATAAGAGGAGTTTAAATACCCAGGACACATGTGGGAACCTACAGTGTAGACCCCTAAATTGAGGAAAACATTTCTAACTGCAAGGACAGCTAAGCACCAGAGTAGATGGCCTGAAGCAGCTATATGTTTGCTAACTCTGGAAGCTGTCAAGTACAGGCTAGACATCTTTCAGAATGGTTTTGGTGTTGCTGTCTTTGTTGGAGGTAAAAAGCCTCCTTGGAAACTTTAAAAGGGAAAAAGTAAATGTTAGTGTGAGAGAGAGAAATACAAATATGTATATTTGTATAAGCTCAATACAGGATGAAAATTTTAATTGTGCTGGGAAGTAATTAACTTGGTTTCCCCAGCATCAGGGAAAAATAATGTACTTAGTATATGATTCTACACTCACTGTAGTGTAGCACCCCCTAATTATATCTAGGTTCAACAGAGCAGACATCATTCCTGGGAAAAGCAAATTACTTTACACCTTCCAATGCGAGTCACATTGCTTGTCTAGAGTGGTTGACTAAAGCTAACACAGGACATTTCAAAAGCAGAAGCAACAGTCTAGTGCTGGTATTTGAAATGGCTAGGACAATAATTCTTCAAAGGGTACAGCTTTTGTAGATGTAAAGATATTCAGCCTCATGGTTCGTAGTCCAAGGAAACTTCATTGTTGATTATTCTTAATCCATTTTGACTTTCAGACATGAACAAAAAGAATTGTGTGTGTTGGATACTTCTCCAAAGTATTTGTTACAACTCACATGATCCTGGGATTTGTGAAATGCTGCTTAACTTCTGTAACTGTGTTTCTAAGCTAGTATTATTTCCCTGTAAATATTTCTCCTTCATGTGTTTTTATAGGCTGGTTTATATAGTTCCAGATTCAATACCTCTGTTTCTTTCTTCTTATTTTCATTCTTACAGAGTAGTTAACTCGTTATTTCTTCTATCCCTTTTTCTTTTATTTTCCGAAGGCATCATAGGCATGTTTAAACACATACAGGCAAAGAAGAGATGCAGATTAATCAGATGCATCCGGTGGCTGAGATGGGAACATTAGGAAATCATGTGTTGCAGCTTGTGCAGAGAGGTTCTGCTACCTTGCACATTTCTGCAAAGGGTCTATGGCCAAATTTTAATGCGACCAAGAGGATACTGAGTCAGGCAGAGGGTGAAAGGGGACATATGGTTGTTTTCCAATAAACTTTAAATAAATTACTTTCCAAGGCAGCCAGTGGCAGAACTAGAAAGTCCTGGACTCCAGCACTAGCTGTGGGAGCTGTTTATGTATTTGAAGAGTCATCAAGTGAAAAACCTTAAACAGCATCAGGAAGAGGAAGCAGAAGCAGTGGCTTCCCTCCGTCTTGGGAATTTCCACAGTCTTGGGCTACAAAGTCATGTCCCATTTCACTGTCTGCATTGGCTTCCTACTGCGTGTCTTTTGGCACATCTCCCTCGAATGAGGGAAGGAGAGGTTTCAGTCATCTGCTCTTCCCACTGTGTGGCAGCTAGCACATTGCCACCCTCTCCTTTTCAAGCACTTGCCTTCAGACAAAAATCTCAAACGCAACAGAAGGAGACATGAATATGCCAAAATGAAACTGAGACCCCTTGAAATACATGAGAATTTTTACTGAGTGCCAACCGGTGTCTACACAGTCCCTCACTTTGCCTGCGGGACCATTGTGTTGCACCTGCACCTGACTGGCACAGTCTGTCCTGGCCTCTCACTAAACCCCATTTCTAGCTATTTTCCCAGGCCAGGGGCTCTGTCCTGTGTGCAGGGATGTGTGTGTGGGTCTCAGTGATAGCTCCTGGGGTGGGACGAGGGGCTGGAGGCCCCTGTGTCTGTGGTGCTGTGACTGGAGAAACTGGGGTGCATGCATGTCAATTGGCTACATATGTGTATGTGCGAGCACTAACGAAGATCCAGCTGGATGAGCCAGTGCATAGGGTAAGAGGTTAAGAGCTGCATGTCAAAGTGGCCACAAGCCAGGGCTGGATACTGGAGAGACCAGGGCTCTGTGGGTTGGCCACCTGAGGGACCGGGAGCCCAAATCAGCAACTGGAGAGGCTGTGGGATCTGGGGTCAGTGGAGAGACTTGTTTGTGTGTGTGTATGCATGAGGCAGCAGGGGACACCAGCACATCCCAGGGCAGCTGCTGCATGGATGGGGTGCCCGAGCCCAGCTGCTGGTGGATCCATAGTGTATTTGTGTGTGTGTGTGCAGTTGTGTGTATGTGTGTGTACATGTGTGTGCATGTGCCTACTGGGAATACACACTCAGCCTCGCTGCTGGCTGGACGTGGGGGCATGGAGCTGCAGCAGCTTCACCTCTATCAGGGTGCCAGATTTCGACAACTAAGACATTGGCCCTGCCTGAAGTTTGCCTAAAATCTCCATGTAGCCAATGGAGAGAGGTAAACTTTGCCCTTGCCTACTCCCAATTGCTCTTCAGAGGCAGCTCTTGCCTGGACCATGAGCATCAGTACCTCACTCAGGGCACCCCGAATCATCCTGCCAGGTCTGGGACCCATCTGTTAAGTCACTGTTAAACCCAAACTGGGTGCCTAAGGAAGAGGGGGTTGACACTATTGTTAAGAAAGGGCCAGCATTTTCAAGGGTTTTTCCACTGTCCACCCAGGCAGTACAGGCTTGTGTCTCCCTGTATTAGCAATAATCCTGCTTTATTTGCACACTTCTTCCTCAGCAAAACTGCACCCTTGTTGTTCGTGTTGAGACCAGAGACCTTGAAGTGTTCCTTTTCTAGGTACTCTACTCACTGTTCCTCATTCATTAAGTCTGCATAGGAATGTAAGCACTGCCAGAGGTCTATCCAGCATGTTTCCTCTTTCAGCATTGACTGAAAAGGACATTTAGGCAGAAGCATAAGAGGAGACATACTTCCCCAGAAGAGTTTCCCAGCCTCAAACAATTTTCTGTCTCAGTGATTTCCATTAACTTTGTACCTCACTTACCTAGGGCTTGCATTTGACTCTTCAGGCTATTTCCTTTTCCCCCTAGTTATATCTGATAATATTTTAAAATGTTCTAATACCTTTCATCCTTCTCTCCCTAAGGAGAAACTTCCACCCACACCCCTGACTAAATAATGGAAAAATAAATTTACAGTGTGAATCATAATGGGGTTTTCCTAAATCAAAGTTTCTCACTACAGAATTACTGTAGAAAAGGGAACTTTGATTGGTAGTTCTGTAATTTTAATATTACAAAAATTAAAAGTGGTACTTCATAATTTTAAGAATTGTTTACTGTTATAATTTGACACAATGATGTTTGAAATTGCTTTCTCAGTAGCAGGTGGCACTACAAAGTACAGTCATCATTCTTGCAGGAAGTACTTTTGTGTCCATTCTGGGCTATTATGCATATAATCTCATCATGTGTTTCCAATCTATTTTGAAGCAACAAAATAAAAATCTTTCTGAAAATCCAGAATGTTATCCTGAAACAAGCTATTTTCCTTGGAGGATGTCACTTTTCACGCGAAGGCTGAAATCATGTCACTGTGCAGCAATATTCAACTGGTTGCCAGATAGTCACATGAAGTTAGAGAATTCATTAGGAATTTTCTCTTAATGAGCCAAGTACATTTTAATATCGAGATGAAAAAGCCAAAGGCAACCCTCCAAGTCAGACGTCTTAAAGTTTGCACAAGCTCATGGCTTAACATCACCCAATGTTAAACATTTTCTTTCTAGAAATGCTGTTAATTCTGCTCCAAGAGAATGATCAGTCACTCCATTTACGAACCAGAGTGCTGTGCTGGGCAGTGTTAGGAGCACAATGGTATAGTTCAAACCATGCTGAAGTCCAAAGGCCACCACAATAGGGCTCAGGATATCAGGTTGCTGAATCCGTCCTGATTATTCTATTGTAAAAGACCAATTCAACGTGACAAGTCACAGACTGGGGCAGTGTCTGAGTTACACCTCAGTGACTTGCACAGTCTCAGACATGGCATCATCAATGATTTTGGTAAAAGGAGAAGGGAAGGAGTGCCACTTTCCATGCCAAGCACCTGTTTCCTGAACACACAGGAAAACCAAATCACATTCTTCATCCCTGCAGCTGAGCTGTGGCCTGGGATGGGAACGTGCTCTGTTGTGTCCCGGGCATGACTTCCCTGATGGCAGACAGGCCCTGGGATGCCTTGCAGAGCCAACCTTACCAGCTTGAAGTCCTTTGCCTCTAAACTTAGCAGTTGTCACAAAAGCTGTGCAGATATAAAACTTGCCCTGAAAGAGGCAGCAAGAAGAGATCAATGTCTCCACACTGATCTACAAAATAAATCTGCACGTGCCCTGGGGCTCTGGACCATTTGGGACATACTGGAATTGCTACAGGCTTACAGACCCCCAGTTGGATGCATGGCACCAACGCTAAAACATCCCGTAAGACAGCTACTGCTTGTGAACCTGCAAGGGCAGTTGTCTTGCTGGCAGGGAGCAAACATGAACAGGCTGATTGGAGACCAGCCAGATGGCAGTTCAGAGGCTGCCAGGGAATCGTCTGGAAACAAAGTCTGCACCTTGGCAACCTTTAATTATTTTCTCTGGAAAACCAATGGCAGCTGAGAGATGCATCTTTGCAGTTCTGAGTTACCTTCAGTGCTTCTGAACCCATGAATCTGCTGCTTCTGTCACCAAGAAAGGGTGCTTTTTTTTCTCCCATTTCCTTAAACCCAAGCCAACATTTCAGTAGGAACAACTTCCTGCGAACAGTAGTTAAATAGACTCATTTTAATTTTACTCTTTTCTGCCAGGATGTATCAGTTACCTTTGTCTGTTTTACTTAGGTGGTAAACTCTCTGGGGTCTTTTAGTTCTGGGTGTCCAAATCATTACACAATAGCTTTTCAGTTCACTACCACAGCCCTACCTATTGTGATAATACGTATGTAATCATGCCAAGAACAATATCAAAGGGCATTTGTCCCTTCCAGGCAGGGTGAGTGTGTGAAACCAAGAAAACCAATAAATGGTAAGAAAAAGAACATCCAAACCAAACTGGTTTTCCCTGGGGTAGATGGTGTTGGGCCTTCCATGTTGGACATCCTGGATTGTGTCTGATGGACACACTATGGAGTCCTTGGCAAACAAAAGGCAAATAGATACATTCAGAGGTAGGCAAAATGTCCTCCAAGACAAGATGGTGAAAACCGCAACAAATGACACTGTTATAAATAAAACATTGAAGAAAACAAAGTAATTTTTGTGATCTGAATTCTAGAGAAGAGTCACATGATAAGCCTGTTCCTTGTAAAGAGACTTTTGTCTTCACCCAACTTTCCATGCAAACAGCCTAGAAATTTGCTATAGCATGGAAAAATCTGATGTGTTAGAAGACTGAGAAAACCATAACTGAAATGCTTAGACTGAGTGTACCACAGACAATGAATATATCAACTTAGAGTACAGGTCTCAAACTGTATCTCAGAAGAGCACAGGATATTGAATATAGGTCAATGACCTTCAGTTCAAAAGCCTGCTTTCACTCAAATGATGAGGCTGACTTGTCAGTAGTACCAGAGATTTTCAAAATAAGAATCGTGAAGCAAAAAAAGACACCAACATCCAACACTAAAACAGCTAAATTATATTAAGATAGATAGCACTAGGGTCAGTTAAGCTCTACTTCTGCTACAGATCCAAGACTTCATAGTCAACAATTAGTGTGATTATCTGTGTGGATAGTTAGTGAAATAAGGAAGGAAAGAGTCCCGACTAATCAGAAATCACCAAAACCAAGGAAGAACTAGTCAGATAAGTATTTGGGAGCCAGAAAACTACAAAACAATCATGGAAGGTCTAGAACAAGCCAGCTTTGCTCTGAGAACTATAATCCCATCTGAAAGAGAATATTTCCAAAAAAAAAGTTGGAAAGATTGGAGCCAGAAGAGATTATCCAATTTAAAATAACACGGTCTAGTGCAGTTAACCACAATGGCAGTGCTATGGAGGGCACAGATACTGTAGAGGAGGATCAGCAGTAGGAACAACTGAAGAAAACCACTCAAACACAGGATGGTTAGAAACTTCCTTAAGGAACTAAAAATCTATAAAGTGTGATCCAATCTGTTCATGCACCTTTTTGACTTTTACTGTTATAGCTGAGACCATGGACTGATTAAGTCTTGCAGTTGTGAGACCACTCAAAAAGCCATACCAGAAATGTGAAGGAAAACTAGAATTAGAAAACAAGAACAGCATGAGGGGAATAATAAGGAATAAATAAACAGCACTGAAGTATTTCCTACTAAATTCAATAGAAACATTCAAGTTAGAAGACTTAAACCTGCTTCCCTGACCTTGGCAGTATCAGACACCAATCAGAACTACTAATTTCCTTTTCTGGAGGTGCTGTAATTAAAACTAATCATTTTTACTCTAGTTCTGCTTGGTCAGCAAAGTCTTGTTTGCCACCTCCACAGCAGGGTGTGGCAGCAGTATTTGTCTTGCAAGACTGAATGTGCCAAAATATGTTTTGGACCTTGATAGAATTGAGATAAAATTTGCTCAGTGTCTAGCTGAGAACTGGAGTGCCCCATTTGAGTAGTCCTGCTACTAGGGGTTTTAAAAATGCATCAGAAAAAAGATTCCATAAAGTGTGTTGAAATATCTCATTGCATTCATACAATACAATTGTATGTATAATTGTATAAATATAATACAATTGCCTTGTCCTGGCAGGACTAGAGGCAATGGGCACAAACTGAAACACAGGAGGTTCCCTCTGAACATCAGGAAACACTTCTTTACTATGAGGGTGACCAAACAATGACACAGGTTACCCAGTGAGATGGTGGAGTCTCCCTCTTTGGATATGTGCAAAAGCAGTATCTCCAAAAGCCACCTAGAGCCTTGGCAACCCACTCTAGGTAGCCCTGCTTGAGCAGGGCGGTTGGACCAGATGACCTCCAGAGGTCCAACCAACCTCAGTCATTCTGTGATTCTGTGATTCATGGAGAACAGGAACCAAATAGAAGAACTATCTATAGGATGAGAGAGGAAATGGCCTCAAGTTGCGCCAGGGGAGGTTTAGATTGGACATGAGGAAAAATTTCTTTACTGAAAGAGTGGTTAAACATTGGAACAGGCTGCCCAGGGAAGTGGTTGAGTCATCATCTCTGGAAATATTTGAGAGAGGTGTAGATGAGGCGCTTAGGGACATGGTTTAGTGGGCATGGTGGTGTTGGGTTGACAGTTGGACTTGATGATCTTAGAGGTCTTTTCCAACCTTAATGATTCTATGATTCTATGATCTTTTCTCTATTTTTTTCTTTTTTTAGGGAAGATGTCTAATGAGGGGGAGACTGGGTACTGAGCAAGATTTTTTACATGCATAAAAGAAAAGATACCTTCTCTAAGATCTTAGATCTTGCTAGCTGTCCATCTGAATACTTACGGGCCCCTGTAAGTATTCAGCAGCAGGGAGATTATTGTCAGCAGTACTGAACTGGCAGCTGCTGCACGTCTGTTCCTCAGGTCCAGAGAGCCATGAGACTGGCCACAGATATCATCACAGATAGAAAACATGGAGCACTTGCACAAATATGAAAATGACTGGTGGCCCCATTCCATTCCTCCCCTCTGGCTGATGAGGACTTCCATCCACTGGTGAAACATTGACATGGAAATACAAACAGTGTGGATGTCCTCAGCAGCTGGGCTCAGACACGTAGTCCTCCCTATAGCTGCCCCCGCACCTCCTGTATCCCCAGTAACGTATGAGTCCCCACAGCTTGCAGCCATGCTCCAGCTGCTGGTACTCAGACCTCTTAACCTACTCAGCAGCCAGTCCAGCTTGAAGTTCACCCAAACACATGTAGAAAGAGCTCACCCACACATAAGATACGATTTACTGAGAAGACAGGACCAAATGTGCAGGGCATGGCTAAAGAAGCACACTGACCTGCAGCCTGTTTGCATGCAACCAGTCCCCTTCAATCACTTATCCCTCTATTTTCCCAAACCTGTTTGTCCCCAATCTACCTTGATCCTTCCATTTCCCTGCCTTTGGTCTTTCCCGTAATCAACCCACAACAAATTTTGCACATTCCCACAGTCCCCTTCAAAAATTACATAATAAGGTTTATAAAATCCCCAAATGCTCTTCCCCTGGATACTGATCTCTGTCCCCCTGGCAGTGCCCCTCAGCCTGTGAGGTGCATCCTCTCCCATTAACACATGGTGACACATGTCCCCCAGCCCATGGGGGCTCCCCCAGGACAGCTGGAGAGGAGTAGAGGCAGGTCATAGATCAAGGATCAGGTCATAGATCATAGATCAGGTCATAGATCATAGGTCAGGTCATAGATCATAGGTCAGGGATTACTGGGGTTCCCCTACATGCCAATGTGCCCCTCTGCTCCTGCGTTTGTAGAGATGAGCCTTTAATCACATATTTATCAATAAATATCTTAGGGTAGGGTTCATCACACTTAAGCTTAGCCTTCTATAATCAGGTGTCTAACATAAATGGCTCAAACAGGCTGCCTCTCCAGTCAGTAAGGAAAAGGAGCACTTCCACCCCTAGGTACCCACCTCAGGCTGGGAGGGATTGCTTTCTGGAGCTCCTGTCTGTCTCTCTGTAATTATGAGCGGTAGCTTTGATTAGCCTGCTTGCTTAACTTTGAAATATCTAGAACTGGTTGAAAGCAATCCTAGCTCTAGGAACAGAAATGCTCTTCCTCATGGATTCCTGGCGGGTAGAGTTCTGTGTAGGGTGATGTACAGCACGAAGAGTGAAAAGAAGACAGTGGAAAAAATAAAACAAGACACAATTTTGTATCAAGTAAAAACTGCATTGTTCTTTGGTAAGCTAGAAATCCTGGTGTTAATTACATACATATATACACATCAGTATGTTAAATACTGTTCTGTTATTTACAGAAACACAGATTGTGCAGGGTCTGAGGTCTGCTGACTTATATATTCTATATATTTATAAAAGAAAAAGTGTTTCTAGTGCAATAACATGACATTCTTTCCAACACCATTACAGATTTCATTTTCTTAACATGGGAACCAGAAGTTTGTCTTTAGGAGGCATGTAGCTCTCTTCTTATCAGGGTCAAACTCAAATTGCTTTCTTCCATGGAAGAAATAAAAGAAGTCTAGGTAAAAAAACCAGATGAATTATGATATTGCAGGTGTAAAGATTAGTATGCTTTAACAACACCTAGAAAGAGCTCAAAAAAACTTTGGATACACTTACACTGCCAACAGCGTCTTCTCCCAGGTGTAACCTCTGCAAAATGGTGCACGGCAGCATGGGGACACCTTCCATAGCAAACCAGCCATGCACAGATTGCATAATATACTTAATGAATCCTATGAGGTGACCCTACAAAAAAATTTAACCTGTGTGTTTCTGCAGTTTAAAATGTCTGCTGTTATACAATGGCCGTGTTAAAACCCTCCAGAAGGGTGTATTTCTAGCCACCTGTGGGTAGGTATTGCACAGCCTGGAGTGTGGCACAGAGCACGGCAAAGTGTGAGTGGGTACAAGCTTGCTGGGGTGCTGCCAGATACCGTGCAGGGAAGGAGAGATCCAGCCTGGGGCAGCCGCATCCACACTTCCCTCCGGGAGTTAAGGATCCTGCTGCAGTTAAGGATCCCCAGTACCACATGTAAGACTCATTTTGGAGGAAGCTGACAGATTTGCTAGGAAGCAATTAACATGCATGTGTTTTGATGATCAGGAGATGAGGAGCCAGGAGACAACTGGGAAGCTGTGCCATTTGGCAGTGTGGACATACCCTTGAGTCTGTTCCAGCATCTCTGTGTCTAAGTAACATTCTCACTCATGCAGGAGAAGCTAGTGCCAATTATTATTCTCAAAGCTATTTTATGTCAGAGGGCCAGGCTATTATAGCCTTGCTCACAGTAGGTAGACCTTATGTTGTTGAGACATCACTGTCTTGAGTGGTGCTCTTCATGGTGTGAGGTGCATGTCAACATGAATACAGATATATCAATCTGTCCCTTAGAGCTGGCCTTTCCAGCTGTGAAGCTGTCACCAAAGGTATATTATCACTATTTTTCAAGGGGGTAAAGTGAAGCATGGGAGTGTTACGTGACTATTTCAAGGTCTTGTTGGTAATCCTGAGGGCTATGAACAGCATTTAAAAGTGCCTCTTTCCATCCAAGCACTCTCATCCCTATGACCCTGAGCATTTCATACAGATTTTAAGATCAGTTACTCACTTTCATGTTGAAAAACAGCATTGATCTTTCCATTCATTCCTGGAAATGTATTTCTTATCAGTATGGGCTTCCTGTCCATAGACTGACTTCTTTTATCATGACTAAGAAAAATGATGAACAACCTGGTGTCAATGAAAACTGCAAACAACTCATGATTAATTCAGCTCACCTCATTACCTTCTACCTACCGACAGGTAACTGAGTTCATTGAAGACTTTCAGTATCATTTAGGTAGCGTTGAGACAGACACTATGTGCCATAAATAATTATTACTCTACTAGCTGCACTGGACGAATTACTTCTGTTTACATCAGCTCAAGATATGTCTAAGGATACCTAATATTTGAACCATCTTCATAAACCTGCTGAATATTTTTTCTAAGAGACTGTACCTAAAGGAGAGGTAGATAATCTTATCTCAAACATAGATTAGATTTTTAAGATTATAAAAATATTGTTTTCATGTTCCTTCTCTGTAAGAAAAGTTTATCAAGAAAAATCTGATTTTTTTCTTAGGTTATAAGTTATTTTAAGTCATTTTACTTAAGTTACTTATAGCAGGCTGTTACATTTTTAGTGAAGTGCAGTTTATCTGTCAGTGCTGGAGTAAGAATGCTTCTGAAAGCATTTTCTTTCTGATACCTTTGCTCAGTAAGAGATTTAATGATCAGATAAATGGCTCAGCTGAAGTCCTTCAAGCTGTGAGAGTTTGAACTAAAATGTGGAAGTCTGATCTTCTGCTTAAACACGTGGCTGAATAGTTACTTCAGGATGATCTCTGCATGTACAATGACTTGGACATTGTGGTGGCAGGAAAGAGAGAAGTTGTGTCATTTGTGTGCAAAAGTTCAGGTTATCTACTGCTTCTATTATAGGAGCACCTCCTTCAGTTGTTAGAAATATGTCCTGTAACACAAACCTGAGCAGTAGGGATTGGATTGGAAAGAGGAAATAATAACCATGCACAGCAGATAATTCTTTGCAGTACATGGCATTTATCAGCAACTTTATGAAACTATCTGTCAGTAATTGGAAAAAGGGTGGGATACTCCTTCTTACCCCACAGAAATGTTTTTGATATAATTAGTGAGGTTCTGACTGATTTCCTGAGCTGACTTGTGGAGTTGTAGGATAGCTTTTTTTCCCAAGGCAGTTAAATGAAAATAAATAAATAAATAAATAAACTGTTAAATAATTAAATCAATTAAAAGGAAAGCTAAGAGCACTGTTTCACCTCCCTTTCAAATATTTTTCCATAGCCAGTTGTGGCACTGAAAGACATTACCAAAAGTGTATGACTAATGCAACTTAAATCATGACAGGATATTGATCATGTGATTATGTTTGCTCTTATTTAAGAAAGTAGCACAGGAAATACTACCTCCAAAATTTGTCTGCTATGAAGTAATATGTTTTCCCCTCATTTCAATTATAAAAAGCAGCATTAATTTTGGTAACATCTTTTGAAAAGCCCAGGGTGTAGTCTTTTTGGGGGTATCCAGGAAGTATGGTATCTCCTCTCACAACCCAGAATTCATTCCCTATGAAGAAAAGTTGATGAAAACATGTTATCAGAATCTTCTTCTGGGAATGACACAATCTTTTTCATGAAAGCTAATCTTTTACTGGAAAAATGAAGAGAGAAAATAATCGTTACTTGAAAACATTCTACACTAGTTTTAGAGTCAAAAAAATGCAAGAATAGTTCTTTGCACCACATTTATGAAAACTGAAATTTCAGTCTTCCTTCATATTTATGTTAGTTTTCCACAAGCTAGGAAGCAGCATATGTTATAATTTTTAAATTCAATAGATAATTTTCCAGAAAAAAAAGAAAATAATGACATTTATTTTGGCAGGAAAACTTTTCTATATTGACATTAAAAGACAAGATACATGTTCCTTATCTTGGATAATATTTTTGTTATCTCTGTGATTGAAATACACAAATTTATTGAACTAAATTAAAGCTTGGGGAATCCTACAGAAAGAGCTTAAGTGTTTTTTAAGCCAGACACAAACTCTCAAGGCTACTTGGAAAGACAACTTAGGAAAATAAAACTACAACATTTTACCTTTAAAAAAGACAGTTTTGTCTTTTTCAGGAATTTCGTATGCAGCATCAACACCAGGTGGCAGCCGTGGCCAGAATGAAGATATTAAATTAAAATCAGCTGTTCGGACTGCAGGATGCTTGCGCCAAAAATGCCTTACATAAGTATAGAACAGGTTTCAAATAAAATCAGACTTCACACACACTAATGCATGAAAACACATCATGGCAACCAGGGCAGGATTTATCTGCTAAACCCAGCCATGTCCCCTGAGTTAGTCACCCTAAGCTCCCGTAATGTCAACGGAAATAAAGTTATTTCCATGATGAGATTCCTCTCATCTTGATGCAGACATCAAAAATAGGTCAGATGAACTGTTTTGTCAAAACAGTTATTGTTTTCCCTTACGCAGAAAGGGAGCCTAGAGAGATCTGGCTCACATGGCTGATATGGGGTAAGATTTTCGGAATGAAACCCCACCCTGGGGTTACCAACAACAGTCTAGAGAAGCAGTTGGTGTGCGTGAGGATCTTCTGCAAAATAAGACTTTACTGGCTTTGTGGACTCCAAACTCTGAGGTCAAAACTCACTTTAACGTTGATTTTTGGGGAGGATCTGAAGCAGGGGAAGCACAGCCCTACCACATGAAAAGGAAGGGAATCAGCTCTTTTACCCCTTCTTCTCAAGACTTTGGGCTGTCATGCCCTGGAGAGGGACAGTTTGTCTGAGTTTAGCACTGAATCAATTATCCTTTCCTTTTATTGTTATACTAAATCACCACTGCAGGGGGTCTTCAAGCAGGTATTGTGTCAGGACTGGTAAACCCTCAGCTCTCTGAAAGCAAGGACAGCAATGAAAGTGACAAATGTCCCAGGACTGGTGGTACCTTTTGCCAGAGCTGAACTCTCCCAGATGCCAAACACCTGGGACTTGCTTACAGCCTAAAGTGAAAACAGCCCATGTTTTCAGAGGAGCCATCTTTCCCCATCCTACTCATAGCATGCCCTGTTTCAAAGGTGATCTTCCTCCTTATACTTATCTCTCTTCATTTCTCCACCACCCTCTTTGCTTTTCCTCCCACCTCTTATCCTGATTCCTTGTCTCGCCTTCCTGCCTAAAATGGCTGATACTCTGGGTAAAGTTATTTTTCCATGCTGCGGGGCATAATTCAAAAATGATACCCAGCTATTTTACTTTTAGAAAGCTGACTTACTTGTCTTTAAAGAACATTATTTCTCCACAGAAAGTGGTGACAGCATCAAAAGTTAAATCGGGGCCACAGGCGTTTGGCAGTGCAGGATCTTTTGACTCAGTTGTGTCTTTTATCTCAGTAGATTCCCTTTGGTCATTGTGGGTGTTAGAAGATGGTCCTAAAAGAAGCAGTTTATGGAAGAAATTAAAGTGAGAACTCATTCAGGTATATCCAGTACATAAAAATGTCACTGAAAGGTATTCTAAAGTCTTTGAAATTGTAAGCATCGTTGATTAATAATTGTGAATTACCATAGAGGCACTGAATGCCATTAATATAATCCTGATGAAGAGGGAATACTGAAGGGTCAAATTTCCTATAAACTGGGTACATCAGAGCATTGGGGTCTTTGGAATGGAAAAGTCCCAGTGAATGGCCAAACTCATGAGCAGCAACATAAAACAGGTTTGTACCTGAAAACAACAAACAAAACACATAATAGGAGAGCTGTAACTTTTCATTTGTCCTGAAAACATGAAGGACATAAAGTATGTGAGAAGCTTTCAGAACTGCTTGCCTAAGCAAGTGAAGCTGATATGGGAAATTCAGTTAGAAATTAAATTCTGCTCAGAAAGAAAAATAATGAAATCAGACTATTTCCTTGTAACTCTACTGTAATGTAGATCCTGCAGAAGTCAGTGTGGGAGAAGGACCCTGGAAAAGTGCAGGTGATGTACCTGTGTGGGGAGAGACAAGCAAGTTGGAGGAGTGGAGAGAAGGGGGCTGCCAGGTCCCTCAGCTCCCTCCCAAATAAATCTCCACCCAGTCCATGGCAGAAGTTCAGCTGGGGTCTTAGCTTTCAAAACCAGAGGGCTCAGAGGCTTTTTATAGCTATGGAAACCACCTGGCCCAATGTTTCTTCAAATCAGCCCCATTTTTAAGCCCTTCTTAAGGAAGAGAGGAGACAGACACTGCACCCTTGATTTTACGTACAGCCTGCTTCAGGAAGGACTTGGAGAACTTAATTTCCTACCCTCTGTGCTTTTGGTCCAGGTTTCGTCCTCATTGAAGTGAGTGTCTCCGCCAAAGTCCTTGCCAGGTGCGTAGGCATGAGTAACGGACCCTCCTGGGCCATCAAAGGGAATGAAGTCATTGTGACCTGAGGAGCAAGTCCCATACACCGCTGACTGGGGGTTATGGAGGTAACAGATCTCAGCCATGCACAGAGCTCTCTGTTCTGCTGATTTTGTAAACTTTCAAGTTCTCCTTCCACACAGACTGCCAAAAGCTCTATTTTTCACAGGGAAAACTTAGGAAAATTTGAACTGTTGCATCAGGAGTGAAATCTTGGTTTCCTCAAGAAATGGGTGGACATTTACATACTGCTGCTGCAAGGGAAGAGGAGGACATGGTTTAGGTTGGAATATATTTCTTTTTTTGCTCATAAGGTAAAATTTTCATAAACTCTGTGTCAGCAGTCATCAGGTGGTTACCTGAACTGGACTGATAATTTAAGTGTTGATGGCAGAAGCAAGATCCTGGGAAAACTGTAAGCCCTTGAATGTAGTCTCCAGAAAAGGATTCAAGGACATAGAAGTTACGTGTGGTGCCTGCACACCCTGCATAGCCCAGATGAGTGGATATGTTTGGGTGGGAACAGAGGAGCCAACTAGAAGAGTACGTGTGTGCATGATTGTTAATGAAAGAGGGAAGGCTGCTGGTAAGCCTACCCTGAGGGCAATGCCAAAAATATAAGCCTTGAGTCTGTCTAGAACTTATTTAGCTCACACAAAGCACATGTCTAATCCCAAGAGTGTAACTGGGCTTATAGCCTGGGTATATCCCACAAGCCCTAAGCCTCTTGTGGTTCGTGCACACATTGGGCATCATATACTAAGTATAGATCCAGTGAACTACAGGCAGCTCGTTACATTTGTTTTCTCCCTCCTTCTCTTCATCCGCCCCTATACCCTCCCCCAAAGATTGTCAAGAATTATATAGCCATAGCACCTTGAGCAGGAACTGTGTTTTTCTGCCTGCTTGTTCAACCTGACACTGAACCTTGCACATGCTATGTATGAGAAGAAATCATTAGCATTTCAGGTTAACTGCTCCATATAGGCAGTAACTTGACAATAACTTGTAATGGTTGCATAGAGTTTTACCTCTGGCTGCAAAGGAGATCATTATGTCTGCATCACCTCTGTCCTTCTTGATGAATTTCAGTGGGGTCGCACTGCTCCAAACACAACGCTTTCTTGATCGCTGCATTGACATCTGCTGGACGCAGGTCTGGTGTGTAGTTTAATACCCTTTAAAATACAAGATAGAAAAACAGCTGTGTTTTTACAACTTATGCTGTGTAATACACTGTCTTTACATTAATAATTCCACTATAATTACCTATATGTCAGAACTTGTTTTGCCCATTTTGGCTCTCCTGCAAAGGTGGAGAACCCAGCTACGTCAGGGAATCCACAGTGATGTTTCTGTACCAGGGCCAAAGTGCCAGAATCCAGTTTCCCCATCACCTCGAGTCCAAAGAATTCCTGCATTTCTTTTAATTTTGGTGTCATTGGACTATTACTTTTCCAAATGAAATATTCCTCATCTTTCTTAAAGCCATAATAATTTTCCAGGTACTTAAAGGAAAAAAAAAAAAAGCATTTTAGGACAGTCAATAGTGTTTGCTTTTGAAGCTTATAAAAAATTATACTAACACCACTTCAGACATGTACCTTTGCTGCTTTTCTTTCTGTTCCATGGGAGCATGGGTGATAGAGTTTGTTAAAACCTGTATGAATATTTTTCTCTTAATGATAGTTTTTTGCACTATATTATCACTATAAATGTTTTGCAGTTTACTCAGAGTACATTCAAAATTAATATTTTTTTAATAAATTGATTATTTTCTGGTAATGTACGCTCCAGTTACCCTGTGCTCTAGAGTTACTCAGCGTCCTTTAGAGCAGGCGGTGAAGAAGCTGTTTGAAATATATGACTGTACACAAAATTTCAGCAGTAGTATCTCATTTTCCCACATTTTTTGACAGTAATAATTCAGACAAAATAATATCCTTATTTATGAAGAGTTATGTCTCACAATACCAGAAGTCACATAAATAACCACATTTCCACCTGAACTACAAATCAAACATAGACTGACTCAGGTGTTTAATTATTTGTAGAATCAACACATAAGTGAATGCATCATCAGTTTTAATTGTTGTCTACAAAAAAATAAAACAAGAATGAGTCAGGGTTAAAGAAGCCTTTGTCATCATGGTACAGAATGCAGCCCCCTCTATTCTGAGAAATACTCAATCACGTTATGCATTCTACTGGAATTTGAAGAACTAGCTCCTCGGCCACTATGTACTAGTTCCAGACACTCAACAGTTGCTAAAGATCTCCTCCCCAGAGGTCTACCTTCCTCACCTGGATAAGCTGCATGCCTTCTTCTTTCTTCTGCCTTGTATCTGCAGGAAAAGCACAAGAAAGTGCTGCACATAAATAACAGGAGAAATGGGAGGTTCTCCATTCTCATTTTCACTCCCTTTAGAAAAGTCTTCTTTGTAGTCTGCCACACAGCTGCTTCACCTTTACATAGTACTCATTTGCTTTGTAAAGCTTTCCAATCCCTGACTCACTGATTCTCACAATTTCTAGTTAGCAACAGAACACCTGCAAAACAATGGTTTTACCATAAAAAAGATTGGTGCTGTCTTTCATCCGGTTCCACCCTTGTGCAGGTTTTGCAACATGGAAATATGATTAATGAGGAGATAATAGACCTGTAGTTCTTTTTAATAAGCTCATTAACCTTTTAGTTATTAAAATATAGTCTTACTCTCCAAAAACTTAAAGCATATCTCTTTAATGTTTTCCGTTCAAAGTTTGTATTGATTTCAGATGGGTTGTTGAAGTACCTAAAGGGAAAAACATTCATAGAAGGTTACAAGATTGTAGACTATAAGTTGAAAATTTGTTTTCTAGGTCTTTTTGTAGTTGTTTGTACAGGAGCATGCACTTTTGGAGGCTATCATAGTGCCATCATCTTTCCCTTTGGTAGAGTCCTTCAAAATTAAAAGGTCAGTGCTGTAACTCCCTGTTTGCTGAAGCAGTGCTTTGTTTATGCAGTTTTTCTTTGATATAGTTCTCACCTGGATGAAGCTTCCTTTTTTTCTGCAGGAAAACACAGAAGTCCCACAAGGAAATGAAAACACTTTCCTCAGCATAGCTAAACTCATTATAAAAATTGAGTGAAAGTGTTTGCATGACACTTTTATTCAGCAGTTTCCTCTGTTCCTCTGTCCTCTGTGAATTACTTCGTATTTCACAGTCTCCTTCTTTTATACTTACTATAAGGTTTTAAAAAACAGTGAGGTTTTCTGGATCAAACTCTTTGATGGCTTTCCCAGTCAGAGGAGAGGGTCCTCTGTTCCTCATGTCTGCCGTTGGTGGTAAGAGCTGCTGAGATTTAACATCAGGTCTACTCTAGCATTGGGTCCACTTTTCCTCCACGCCCAATCACACCCTCCATGCGCTGTCATAAATAAGGAGAAAGCAGAGGTGATGGAGAAGGCCCTGGGAATCCTGAAGAAAGATGTCTACTGCCATTGAAGACAGCTTTGTGTATCTGAGACTTCTGCATGGGGCTGACACAGGATTTAGGGTACACCTGCAGCACTGCAGGGCAGGTGGGACGTTGCATGTGCAGAGAAATAAACCCCCTTCCACAGAGCTGGCAGGGTAATAGATCTGTAAAAGGAGACATTATAAATATATTATACACTTGAGATATTTGCTGAAATTGTTTCCTGCTGAAGAGCACTGTGTTGGTACCAGAAAGATCCCCAGAGCACAGCATGCCTTGTGGCCATCCACAGTGGGAAATGGGGGACTGCTAGGCCTGGGCAGCTGAAATGGGGCCAGACCCTGGCAAGGCTGGTGGGATTCTGCAGAGGTTGTCTGGTCACTGAGGACTGAATTCCTACCCTGAGAGCAGACACTTAACCGAGGCATTCACGTTAGGGCACAGGCCCCCTCCCTGGTCCTGGAAAGAGATGGACAGGCTCAGGGAACAAGCCAGAACCAGGGCAACTGAACCAAGGGGAAGTGATCCCCTGAGGGAGCTTTTGATAATGACTCTACTCACATAGTTTTATGTTAGGTGCCCCTAACCGAACGGGTGAGATGAATCTAAAAATTGGGTGCAGAGTTCTCCTGTGCAGCTTACACACCCACAATACCTCTCTGCAGAAATAGCTTCTGGTACTTACAGCCCCACTATAGCTTTCCAACTTTTTTCTCTTCCCACAGACTGTCTTTATGTGTGCAGTGTCTCTATGGTTCTAGAGGAAAGAAGTAACTTTCGAGCTTGTAGGACTTGATAAATTTTCCTCAATCATCTTTCTCTCTAATGAAAGGGCCATTAGAAGCCATTAAAACCATCTAGGAAGCTACTGATGAAATTTATACAGTTGTCTGATTAGCAGCCTTCTCAAATACATCCTTTTGCTACTCTGCCAACCTCTTTCTCACTTTTCTTGATACAATTCACCATTACTCTCCAGAGACCACAATCACCTCCTCAAGCATTTTTCAGTCACCTAGAATATGCTTTATGAAGAAAATTCCATAACCACAGAGACCTTCTTTCATGTCGTCCTTTGAGGTGACTTCATCCAGAAGTAGTACAACATATAAAGACAATGTCTCATTTTGGCTTAAAGAATTGAGTGTGAAAATCGCTATGTTCTCCTTCTTTCAACCTTTAAAAGTGCCTGGATAATCTCTTAAGATTGCCTTTGTCTTTCCCTCTTCCAGAGTCAATCTTCTGCCTTGGATGCATTCCCGTAGCCCCACAAGAAGTGTTAAAATTTGCTCCTTTTTTGGCAAAGTTATTGCTAATGCACAGTTTATATATTTAAAAACTAATTCATACTGTAGTATAGAGAAAAGAAAATTGAAAGAATATCCTGTAGAGCCTCAATAAGATGTAATTAAGTTGCTTTGTTCTGCGAAGGGCAAGGACTTAATTACACAGAGCTTGAAACTGCCCCACTCCACTGCCTTATGCACCCTCAGTGTCCCGGCCAGGCTGGACTCTGGTAGCAGTGTAGGATCCCTGGCCAAAACCTGGGAGAGCAGGTCCATGCACAGGAAGCTTCTGAGCTGCAAAACTGCAGCTTCAGCCTGTGCCACCAATAAGCAGCGCTTAACTCAGTGCCTTTGGCACCTCCTTCCTGACTATGCTGCAAACCCTTAGACCTGGCTACACAAACCCAGCCTAAAAAATATTATATTGCTGATGAAGACAACTGTGTGACCTACTTCTGGCTTTTATATAACAGTGATCCGTCTCCAGCACGGTAATGCTGATTCACTGACACGGCCCCTCTTGTCCCAGTCAGCTTGCACACAGGTCATCCTTGCTCTCCAGTGCTGAGTATTCAGACCCTCCTGGCAGCTTAATTCTTCATTTTCTCCTTGCTTGTGGCAGTGCTGTCTGTCCCTGTAAGTGGAGTCTTGCTTTGTACACAAAACTTGCCCAGGAAGATCTTAAATCCCAGGCACAGAGAAGAGCATTAGACATATATTTCCAAATTTCCTCCGCAACCACAGCAACTGTCTTGAAAATCAGATCAGGAGAAGGAAATGCAGAAGATCCTTGTCACAACATCTCCAAAGACTTCTGTCTAACATACTCATTCTCCTTCCCAAAAAGCAACATATGACAGCTGCTGCTACTGGGACTAAACCAGTCTTCCAGCTGCAGAATGAGCACTTGTGACCGAACTGTCAGATGTCCAGGTCTGGAGTCCGTTGCTTTGCCATAGCATTTAGAAGTGCCTGGTATATGTGACTGAAGTGCCAGGAGAGCAGGTGTTCCCCAGACTCTTTCTGCTTCTTGTGCGTCTGACATTTTTGTGTTAGTACATACTGTGACAAGCTTGCACAGCTAATACTCTGTAAGGGCCCTATTAAACTGTCAGTGAAGTCATAAAGATATTTTTGCCCGAGTTTTCATGTGCAAAAGATTGGGTCTGGGACAACAGTTGTGCAGTCAAGAATTTCAGATGTAACTGCGGGGGGGTTTTGTGTCTCTATTTTGCATGCCTGGTCTCAGACTCCGGGGAAAGTTCATATTCATAGAGGATGAGTACTTGAAATTATGTTTATGGCCAAATTTCCCCTGCTGGTATCCAAAGGGTCTTTAATTCCAGCAATCATTTATGAGTTATAACAAAACCATGGTTACAAGAAATCTTCTCTTGCCCACTAAGTGTAGACAGGCAGCTCTAGCACTCCTGTTTCCAAACCCATCTGAATTACGTATTTTTATACCATTTGCCAGGAATTTCATTGCTTTTCCCAAAACAAAAGTAATGTTCTTTCATTGCTAAAATTTAAGACATTAACAAAGCAGAAATACTTTTGCAGAATACAGCAGAATACAGATGGAAAATCCATGGTTAATATATCTCACCGGTCCCCTTGTCCAGGTGAAATCCATGCCATGTTGTCTTCCATTTATGGTCCAGGTTAGACCAAAACATAGGACACTTTCTAGATTCTCCTTCACAGCCAAGTAAATATTCATTTTTCAGATACTAGTAGTTTAGGCTAATTAATACCTGGAGGTGGGGGGAGTATTTTAATTTAGCTGTTTCCTTGAGGTCATAGCTAAAGAAGAGTACCAGCCTTATGTAAGAGAAATAAGTTAATATAATGGCCAAGGTGAGTCATTGTAAACATCGCCAATGTTTTGTTTCACCGTTGCTGAAAGGTTCTTATTGGTTCCTCCTTAACCACTTTCAAGTCTCATCCAACAACCAGAGAGAGCCTAAAGGCCTGATTTCTGAAGGTAGCCTTCACATACAAGAAGGTATCTAGTTAGGATATCAAAGTGTGTAGGCACTTTTAAAATCAAAGGGAATTCACTCCATTATTTATGTACAAGCAGTACTCACAAGCACCCTGCCTAACCCTGGAGGCATCTAAAGTCCTTGGACTGAAGTTTCTTCTGGACAGGCTGTGCACACAGCACAAGCTATTGAGGGAGATACTGGGAGATGTCGGGGCAACACCAGTTTTCCTGTGTCTCTGCCCTGCCTGGACTGCCACCAGATAAGCTCACCCACTTACCAGTCCGTGACTTCACCATGGTGCATCACTGCCCTTGTGGCAATGCTGAAACGTTCAGTCCCTACTTGACTTTTAAGCCCTGCTGAGATTCATGGCTTAATTTCTCACCTAAGTTGGTTTTAGGCCTTGCTTTAGCAGTGCTCAGTGCATATCTAGCATGGCACAAAGCATACATGAAGAGCAGAACATGGCAAAGAAGAGGTTTTCCAAGATCAGACATGACAGCACCTTGGTTGCCCATCCTCAGTCTTGTCTGCTAGCACGGTGGGACAGTGGGTCTCTGGGTACACTGGAAGAAACATGGCTTCCTCTGACCCTGATGGATGGTGCGACAGATGTTAGTAGGTGTTTTGACCAGATGTCTGAGGGATCTGCCCTGTGCAGAAGACCGGGAGCAAATCTCACCTCTGCCCAATGGGGTTTGAGCTGTGGTAACTGGAAGACTGTCCTTATCAACCATTCCCATCCCCTCTCTCTGCCTTTGCCAATTCTACTAGAGAAAAAGGGACAGTGAGGAGGAGTCTACTTCCTTGTACATTCACATCATCAGAGCACCGTTGTGAGAGATGGGGTCAAATCCCTTCAAGGAGAGGACGGACTTCAGCCAAGCTTTCTTTCAGCCCAAGGGGTGTTTAAGTCACTGAGCTATTGCCCTGTGAGGGGGACCCAAACAGGGTGGATGGAGGAAGCACGTGTGCTTTTGTCTGTGTCTCACCATTCTTCCTCTGGAGGATTCATCTCTGGTAGTTACATGAAAATCCTGGGGTTTTTCTTATCACTTTGGCTTCTTTGCTCTGGGAAGTGGTTCTTGTCAGTGGTTTCTTGTCCAGCATTGCGAGCTGGACCATCAGCCCTGACTCCATTCCCATGGCACATTGTCACAGCTCAGCAGGAGTAATCCCCTGACTCCCTGGGACCCCGTGACCATATCTCCATCATTTCGCACCCTGCCCGTGTGCTGCCTCCATCCCCAAAATGGACACCTACCCTTCTTTCTGGTTGCTCATATCTGGCTGTACCAATGACTCTGCCCACCAAAACCACCCACAGCAGCACTGGAGCATGGGTCCTCTCAGCCCATTGCAGTGTTCCCTATCTACCAGCAGGCACCCGTCCCCATCCCTGCCCTGACCCCTCTCTCCCCATGCCGTGGGGTCATGGCAAGTGACGCCACAGCCACCAGTCTCTCCACAGCCCTTCCCACACTACCATGTAGGATATCCTCCCACCTCTTCTGCTTCCCCTGCATTGTTCCTGAGTGATCTTTGTTCTCCTTCTCTGTCCGCCATGTCATTTCTTATTGCCTGTTGAAACTGCCCACCTACTTCTGCTTCTCTTTAACTTCCCCCCTACAGAGAGTGAGCCCTGCTAAAAATGGTGGTGGGGTCCCGGCGCCATTCAGGCTTGTGTGTGATTATATCAGATGCCCTGTCTCCAACGGACTGAACCAGGACACAAGAACGCTGCTATACTTGAGCAAAATATTTTATTACTCAAAAACAACTTGATTAATAAATAGTTGGAAAACAAAATAAATTAAAACTGTACATTAAGTTTTACATTTTTATGGTTTTAAATTAGAATTATCAAAGGCCATCCTTTCAGACTCAGATGCACAGTAACAGCTGAATGATATTGATTATAACCAAGGAACACGAAGAAACATTTCTGGTACAAATACAGCCCTGCACCATCACTTAATATTTCTAGCAATTAAACCAGCTGTTGCTCTTCATTATACGAATGAGTTTCTTGTTCTTGATGTCAACCTCATACTGTTTTGATCCACAGAAAAAGTAGAAATGTCCTAGAATTGGAAGGACAAAATATTGGCAAATTAATATTTCCTTTTTGTATATCTATTGATATATGCTTGCTATTTTCTTGGGTGATTTAAAAAAAAATATCAGAACAAACATTTCATATATATATATGTATTTGAAACATACACTGTTTTGGCTTTGGTTGGTGGTCTTTTGTTTTGTTTTTAATCACATTTTAATTTATTTACCATTTTTCTGAAGGGCAGCATCAACTCTGTGGCGAATTCCTTGGAAGTCAGCTACTATTTTTCTTGGATATCCCCTTTCCATTGATTGGGTATTTTCATTGAAACTAAATAAAGAAATTGCATGAAAACAAGAAACAAGCATGTGATGTTCAATGTTGAAACCAGGTGGAATTTTTACTAAATAAGTCTACTCTCAGCTGAAAATCCAGTAAGTGCAAGCATCTATCATCTCATAGAACTGTATAAATCCTGGCTGTGTGAATATTTACATCTTTAGTGGCCTATGCAAGGCTGTTTTCAGAACATCAGACTAAATGGTTCACTTCCATTCCCTGAGGCTGTTAATAAGGCTGGAAGGGTCTTATACTGAGTAATAAACTTAAATAATTATACAAACTGAATATTTTAATTTTACAGCATCCAATGTATGAAGTGGCCCCATGAGTAGAACGTAAACGTCTGGTGTAATAATACCTTTTCAAGATAATATTACAGATTAATTATTAGGGCTAACATTACTGTTTAGCTGAACTGTTTCTTAAAAAGTAAATATTTTAATCTCCTTCCATAACTTTCTTGATAGATTTGTCATTTATAAATTTCAGAGAGCACTTCTTCCCCTTAATAGCTACCAAATGAATACATGACACAGTGACAAAGTCTACTCACATTATCTTTTTATACTAAGTTCAGGTAATACTGCTTCCTAAAGAATAAACAAAGCTCATTTGTCTTTAATCACAGACTGGTAAGAGTAAATGTCTTTATCTCAGGTGTTACAGACTTTGTTCTATGAAAATACATGAGTGATTGCCTCTGAGTTTCAGCTTTATACTGGCTGACAACAAGAGGCCATGAACTTACTGTACAAATACTGATATAACTTGATATTTTAAAAGCTATCTATCTCAATTGTCTGCTGTACAAAAGAGGAATGAGCCTTACCTCCAGTACTTGTTGCCTACAAAGAAATAGGTTTTCTTGGTATTTTGATCATGAACAGCTGCATTGATTTTCCTGACACTAGTGGGGAAGCCCAGGTTCTGAATAGGCTTGGGGAAGCCCGGCTCTATACTGTAGCCACTGACAGCCCAGTACTGGTTGTCTGCAGGAAAACCAGAAAAAGTTAGTAGGGATTCCTGAGGAGACTGAGCTCCTTTTCATCAAAGCCCCAGAGCTTTCTGTGTAGTAAATGCCACCAAATAGCACAGATGTCCGGCTGAGAACATGACCCTCTAAGGCACGCATAAGTTTGAATATTTCAGATCTGTTGGATTTTCAACTTTTTATAGTCATTAGAGTGTTATATACTCAATAGTTAAAACTCAACATATTTTCTAGGTGTGTTTGGCACCTTTAAAAATGTATTTCAATAACTTAATGTAGGCAATCAGTTTTGTCTCAGCTATCATCTTCTCTCTCACTGACAAAAGAAGAGTAATATATCGTGCAGGGCTGTTGTGAAGCAGTATTAGTTAATGACAGTAACAGCTTTTTCAAACTGAATATGGATTTGAATAGTAAGAATATATTTTATTAGTATTAGTATTAGTATTAGAATATTACTTCCATTATTATTATATAACATTAGCAGTACTACTACAACTTTATTCATTCATAAAAAGGACTAGTGGAAATGTAAGAGAAATACCTTTAAAAAATGTCACTCGATCCTTCTTGTCAACCTCATAAGCAGCATCAAAGCCAGCTGCCAGTGACGGCCAGAATGAGGAGATGGTGTCGTGCTCAATGCCTGAGAAATATGGACTTTTGCGCCAGACATAGCTGATAGAAATGAAAACAGTAGTGTTTCATTGTCTGTATTTCACTAGGAGATCAGTAGCCCAGAAATGTACTTTAAATCCTACTGTCTGGGTGTTGGAACCGGTCCTCCCTATGAGGCAGAGATAGCAGCCCTTTTGGGATGCAGTGCTTCAGTTTGCCCTGTTCGTTCATAGACATTTGCCCTTTACTACTGGTTGCTCTGAGATCACAGACCGGTTGAGGTTGGAAGAAACCTCTGGAGGTCATCTTGTCCAACCCCTCGGCTCAAGCAGGGACACCTACAGTTGGTGGCCCTGTAGGCATCTCTGCTGGCACCCAAGACAACACGTGATGTCTGTGGTAGTGCTGACAATTGAAGCTTTCTCTTCACCATGTCCCATGTAGGTAGGCACATCTGTGTTCTTAATTTCAGTTTGGTTACAAATGCTTATTAAATATTCTTGAGAAACATGTTAAAACCCAATTTAAGGGGGAACCGCTTCTTCCTCCCCTTACCTGAAAATTATTGAGTTTTTAAGCTACAATTCTTCATCATGTGTTTTAGAAAGGAAATCAGACCCACATCATCAAAGGAATCTTGTTCAATCAAAACACAATTACCAACCCAAGAAGTGGGTGAAACCCTGGGCCTGACATACTATTCTCCCTCACCAGGGTGGATGTGCACAGCCAACAACCTGCTACAGTGCCCAGTGCCAGAGTGTGCCCAAAAAGTGGACACCTGTAACAGCAGGGGTTCCCTACAGACAGTACTGGGCAGTGGTCCAGTGCAGACTCCTAGGTCAGAGGGCCACCAAAAGTCACCAGTGACAGTTTCCACAGCTCCCTGACCCACATGCAGGATGGTGTGACGAGGACGGCGCTGCATGCAAAGCAGCTGCAGGCTGAGGAGTAACACTGGGATTATTCAGCCTTGCACAATTTTAACAGACAAGGGTGATGATGTATGATGATTTAAAACATTTTACTCACCTGTCAGTAAACCACCTTACTCACCCAGCCCAGCTGGGCTAGTAAGATATTGCAAAGTTGCCTTAATACTTTCAGAAAGACGTATCTTCCCTTGTAACCAAGGGAAGATAAATTCCTTGAACTGAACTTTATGCTTTGCATTTGTGAGTGTCACAAAAAGGTGTTGCTAGAAATGAAAGCACGTACCTGCCTTTGAAGAACAGTATTTCCCCACGGAGAGTGGTGATAGCATCAAAAGTCAGATGAGGGTCACAGTCCTCTGGTCTTGTGGGGGTTTTGGAGGGTGTAATTTCTGTTGGTTTTTCCCGGGGTGACATTTCAGTCGGTGCTTCTGCAGGTGTCATTTCAGTTGGTTCTTGTGGGCGAAAAGCTTTCGTTGGAAGTGCAGAAGATTCCCTAGGGGATCCTTTGGGAAACAGATAAGTATAGAATTGGAAGGTGAATTAGAATGTTTCATGTTGCAGAGCTTCAGGATGTACCATATGGAGCCACATGGATAGGTTTTTTAAGGTTAAAACTCAACTAGTAAATTAATGCCAGGGAAAGCTCCTGGGCAATTTAACTTGGCTATCTGTGCCTCTGACTGTTAAAATGGTCTCTGGCATTGTTTTGCCTTTACAAGCCATTGGTCTCTCAAACTGTATGTGCTCAGGAGTTAATGTAGAGCAAATCCCATTTCCAAAAGGCAGTTGTGCATGTGACCACCCTTTTGTGGAAGATAAGAGAGTTTAATACTACAGACATGGGCTGTTCCTCTGGTATCATTGGAGAAAGGCTCTTGGACCTTCTGACTTACTGGCATGGATACAGCCCACAGATTCCATTTTGCAGATGTAGACTGTTAGCCACAAAGAAACCAAGAGATTTGCCCAAAAATGATATCAGGAAATTAAACCTCCGTATCCTTCTTGCAAGAGAAAGTTCAGTACATTTTAGCTGTGGGGTAAAATTAATTATAAATGCTTATCCATCATCCACCAAAAAATGATGCTTTTTGCTTACCATAGAGGGCCTGAATTCCATCAATATCATCCTGAGGAAGCCTGTAGTCCCTTGTATCCCTGGCCATATATATAGGATACATCAAAGCACCAAAGACGTTGGAATGACCAAGACCTAGTGAGTGGCCCAACTCATGAGCAGCAACGAGAAATAAGTTGTATCCTAAAAAAAATCCAGCACAAAGAACAAACACTAAATAAATTTTCTTGCATGACAGTAGAATACGGGTGCCATCCTCTCACGCATGATCTATCATTCGTGGTCTCAATAAAACAGCAAAATCTAATTATGTCCCAAGTAAGAGGTTCTCTGGCATCCTGGAGGAGAAATGAGGTTTGAATTATAAACATTTATTTCTCACAGGGAAACCAATGTGGGCACAGTTCTTGCTCATGTTGCAGAAATTTTCCTGCCAACAAAGAATCAATGTTTCTTTGATGTTAATAATGACTGAAAACTGGGTGAGAACATTTTAGTCATCTGGTCAGATTTTGGGAATTATAAATGACATGAAATTCACCTGATAACTACTTCACAAAGACCAGTAACATGTAACATCATCCCTGGATATTGCTGGAAACCAGAACACTTCACTGTTATGTTTAATTATATTTACCAACAAACTCAAGATAACTTTTTCCTTTGCAGAAGTTAAAGATTTGCATCACTTTAAAACAGGAAAAAAAAAAAAAAAAGTGAGAGCTCAATATTACAATTTTTAAGGTCATTACCAGAGGGTGAAAATTCCCTGCATTACAATGTCATGATTACCCAATATTACTGTTTCATGCTAATTTCATTTCCTTCACTGGAACTGTAATTGCAGTCTGTGCATTAACTTCAGGGGACTGTCAGGACTGCAGCCCAGGTCAAAATATGCAGAATCATTTTACTAAATTACACTGACATTTTATATCTCAGTAAATACTGGAACTACTGCCATGGGATCTGTGACTTAACAGTGACTTCAAGACAACACTGTCTAATAAAAAACAGGCAATGTAATATTTAAGGTTACCTACCATTATAGGTAGTAAATTTGGTCCAGTTTTCATCTTCGTCAAAGTGGGCATCTCCTCCTATGCCAGTGCTGGGGGGGTAGGCATGAGCCAGAGTTCCTCCTGGACCATCAAAGGAATAGAAGTCACCGTGAACTAAAAAAAAAGGGGAAAAAAAAAAAGTGATGCTTTTCATCATCGCTGTAAGAAAAAGTGACAATGCTTATTCCCAGGCAAGGGAGTCCCCTTACATCCAGCGGCGAAGGAGATCATTATATCTGCTTGACCACTGTAAAGCCTGGTGAATCTCAGAGGGGTGACACTGCTCCAGAGCTGGAAGGCTTTTGCAATTGCTTCCTCTACATCAGCTTGGAGCATGTCTGGAGTGTAGTTTAAAATCCTGTGAAATAAGGAGAAAGGAATTAAAAGCAACCAGATCACATGTGGCTGGAGCACATGGTATCAAGGTCAAATATTTTAATCAGTGTTTATTATTATTTATGTGTCTCGAGTTTATTTTCAAATTATTTGCTTACATAACAGGGGAAGTTTTCAGTTTTCTTTCACATCTTTCAGAAATCCTAACATATATACTCCCAGTTGTATCCCTTCTATCCACTGAGTATATTATTTAGTAGGCTGTTAACTAACTAATGTAAATGCCTATTTTGGTATTTTCATCACTGTTTGGAAGCCTAAAGCAAAGGATATCAATAGTCCCCACATTCATGGCCCTTTCATCCTGAATGGGGCTTTTCTATGGAGAGGTACAGGAATAAATAGTAAAGAACCTGTTGGTTTTACTTCTACCTAGCATTCACAAAGCTTCCCAGTGGTGTACAGAGAAACATGCTTTAATATATGTTACCGATATGTCACATCTTCTTTCTTCCACCTAGGGCTCTGTGGGAAGGTGCTGTATGAACGGACGTCTGGTATTCCACATCTAGGCTGCTTCATCATGTCCAGCGTCTTATGATTCAGCTCCCCAGTCACCTCTAGCCCAAAGAATGACTGCATTTCTCGGATTTTGTCAGCCATGTGATTGAGGTTCTTTGATTTAAAGAGAGAATTTTTCTCTTCTTTAAAATCATAAAATTTTTCCAGATATTTCTGATGGGGAAGAAAAAACAACAGTTTAGAACATAAACATTTCTTTTCAAATGCAGACAGTTGTTAATAAAATATTCTACATCACTAATATATCAATACATTAGTTTTCCCAATAAATTATTTCTTAAGTTCTGTCTGTAGTCCTTACCTTAGCAAATTGCATATCTTCTTTTTCCTTTTCTGGAACCACTGGGAAAGCACAAGAACATGCAACATATAGTAACCCAAGGAAAGGAAGGATCTTTGTCTTCATCTTTGCCTCCCTGTCCTACCAGCCCTTGCTAGAAGACCTCTCAATCTCTTTTTCTTCTGTCCAAGGCTCACCAGTGTTTCTCTATTTATATCAGTTGTGTGCTTGCTAAAGTCAATAGCTGCATGACTCAGTTTATAACATCCTCTGATTTCCCACAGAAACAGAAAACAAATTTGGTTTTAGAAGCAAACTAACACATGACAGTTTACCTTGCCTGAAAACCCCTGATTTCGCAATCATATTATTGGACAGTATTTTTTTTTCTTCATTCCTAAAATGGACTAGTATTTTAAACTTACAAGTATCTAAATCTATAATCGGTCACCTGGATAAAAATCACCTCATTTTTCAGAGGTGCTAAACGGACCTGGCTCTTTGTGAGGGACAACAATCTGTAATTCCTTGCAGCACGTGATAAGAGACCTCCAGAAACTGCTCCTCAGTTTTCTCAGTGTGGTATCCATGTGGTATCCATGCAGGACCTCAGCATGTCAGGGATGAACCCCTTCCTTTAGCCCATCTTGTCCCTGATAATTTTAGTGACATAGCTGATTATACAAATGACTCATTTATCACTTCTCTTGAACCTGATATCCCGCACGGTTACAGAACGATCACCTGTGCTGCTACCTGGCACGTGTAATCACAGATTTATGGCTGCATCCCCTTGTTCTCCCATACTCACCCCAGGCAACCCACACACCAAAATGTAAAGGTCTCAGTAGAGCACCCCAGATCATAGATCCTGGTTTGCATAGCCTATCAGCCAAGGGCATTTTCATAACTGAAGAAGAAATGGCAGACATTGCCCTAGAGAACTACAGGCACCTTGGGCACGTGGGGGTCTTCAGAGGAACTTTATAATACGTCTCCAAAGTCAGAAGATGACGAAGATTTAAGCTGTAGATTCCAAGTTCCCCAATTTGCCAGAAGTCCTACTTTTGGTTCCTCTGTCCTTTTCCAAACATGGTGCATTGCATTTTATGCAGGGATTGCAGAACCACTGTCACTCAGTTCCCTCTTTCTTGCCTGTCATTTCTGAGACACCCATCTTTTGAAGCAGAATTCTCCTGTGTTGACTTAGTGTCCAAATGCAAGTTCAAAAGGAAAAATATGAGCTAAAAATAATCTACTTCTTTTTGAACATGAGAAAAAGAAGGAAAAGAAACCACTTTTCCAGTGACAGTGAACTTCAAAAAACAATCCTAGCACCACAGCAGCTGAGGTCTGCAGTCTGCGAGGTGGCCTGGGGAAAAGGCATGGCCTCCTTCCAAAGGAAACTGGAGTTGAACTGCACGGCTGGAGTAGGGTCATACTGCATGCATGACCCAGGTCAGAGCCCAGGTCCCTGAACTGCTGAGTTAAGTGGCGCAGATGTTTATGTCTAAGGCTGCAGTGGGATGAGGGAGGCTTTGCCAATAGCTCTCTGCTGCTGTATTGGGGTGCTCCTGCTCCTCCTATCCTGGCCAGCGCTCCTGCTGTTTCCCTGTGCCCTTCTGATATCAAGTGTGCCCTCAGTGAACTGCTTCAGAGGGCTGAAGCTGTGGGAAAGCAGCCCAGAAAAATAACCCCAGCCCCACCAACAATAGTTTTCTGCTCAGGTTAGCAACTGCACTGGCTCCTAAGGGGTGAGAAGAGCACCCACGCCAGCAAGAAGGAGGGCCGGGATATCGCAGATGGGAACGAGGATGCAGGGAGGCAGCCAGGCATGAGGCTGGGATGCTAGGACCTCTCCTTTTGGCAGCGGCAAGGTAAAAGATTATCTCTGCTGGTCATGGAACAGCACCCCAACCTGCATTCGTAGAGTGTGGTGTCTGCACTTCTGTAAAAAAATTCAGACACAAAGCAGGGCCATTTTAAATACTGTTTGTATCTCTGCACCTAGCAACAGCAGTTAGCATATGGCACTTACCCTCTTTGCTTTCAGCTAAATGTTTTGTAAACACCCTGCTTGCTCTGTCCAGGGGATCTAGGGCAAAGCGGTCAGAGCAGCGAGATGTAGCACAACCTGTTGGCAAACATTTTAGCAAGCTCTTTTTAATGTTTAGGAAGCTATTATTTCTCACTGACTTTTGCATGGCATGTTACAGCTCCTTCATAGGTGTTGGCTTCCCCTTCCAGAGTCTGCTGCCTGCATGCTTGAGCTGACATTTACGGAGTGGCTGGCGAGTGCTGGGAGGGAGAGCTGGATCTTGCCTTGTGAATGCGTTTGGCAGCACAAGTGGGGAAAATTCACAGCTGAGGCAGCCTGCATGGCTCTGAGATGTCTGAATAAGTATGCTTTTTCCTTGCATGTGGATCCAAGAGAGGACTTCCCTTCTTGTGCTGACCCCAAAGACATCAGCAGTTTTTAGGGTTCAAAATAATATGGGTACCCAGTCCTGGGTTTAGGCATTACAGGATGCAAATGGGAACTGTGTCGTGGCTTTAATCAGAGGTTTAAAGTGCTTGAAAATTACCTTGTCAGTGGACATGGTGAAGATTTATTGGCAAAGACACAGCTCTGATTTAAATGGGGTGAGCTGAACTGAAGAGATGACCTCACATGGCACTTTTGCCTTGCCTATAGGTCTACTGGTTCGTAAGTTCTGCTTTGGGGGTGCCCAGAAACACTTAATTCTTGGCAAGGCTGAGCAGGTCGGGTGCCTGTTTCATGCCTTGGCCCCAGAGGTAACCCCAACGAGATACTGATCTTCCCATCTGCCCTGGGAGGCTGCTACCCTCTATGCCCCAAAGTCGCTGTTGCCCTCCATCTGGGTTGGAGACCGCACAGACCACAGTGGTGACTCCTGCCAGCTTATACAGCAGCAAAGCAGCCAGGACAGATTCAGGAATACTGCTCATTTCTTCCCTCTGCTCATCGGCACTCAGACTCATACATCCCATATCACCAGAGAGTGCCTTAATCACCACACTCAGGGACAAGAGTGGGTGCTTTCCCAGGAAGACCCCTGCAGTAGAACAGAGCATTTCACTGAAAGTTTGCCAACATCCAGGCTAATACTCCTCCACCACAGAACTGTTTGTCCTCTGACAGTGTAATTCATATTATCCTGTGAGGTCTAGCCAAAGTCCCAGGCTTTTTAGCAGATTTGTCAAAATTCTAGCTGGGAATTTTGCCATTTCTTATTTTTACATGGTTGAAATTCCATCCAGAAATGTCATGCCAATTCTGTTTGGCAGTTTTGACTTATGGAAAGAAGAAGTGGAAGGATACTTAACATAGTCATATAAACAATTGGCATTAACTGTATAAACAACTGCAAATTAGGTCAAAGGAAGCTTGAATGAACTAAACATACACTATGATTTCACCTCCTAAATTTATAGGAGGATCTGTAGATGTCTTCTTTCCTGCGTCCTTTTTGCTCATACTGTTTCTAAACTCTCCCTCTCTGACCTGCCTGTGCCAAAGAAGCAGGATGGGGTATGAAGGTCTTGGCCATACCCAGACATGGAAGAAGCTGCTGTTTTTTTCCACTTGAATGGGATTGGGAGATAAATTCATACAAGAAGGTTCTGGGACTTGAGGAACAGTAACTGAACAGAAAAAGACACAAGCCCTTTACATCATCATATGGGCCAGTCTTTGCTAGATAACAGCTAGATAATAACAAAGAAGTGGTTCGGGGAGGTAGGCAAGCAGAAAATTTGCCAAATGGAAAAAAAAGAAGGTCTGTTATTAAAAGACTCAGGGAAAACAGAGAATATTTACTGAAAAAGAAACACTTTTAATCTATCTCTGCAAGACAGTATTTTGAGAGTATTGAAACTGAGCCTGAAATAGGTATTGACTTGAATTCCACAATTTTGCCTGTATATTCATATACTTCCATTCATCAGTGGGATTTCTTCATCCTAGTTTTATAATATAGAGCTGTTGCTAATAATTATGTTAGTCATTTTGCTACTTCATCTGAGCATTATGTCCAGGTTCCACTGTAAACTGAGAGGTGGCATGTAGAGATAGCCTCAAGGGCTGATTTTAATTAAACAGGAATTCAGATATTTTTTGATGATTCTCCTTGAGTATTATCAACAATAACAAAGCTGAAACCACTTCCGTGCTTGTATTTAGTGTATAACAAGTTTCATGAGTTGCATGTCATTTCCTCTCAGCAATGTCTGACTTAGTAACTTCTTAGGAAGGCATGGTCACAAAGCAATTGCAGTCCATTGGTTTATATCATCCATCAGTGAACAAGAGACAGGCCAGAATCCAAAGCCCAAGAATTTTGAGGTTTGCGGGAATTAAACTGGAATACAAAATTTTGAAATTTTGGCACCCTACAGGTGACCCCTTGTTTCATAAGTGGCAATATATCGGGGCCATACACTGAATTTACACACGTCCCTGAACAATGGGTGAGGCAGGAAGCACTGTGGTTGTGAGACACAATTAATTCACTGTTTCCTCTTTACCATCCTGGCCCCTACTAGATTCAGACTATGTCACTGTCCCAACACACCAAACCATTGATGAAACGTGGGCATGATCCCACCTTTCCTTCTGAAGGCGAATGGTCAATAAAATGTTGCCTCTCCTCTCTCCTCCCATGCACAGACTTTAATGGTCAAGGACCAAAACCTGTGTGATTCTTATTCTGTTATAAAGGGTATGAACAAGCTTCTAGGTCTCTGGGTTGGTAGTTAAGGTGATAGTCATTTAGCCTCAAGAAGATTTACTGTAGTTTCATGGTTTTGTAGGACAGAAAACAAGTCCACAGAAAATGCTTTCCTATGTGCAGTTGGTCATCCCATCTCTTAACAACTGCTTAAGCATTTGACTTAGATATTTCCATAAGCCATATTGTTAATATGTTATATGTTAATGTTACATAAACTTGATTGCAATACTTTGGACTGAGTATCAGGAAGAGATAGGGAGCTTTGCCATTTAAAGAGTCTCCAAACTTTTCTGGAATTCCTTTCGGTGTGGACTGGAAAAAGCTTACAACTTTGATAATTTGACATGGAAACCCTGACTAGATATTCAGCCAAGATGTTATAACTACATGAAACTCAAGACACCTTCTTAAGAAGCCTGAGTTCTCTGATTCTTTTGGACATGATAGGACGAGAGGAAATGGTCTCAAGTTGCACCAGGGGAGGTTTAGATTGGACATGAGGAAAAATTTCTTTACTGAAAGAGTGGTTAAACATTGGAACAGGCTGCCCAGGGAAGTGGTTGAGTCATCATCTCTGGAAATATTTGAGAGAGGTGTAGATGAGGCGCTTAGGGACATGGTTTAGTGGGCATGGTGGTGTTGGGTTGACAGTTGGACTTGATGATCTTAGAGGTCTTTTCCAACCTTAATGATTCTATGATTCTATGATTCTATGATTCTATGATTCTATGATTCTATGAGTAGGGAGAGCAGGGAAGCACTCTAAGAAACTGTCTGTCATCCTGCTGTTTATGTAATGGTTATAATGGTTAAATATAGGCAATTGGCTAGTGGCAATCTTGGTCTTCAGTTCATGTTGTATATTTTAATATTGGAATCTCATAAAATATCTGCTATCTTTCATGTGTGCTTCTTAAGCAGAAAGTCTTCTGGACACAGATGACTTGTGATAGAGGCAACATATTTATTTACTCAGGTGCAGAGACTAGAACAACCATTTCAAATATTGAGTAATGAACTTGACCAGTGATTGCTGCAGTCTTAAGCTCTGTGTGGTGGGGGTCCATTTTTTAAAGGAGACTCGTTTATTAATAAACTTGGAATTCTTTGACATCTCCGTATTTCCTTGACCCTTTTTTGATCTGGATATGATCACTACTTTGTACAGTGGTCTACAATGATCCCTAAATAGCTGCCATCAGACCATGAGTACCAAACCTGAATTTTACCGTCATTACTTATCATTTTTAGCTGGAGATCAACGTCATTTGTGCAATCATTTCTTTACTTTGAAGAATTTCTGTTAGAGAGAGTATTCTAACTCTCCCCCTGTAAAAACATATATGTGTGGCCACCAGATGCATTGGAGACATTTGGGAGTTACTGGTATGGATGTAAGAGCCACTCAGTTCTTTGTCTTGTCCTCACTGTACATGCCTTATGCATTGGTCTTGCCTTCCGAGACAGCCCTTTACCAAAGAGAGCTGGAGGTGATAGGGAAACACAAGACAATGGAAGACACCATGATTTAGTTCAAAATTTCTGGTGCGTCCACCACTGACAAAAATATATATTTTTTTCAAATGGCCCATACTTCAGAATCAAATGGCTTTTTTCCTTTCAGATGGTACAAAAATCACGAGGAGGTAGTATCTCCTGTGGAGCTGCTCACCTGCTCAGAAGTGCCGATAGCCATCTTAGGGCTCTGTCTGCTCCAAGGAGCCCTGCACCCACAAAGGTTTCATTTAGCAGAAGGATGTCTTTGAACAAAGTGATGAAAAGGGAAATCTTTAGATGCTACCACAGGCAGCCAAGGGTATAATTTATCAGTTTTCTAATAATATTGGCAATTAAATGGTTTTAGAGATGTACTTCTTAGACATGAAGCCACGGACCATAGGAAAATTGTCAAACATAAGCAGCGTAGCCAAAAGAATTGAATATTTGTCTTATGTCTAAAAGAAGGAAAATCTTCTAATTTTAGTTTAAAATAGTTTAAACTCGTGAAAAAAAAAAGGCTGGTCAATTTTTCAAACCACTTCTTTAAAGATGCTCACTATGTGAAGGTGCTGTCATTGTGCATTTGTGACAATGCTAAGCTAAAAGGAAACAAGCAGTTTTTCACATCTCTCTTAAACTTGAATACCAAAGAAAATGCTTATTTTGAATACCAGTTCAAATAATCAAACACCACAGCTAACACATTAAATTGCCTTGGAACACAATTCCAAGAATGTTTCTTGATTGAACAGAAGGATGAATTTTAATAAATACTGCAAATATTAAATTCACAATCTATTTAATTTATATAAAAATTGCTTTGAGCATATGATTCTTGTAGTTAACAGAGAACCATCTGTGATCTCAAGAATGCAGACTCAGGCCAAAGCAAAGAGATGAAAAGACCTTATTAATAGGTCACTTTCTGGCAGTGGTTTCCTCCAGCTCACCACTAGCTGCCTGCACAGAGGTTACTGTCCTCTCAGAACATCTAGCTGAGATATTCAAATTAATTCATGTTATTTCACCCAAAATAAGTTGGACTATTAAACCTTTGTAACTTTAATTGTTTAATCAAATTCAAGTGACTTGAGTGAAGCATGTCAGGGAGGCATCAGCTCTGCTGTAGAGCAGAGGGAGGGACTGGTGAGCCGCAGTTTCTCCAGCTGGCACTGCTGAGGATGACACAAGAGCCAAGCTCTTATGTGCAGTCATGAACAAGGACAGGGATTAGGTTTTAGATGTTAAATTAAATTATTTTTTCATGCTCACAATGTTCTCAAGGAATTGGACTCACATGATTTGGTTGGAAATGACTACCCAGTGGCCTCCAGCTAATTAAAAAAGCACAAGGCAGGCTCATCAGGATGTTGCTTCACTATAGTTTTGTAAGACTTGATCACAGTCTTTTCCCTCCAAAATCCCTCTAGGATAATGCTTCACATGCTAAAGACCCAGTAAACTGTTCCCAGAGCTATGAGAAGTAGTTCAGGTGAATGTGAACAGAAGGAAGTACTGTGGGTTGTCACGGAGTTTGAGGAATGAAGTAATGGGCAGCTGTGTAATTCATGATGACTGATTTTTCCCTAGATCATGCATTTACAAGACACATAAAGCTTGTCAATGCATCTCCTCGGTCCTTACTGTAAACACCACATCATAAAACCATTATAATCTCCAGATGGTACATGAACTTCTTGCAGTGGAAGACACTTCATCCAGTGCACCATGTACTCTTTTGGTAGCTATGTAGGACAAACTAAGGGAGACTTACACAATGCCTTTCAAAGATGAGCTGGAAACTAAATCACATGGCTGTGCTGAATACCAAAAAACACAGCATCAACACACACACAATTATGGCACATCATGATCTCCCTCCCAGTCACTAATGTTTCTACTGTCCACAGGTCAAAATTTGTTTTCCTCTTTCTTCCAGAGATAACTAGGGAATTTTTTATTTCCCCAGGGAAATGTTGGTTAGCCTTACCTGTCTCTTAGTAATAGCTTCTCAGCCCCACACATGCCAACTATCTTTTCGTATAGAGATGATTACTTGATACACCTGTAATTAAACTCTAAATAAATAATCTGATATTGTATTTGATTCTGAAGCCATCTGCTTCTCTTTCACACCCAAAGAAGATTTTGTTAGCATGAAAATTTATCTATCTAATAATGGAGCTTCTTTTATCTGTGCTATTTAGCAAATGGATATCTACAACATAAAAAATAGTAATCAGATTCAGTTTAATTAGTATTAAAAATATCAAAAGGCCACAGGGAATAGGCTGTGATTTTTTATATATTTTGCATAATTTTTTCATATTTTAGTGTGTCTTGAAATGGTCACTGATCTTTGCACTTGCACTGCAAAATAGGGGGTTAGAATTGCCTCAGGTGACACAGGAATATCCTTTCAGACACTGGTATTCTCAAAGGAGCTACACTTTGGGGGAATTTGTCTTTGCAGCATCCAAATTTTGTTCAGTGAGAGCCAGGATGCTGTGTAAAACAGATCTTTAGTTCATTCCTCTAACATCTATGCCATATATTCTCTCCTCATTCTACCTGAGAACATAAATAATATTTGTGAAACAATTAAAAATGCAACAAAATAGAGAGGTATTATCATTCTATTCACACTATATGGAAGAAGAATAAAGTGAATAATTTCTTTGTTGTCCAGGTATTATTGTTAGTTGAAGACAACCAGTGAAAGGAGAGCAGGACCATTTAAAAGCTTGATTTCTTTCTATTTTTTGTCTGAAAAACCTCATTCTTTTGACATGCCAAAATCCTGCAAAAACCAGGATTTTTATATATATATCCTATATATCCTTTATATTCTGGAAAAATGTAAAGATGAGGAAAAAACAGGTTCATTTAAAGAACAGTTCATCCCAATGCATCTGAAACCAACTTCTAATAAAACATCTAGCAATGATTTTCATGGTTTATTTCTTCTGAAAACAGGTATTGTGTATTGTTTGTTCCTGACTTCTGCAAAGAAAGGACTTCTTTATATATCCTATATATCCTTTATATTCTGGAAAAATGTAAAGATGAGGAAAAAACAGGTTCATTTAAAGAACAGTTCATCCCAATGCATCTGAAACCAACTTCTAATAAAACATCTAGCAATGATTTTCATGGTTTATTTCTTCTGAAAACAGGTATTGTGTATTGTTTGTTCCTGACTTCTGCAAAGAAAGGACTTCTTTTCTCCTTTGATGAATATTTGAGAACATATTCACATGTTGTTATTGTAGGGTAAAATTAAGAAAGATTTAATTGACATGAAAGATTGATCATTTTATGTAAAGTGAGTGAGAATCTGTCTGAATTCCCTTTGGTGTTAATAGGAATTTCACAGGTGGAAGAGTGAAAAAATTCCCCTAAGTTTTATTGTTGCAATAATGGCTCAAACATGATTCAATTTTAATAAAAATCATAGTTGGACAAATAATGAAAGAAATTGGTACCCACTTGAGAAATTCCATGTAATATGAATTAGTCACTGAATATGTGTTAAAAGTAATCATACAAGACTGTTAAATTGTTAATAGAGAATTTTTGATTATTTCTCAAACATCATATGCTTGGCAACTCCTTGTTTTTCTTTCTTCCACTAAGAAAATTTCTCTTTCCTTTAGAAAATATACTAGTCAAATATGCTCAAAATTTCCCAGATTATATTTTAGCTCTTGCAAACTTCTACACCACCTATTACTTCATATATTTAGAAAACAGTTTCCTGCCCAAAGTTGACAAATAAAGGGAAGGAGCTTATTTGCCACAAATTTTTAAGCCACATTAAATTCAGAGGATGTTGAGTGCCAAGACCACTGAAAACATTTGAGGTTAGTTTTTCTCCTGAACTTGGCAAGTTTTGACTTCTGCTTTTACACATTTTTTTTCTTTCTTCTCTGGAGAATTTTCTAGAAAAAAAATCTCCAGTGCAATCATTGCTACCGTACTCCAGTTGTGGAATTAAGCAGAATGTGCCAATAAATCTCAATTCCTCCCGGCAGGCATTTCAGGAAAGGAGCATTTAACCTAAGTTGTATTGCTGGAAAATTATTTTGACTCAGTAATCCATATCAGTTTTCTTGAAGTTAATTCTTTCTTTAGAGCACTAAAATGATGCATGACTCAGGTGCTTACAATTTATTTAGCAGAGTGATTCAATTATTAGTATCTGCTTGAGGCTCTGTTCTTGAGCAAAGACTACTGGAAAGTATTTGCATTTCGCTGCAACAGTCACGTACCCACTTCCACACCTGGCAGAACTATTCTGATGGGGACTGCACAAATGCCCAGAAGACACAGGTCTATGGGAATTAGGAAACACAACTAGGACAGGGGAATATTCTGAAAATCACGTGTGCTTTAATGAAGGCCTAAGCACTGATCCTTCCCAAGCAGTAGCTAAGGACAATAATTGGTTTGAGAATTTCCTTGAGAGAATACATTCAATGACAGAGTTGAATGTATTGCCTTGAGTCTGAGGCATGGCTACATCTTTAAATAATGACATTGGTACCAATGCAGCTGAGGCAGCACAGCCCTTCCTACAGAAATCTATACTGCGTGTCATGTAGGTAAACTCTATGCACCCACAGGGAGAGGATGATGACAGCCTCCTGGTGACACCTACTCAGGTAAATAGAGGATCATGTACTGGTCCTGGAAAGCATGGTGCACCTCATGCCCTCCTGTGGCCAAGCTTTCTTGCCATCCCTGCTCCAAAACAGGCATTTTGTTTATGCTGCAACTGGGGTGCCTGGATGCATGCAGAGGCATTGCCTGCAAGGTGCTAACTGGCACTGGGAATGGGCTGAAGACTGAATAACATTATCACCCACCACAGCTGGAGCCCTGTCCCTATCAGCTTAGCAGTGTAGGTGTAGTCTCTACTGACTGTCACAGGTAATATTTCCCCTGCAAGCCACAGTAGGTGCCAGAGCTGGGGACCAAATGAAGTCGGAAAAATCATAGAATCATAGAATCATGCAATCATTAAGGTTGGAAAAGAGCTCTAAGATCATCGAGTCCAACCATCAACCCAACACCACCATGCCCACTAAACCATGTCCCTAAGCGCCTCATCCTCGTCTTTTTTAAATACCTCCAGGGATGGGGACTCCACCACTTCCCTGGGCAGCCTGTTCCAATGTTTCACCACTCTTTCAGTAAAGAAATTTTTCCTCACGTCCAATCTAAACCTCCCCTGGCACAACTTGAGGCCATTTCCTCTCGTCCTATCACTTGTTACTTCGGAGAAAAGACCAACACCCACCTCGCTACAACCTCCTTTCAGGGAGTTGTAGAGAGCGATGAGGTCTCCCCTCAGCCTCCTTTTCCGCAGGCTAAACACCCCCAGTTCCCTCAGCCGCTCCTCAGAACGCTTGTTCTCCAGACCCCGCACCAGCCTCGTTGCCCTTCTCTGGACACATTCTAACACCTCGACGTCCTTCTTGTAGTG
>NW_008794860.1:1381053-1397058 GCF_000699145.1 Aptenodytes forsteri | reverse complement strand
CCCCAGTATTGAGCCCTGGGGAACACCGCTCGTGACCGGCCGTCAACTGGATGTAACTCCATTCACCACAACTCTCTGGGCCCGGCCGTCCAGCCAGTTTTTGACCCAGCGCAGAGTACACCTGTCTAAGCCGTGAGCTGCCAGCTTCTCTAGGAGAATGCTGTGGGAGACAGTGTCAAAGGCCTTGCTGAAGTCCAGGTAGACCACATCCACAGCCTTTCCCTCATCCACTAGGCGGGTCACCTGGTCATAGAAGGAGATCAGGTTGGTCAAGCAGGACCTGCCTCTCATGAACCCGTGCTAGCTGGGCCTGATCCCCTGGTTGTCCCGCACATGCCTTGTGAGCGCAAAAAATGTGCAAAAGGCTCCTTCCCTCCTTTTCCCAGTGCTGTGCTGGAAGCCATGCAACTCGGTCCCCATCCCAAGGAGGAGAGCCTGCCCACTGAGTGGCTGCCATCCCATACATGGTCTCATTGCACTTGGCAGAGATGCCACTGCCCTCCTCTTCTCCTCAGGCCCTGCCAGAACATAAGAGAGAGACCTAGAAGCTAAGTTGGAGTTTGCTGATGTCTCACTTTACAATATTTAACTGGTGGATTTGGGCACCTTTTTATTTACTAGACACCTCTGCAGAAGAAAGACCAATCCTAAAACCAACTGATGTAACAAACACAGGTAGAAGCTGCCATTTACCTATCTGTAAACCTGAATTTATTACTTGTACAATATTGATCGGTCTGGGCTGTTTCATTGCTTTGTAATAGCAAAAGCTATGTGAGAAAAGACAGAAAACTGAAAGAGGTGGAATTCAGTAATCCCTCTCCAGAGATCTGCCTTTCCTCCTTCCCTTCCCTGTTATTAACAACAGCAAGGATTTGGCTTCTTTCTGTCTTTTCCCACACTTCTATATTATTTGTCCAAGAGCATTATTGACCACAAAGGCTTCCTGAATCTTTCTGCATCATCATTTTTTTATGTCCTCAAGCATAGTTTGAAAGCATATGTACAATGGAGATTCACTTACTCAAAACAATTGCTTACAAACAAATATATCACTTTTCTTCCTTTTTGTTATTTTACGTTATGTATTTTATACTTTCTCATCAATCCTTATTCTTTTTTTTCTTTTGCAGAATATTCCTGAATTTTAACTCTGAATTTTTTTTCAACTCAACTCATTTTTATTTTTTAACTGTAAACAGAAACACCAAACATTTGAATGCGAAAGGCTTCCAAATATATTAGATAGATAGTATCTCAGAACAAGAATCCAATGACAGAATTAGCAATAACATGACAGAGCAACAAGTGTGAGTGGAACATAATTACTGATGTGTGCACGTTGTGGGCAGAGGTGAGAAGGAAGAAAGGAAAGATCAATTAGCCTTAAGCATTATGATGTGATGTAATAGAAACAAGCAAGTCATTTCAAAGGAAAAGCAATTTATCTGGATCAAAATTATGTGCAGTTGAGTATATGATTGAGATCCCTGGGTAGATTCTGAACATATCATTTGGAATGCTTTTAGAGAAATAAAAGCTATGAAAGTCATTTTCAGGAGTGAAATTAATTTCCCTTAATGTTGGATCTCTCCCTTTGAGAGATATGCATACCGAGAATGTGATTCATCTCACTGTAAAGTACACATTTAAAATACATGAATAGAGCTTTATAAGAAGAGTCCATTTGTTTGTTTTAACTATAACATGAGACTAAAGGTGATTAGCATGGGTTTAAACATTTGTGTTTCACCAGAAGGGACTCACCCTAGCTTCCTAACAAATAATATTAACAGCTGCAGGGTCCAGATGAACCTTGGTATTATAGTCAACACAGTGTTTACCAGTAATCATTGCCCCTATTATGAAGTATTTCTATTTTAGCTTGGGCTTTGCTAAGTACCGAGAATATTAAGGAACAGCTGACTACAAAATATGTAATTGCATTGACTGTTTAGTAATAGCATCTTGACTTTCATTGGGCAAAATCAAGGAATCCATCAGAAGTCAACTGGAGTAAAAAGTTCAGGTACTTGAATGGGAGGAGATCTGAATTTTCTGTGGGTCAAAGGTGAAAAGAAACCAGATCTCCAAAAAATACAACCTTAGAAAAGTACTTCAGCATATCAGAATACTAATAATTTGATTTAAAAAAAAAGCAGAGGTGATATACGTAAGCCAGAAAACTGGCTAAATCTAAGATAAATCTCCCATAAATGTAGATGCTTCATAGATTTGCCTGGGTTAGGAACATAGTCATCTAGTTTCCTTATTACAGTCAATGAAGAAAAACAGATGTCTTCAGACAGAAACTGAGATGTTAGTGGGTTGAATCACTTTCTGTCTATCTGTCTCCATTGACTATACGGGAAGCAGAGAATAATTTTACATCTGGCTTAGCATTTCATTTAGAGGCCTGAAGTTAAGTGGAAGAATGCAGGCATTCAAAGAAGGCTCTGATTTAGAGGTTAGGAAACGTAGGGTTAAAGTGAAAGCTGTCAAACAAAATCAGGCCTTGAAACAAAAAGTAAGTAGCAAGAAAAATGTCAATCATGTAGAAAGATTAAAAAAAGAGGGCAAGAAGAAACAAAAATGATATGTGTAAAGTGGGGTAGAAATTTAAGATATTCTAGGTATGGCTTGAAAGCAAAATTTGTCATTCCACTTTTCAGTAGTAATACTGGTACTGACCATAAGACCAAACACCAGATGAGTAAGAGGATGTGGACGTGGACTAGAAAGCAACGTTTTTAAGCTGAAGCATAATTCAGAGCAAAATACATGAACTGAAAACTCTGAAAAAGGTCAGTAAGCAAATGTTGGAAGAAGTTTGTTGAAAAGGAGTGACATAGAATTACTAGAATTTAGTAAATATAACACCCATATTGGATATGGTGGAATAGCAATTTAGACAAAAGAAAGCCTGTTAATCCGACCATAGTAGTATGCAAAGCATTAAATGAATTTGAAGGTAAGGGTAACTAAACATGGAAGCTAACAGAATATGAGATAAGTATGGCACGCACTTAACAAATGAACTTCACATCTTCCTTTGACTAATGCAAATGTTTCAATAGACAATGTAAACGTGTTAGATCACATTTTCTTGGGCTTCAGTAAAGCATTTGAAGCAATACCAAAGGAAAATTAGTTAAAACAGAGAACATCACGATTAGAAGTAGAACTGCAGGGACAACAAGGAGCTAACTATAAAGAAGATCGCTACAAGGTATGCCAAGAGAACTGGAGTTTCAGGGACTGGTTGGGTCATGGGATCTTTCTTCTTTAGTAATTTAACTAAAGACTTGGGCATAAAAAAATAACTCAGAAGCACTGTCAAGACACAAGAAGGTGATGCAGGATGACCCTGAGAACTCCGATAGAAGAAATAGAGTGAAACTACAAAATTCAAAATTGAAGACTGTCAGGAGACAGATGTGATTCCTTAGTCATAATCCTTCTAATACCCCTCAGACACCTTGCCAAAAAGGTGTTTTCACTACCTGTCAGTATTGAGATTTCCCAATGCATCAGATGCAGCACAACATAAAATACATATTGGAGCTCTAGAAATCTTCCGTATGTTAAACTAGGTGCGAGACACCTGTACAGTATGTCCGTCTGCCTTTTCGTTCTTGTGAGAACAGAGCTTGTGTGATACAAGTCAACTCCACTTAGACAACACACTTGGTGTCCAGAGAGCTGAATGCTTCATATTAAAGATAAGAAAAAAACAACTAACAAACAAACTTATGAAAGATACACTAGTAAACCATACCACACCTTTCTAGCTGATATTTTGAGTCTATTGCTCACAGTCTCTTCTGAATCTTTGGTTCATTATCTGTTCCCTTAAGCAAACCAGAGAATTCAGTATCCTGACGGGCATCCTGTAAGATGGTGCTCTCTGGAAGTGACCATTAAAATATTATATAGTCCCTGATGTGGGTCTCATTCCCACAACATCCTTCACCTCCTAGGCAAGCATGTTAAAAAATGAACAGTGAGTTTTATTACATATCGATTAGAAAACATCAGGGATATGCATGAGAAAATTAATATCTTCATGATCTATAGTTTTGCTTATTAAGTTCAGCTAATTTTATTGTCTTTTTACCTATGTTAGGATGGGCTCAATCACCTCTGGATGCATAAATTTATCTCCCTTGACTATAGAGAAGATATAGACAATTTGACCTTCAGATGACTAAAAGTCAAGTAAAAATTAGTCCTAGCCTAAAGGTCCCAAAAATAATAATCTAAAATGTATGTTATTTCAGGGGCTATTTTAAACAGTTGTCTTTGGTCTAACTTCAGTTTCTTTCCTCCAGTCAGTCAAGATTCTCACTCATTTATGCATATGCCTCTAAAAATTTTAAACCAACTGAATTTAGGCTTTCCCTCCCTTTTTATCCCTTTTCCTCATTATTTCAGGTTTTTACAAAACAAAAAAAAAAGAAAGAAAATGCAAGAAGTAACTGTAGGATCAAAGTCACAAGTAAAACACAAAATTCAAAAAGGTCCTCTAGCATACCTTTAATACAACCACATGTATTAGCATTGTATATTTTTTACTATACCTTGTTATCAAAAAAGCTGATATGACTATTAAGATGGTAGATAGTATGTTGTTTTTAATAGAAATGCCTTATGAAGTAGTGACTGTCACTTGAAACATTGATATACCTATCATTTCCTTGCTGGTGGGAACAAGCCATAGAGTAGGAGTAAGAGTAGACTTCATTACAACTGCCAATCCATATTCACTAAAGCCTCTGCTATTACTCCTCATCCGCAGAGTAAATTAGCCTCTCCATAAAAGTTAGTGACATGACAATATTTGGCAGCGCTGCAACAAAGAGGCTTTAAATGTGAATTTGCTTGTATGCAGTCTGAACTGCCTACCTGGGTGCCAAATCTTAACAGAGCACAACATACATGTGTGACCATATATGTGATCTAGATATTTAAAGAGCTGTGTGGGAAACAAACTGTTGATATTGCCAGACTGACCTGCCTTTAACAGACAAGGTTATGTTTGTGAGAGAAGATACTAAGGCAGAATATTGGGCAATCAATGGATCTAAATCAGCCTGGACTGCACTATGCAGCTGTGCAAAGGACTTGGTTTATAACTCCTAATGAAACTTTCTTTGGGAAGTTTATTATGATAAATTTACAGTGATACAAATGTCTGCTGGTGTTTTGGTAGGAGGGCAAATTTGTCCAGGCCTTACAGCAGACCACAGGCGGGAGAGGATTGGGAGTGGGGCAGAGCTGGGTGGGAGTTCCAGCAGGATGGGACCCATGACGCAGAGTGGGGACAGAGCTGGCGGGTGACACCAGGATGGGCTGCTGAGAAGGGCCCTGAGCCATGACCCACAGCAGTCTGGGCTGAAATCCTCTGTGAGGGCTCTGCAAACCCTTTATCAGGCACAAACATGAAGATGTGAGGAGCCACCTTGTTGCAGGTGGAATAGGAGCTTACAGTTAGTGATCTCAGTAAGGAAATGAAAAACGAACACCCATGTCTTTAACCTATGCTTTCCTCTAATAATAATTTTTCAGCTGAGTCACTTTTACAATTTCAGAATAGCCAGGGAAAAAACACTTTTTTTTAATGCTACAAAATTGTCCTCAATAAAGAATCTGAGTTATCAGCCTTGACAAAGCTCACAGACATCTTCTTATGGTGTTCTACACAGGCAAGAGAGCAAGAGGAAGTCCAGCTACAGAACAGCTCCAGAATATTGGGCAATCAATGGATCTAAATCAGCCTGGACTGCACTATGCAGCTGTGCAAAGGACTTGGTTTATAACTCCTAATGAAACTTTCTTTGGGAAGTTTATTATGATAAATTTACAGTGATACAAATGTCTGCTGGTGTTTTGGTAGGAGGGCAAATTTGTCCAGGCCTTACAGCAGACCACAGGCGGGAGAGGATTGGGAGTGGGGCAGAGCTGGGTGGGAGTTCCAGCAGGATGGGACCCATGACGCAGAGTGGGGACAGAGCTGGCGGGTGACACCAGGATGGGCTGCTGAGAAGGGCCCTGAGCCATGACCCACAGCAGTCTGGGCTGAAATCCTCTGTGAGGGCTCTGCAAACCCTTTATCAGGCACAAACATGAAGATGTGAGGAGCCACCTTGTTGCAGGTGGAATAGGAGCTTACAGTTAGTGATCTCAGTAAGGAAATGAAAAACGAACACCCATGTCTTTAACCTATGCTTTCCTCTAATAATAATTTTTCAGCTGAGTCACTTTTACAATTTCAGAATAGCCAGGGAAAAAACACTTTTTTTTAATGCTACAAAATTGTCCTCAATAAAGAATCTGAGTTATCAGCCTTGACAAAGCTCACAGACATCTTCTTATGGTGTTCTACACAGGCAAGAGAGCAAGAGGAAGTCCAGCTACAGAAAACAGCTCCACAAGCATCATTAAAATGAAAATAATTTCCTATTATTTTGTACAGTATGTCTTGCACTTTGGTGCAACAGTATTTTGTGACTCCCACGTAGCTGTTGTGAACAAGCTTCCGTAAGAAATATTTTAATAGGGAGTTATGATTATACAAAGTGACTATATACCATTATAATCAATACTTTCAAAGTAGTAGATTTTGAATTCTTTTACTCTGTCAAAATTCTTAGCACTGTGTAGCCCAGTAAATCAAGTTTTTGCCATTAGAAAAAGTCCATAGTCTTTGTACTGACCTGCCAGGATTTCTCTGGACTTGTTCCAGCCTGAACAGATTCTAGCTTGTTTCAGCTGTGATAGCAATTGTCTAGACAAATGTTATTGCCTAAATTGGTTTCAGTTTAGCTTTAATTTGTAGCAACAGTGAGTATTTATTCTGCGTGGACTGAACTGCGGTGTGAGAAAGTGCAGACACAGGTCCCAGACTGTAAAACAAAAGAAAAGGTGTAGTTGCTCAGAAAGTTGTTTTTTAGTGTAACAGTTTCAATGGCACAATTCAAGCTTTTTTGTATTAAATTAGACTATGAGTGAATATCCCTGCAAGTAGTCTAGTAATTTTGTCTGTCACACTGGCAAAATGTTAAGTATGTTAGATTACGTGGTAAGAAGCTGGTCTCCATGCAAAGAGGAGCCCCAAGATCAGTGGAGGGGACCCCAATAACATCCAAACACAGCTCCCCCTGTGGCATCGCAGGAGCACAACCAGCCTCCCAAAGGCTGGCATGTGCTTACTGGGAATACGTGCCCAACCTTGCTACTGGTTGGACCTGGGGGCATGGAGCTGCAGCATGCTCGCCTCTATCAGGCTTCTGGATTTGGTCCCTCTCCTAACAAAGGGGACTAACAAAAAATTATTAGATCTGTATAGGTGGTGTGTTCCAGTTTTGCCCATAATAAGATTTTGAGTGCAACCATCAAAATTTATCTAGATTAAGATTTATTAGTGTAGAATCCCTTACCATGGCTAATACAAAATACAGGAAAAGCATTCACCATTACTGCTTGCCCCAGCTACTGCTGCTCACCAGCTACTGCCGTTTGCACTATGCTAACTACTCAGTTGTGTGTCAGCTCTGCACTCAGTTTCATCCTGCAATTTATTTTGATTACAAATGACATCATGCATTTAGTGGCAAAGGAATATATTTTATTGGTCTGCTGTTCATGGCGGAAGGTGGTATTGACAGTCTCAGTTTCAAGGTTAAAAATTGCACTGAAGTCAGCAGGACTAGACTGAACAATACTTTCTCAAATACAGATGGGAAAATTGTTTGGTTCTGAAAGCGGTGGTTATGAACCACTAATACTGCACTAATATATCAAAAAGATGTGAGGAAGATCCCTTTTCTTAATACCACATTCAATAGGTCGTGATGGCTTCGGTACTTTACCTCTGCTATGGCTTGATCCTCAATCTGCTCAAAAGGAGACACATGGAAAAGTGAGCCAAGATGAAGAAATCTGTTGATCAGTGGGGTTGATTAAGCAAATTATACAACTGCAGGGATGCCCCAGGATAAGGCAGAAAGAGAACAAGACTGAAAAATAACCAGAGTCCCTTAGGTAACGTAAGTCAGGTTTAGCTTATGAAATGGAGCAGTTCTGCATTTTGCATAATGCACAAGTACTTCAGTGTGTTGTCCTTATTTAAAGCATTAACCTACCTTCAGTAACAACCAAAGCTTTCTACTGTCTTTATGCATTTGACCATAAAATGAATCTTTTTTCTTTTTTTTTGTTTTTGTTTCTGTGCTAAAGGTGAAAATTGTTTCAATTACATAACTCATGGTGCCAGTATGACCAGCGATAGGACATGCAGAAATGGAATGAAGCTGCATCAGGGGAAGTTCAGGTTGGACATTAGGAAAAGGTTCTTCACTGAGATGGTGGTTGGTCACTGGAACAGGGTCCCCAGGGAAGCGGTCATGGCACCAAGCCTGTCAGAGTTCAAGGAGTGTCTGGACAATACTCTTAGTCATATGGTTTAGTTTTAGGTAGTCCTGCAAGAAGCAGGGAGTTGGACTCGATGATCCCTTCCAACTTGAGATATTCTATGATTCTATGATTCTAAAATGGTAGAAGCTGTCTTCACCAGTTCCCACTAATTCAAAAGTTCTGATGGGTTAACAGTGTATGGGCAGAGTTCATGCTGCATTGGTATTGTCTATTTTCTTGGCAACTGTATAAACCAGCTAATACCCACAATAGATTCTTTATCACTGGCTCTACCTCATTCACTAGAAATGTAATTGTGTATCCATTTCTAATCTGGACATCATTGTAGCTTTGGTCAACCTGGCATTTCACAGATTTAGTATAAACCATCACAGAACCATGATCTGTGAATCAAATATATTTTATTGCTATTTTTCCACATTATCCATTGAACAGAAATATCACTTAATTCAGCAGTTCTAGCCAAACTGTTCTCATAAGGAAACTACACAGAAGTCAAAATGATATATCTGGGGTGGGTGGAAGGTGAACTTCCCTTCCTAACAATCCAGCTAGCCTTTATGTCTGGAAACTAATTGCAAAGCCACTAGATTTTTCCCCCAGATCAAAAAATAATTACTATAAACCAACTCATTCTTTAACCAAAATAATTTCTCTCTTTCTAAAAGAGAAATTTATTTTTCTCTCACAGTCAATCAGTTCTACCTTTAAGATACATCACCTTTTCCTTAAGCTCAAATCAAAATTAGCTGCATGATGTCTCAGTTACTTGACTTTAAGTGAACCCTCGTTCAATGAATGCAAAGAAAAGAAATTACATTAACTCAGAACTGATTACATGGACAGAAGAAGTATTCACTATTAATAAAGAAGTAATTACTCCAGTATGCTGCCTTTGCCATTTCTATCTCACAGGTAAGTATGAAAAAAGGAGTTTTACAATTTATCATGTAGTTCTGCAACACAAAATGATTTGCTTATTTCTGTTATATACCTAGCTTATTTTCTTCATTTTTCTGTAACACGGTGGAAGCATTTCATCTGGTCTGCTGAAACAAACCTTTATGCAAGTGCATGTTGTTTTCTGGGTTTAAACTTTCTCTTACAGCCCTGAAGGTTCTCCTGTACCTTTCTTTGCTGAATAACTCTGTTTTGCAATTGTTCGTTCTAAGAAATGAGTCCCTTATGTTCCATCACCTGCCATCATGTGTTCTGACCTACAGAGGACAAGACTGTAGCTGAGAAATGTTTGATAAAGTCTCAGGACATTTGTATTGCATCTCCTTACCTGCAGGGTGCTTTCCGCTGGATGATACTTGAATTCTGTGCCCTTTGAAACTGAATGGCATGAAAGATTTTAAGGCATTGGGGGGTTGAGGTATGAGATGCCTAATTCATGTCATTTATGTGACAGCAGTGCCCAGGGCATCCAATCAGCACAGGAGTCCTGCTTGCTTCAATGATATCCAAATGCAGACACTGCTACAGAAATCACATATAAGCACATTAACAGGCTAGGGACTAAAGTTGATCTTTCAACACTAATCCAAACCATGTTAATCTTCACACAAGTCCTAGCAAGCATTATTTCCTGTTACATGATGCACCATAGCCTCACGTGTTTGTTCTTTTGCTGGGTGCAGAAAGGCCCTCCGGGTCTTCGCTATTTACTCCACGCCATCTGAAGCAAGAATGCCTGACAGAGCAAATGAGAAAAGATTGGTGGCACCTGAGAGCTTAAAGAAAATTAAATCCGTGCAAGCTGCTTGATGGAAATATCTAATGATTCAAAGTGAGGAAGCAGACTAGTCAACTGGATCATGCTAGACAAGTACTACACCCACACATTAAATCTGGGATGTTCCCAAGGAAAAAACCCAACAGTTGCTTATTATGATCTCCAGTATCAGAAATAACTGAAAATACTGCTGAACAGTATGGAGCAGAGTAATTTTCTCAGATCTCCACAGAAAAATTTTTTGAATTTGAATGAGTTCAGAGCCACTAAGAATGGGGCCACAGTCCCCTGCTGCCAGGTGGTCTCCCTAAACCTGGGCTCCAGTATCACTGTCTTCTTGCTGGCTTAATATGGTTGTTTATACAAGAACAGCTTCAGTGGAAGGGCCCAAGAAAATGCCTTTAAGAAGCTCAGTAATCTGGTGATTACAGCTCTTTCTCAGAAGCAGGTGGCTGGTATTTGGATCTCTTAAGAAAAGGATTTTGAACCTGGATGTCTCGTATTCTGCATAAGTGATCTAACAAAAACCAAGTGAGACAAATGGCTCTGCTCCCTCATCAGCCTTCAACGGTTTTCTGCGGGGACTGACTTGCTTAGACCACAACTACCACGTAAGGTGACTGAGACAATTAGGTTGAAGAATGTATAGTTCAGCTGCTGTGCTTCTTATGAAGCTGGTTGTATGTGTGCTGCAAGCTAGTTGTATGTCTAACCTCTTATGCAGTTCTGGCCATGCTTGGCGTCAAAAATGTCAGGTGCCTTGTGGACATAGAGAGTTAGCTGGAGGTTTTGCAAATGTGCAACTAGACCACTGAAAGAGACACTTAACTGTATAAGTGACACTTAAATGTAGTACCAGATGCTTAAGAAATGTAACAAATTTTGACATTTTTGTGTTAGAAGCTGTGGGAGTGACCGCAGTGACTCTGCCTGTGAAGGCACATCTCTGGCATTATCACTCTACTACCAACTTGTGTGTTTGCTCTTTGCTTTATCTTCGTAACAGGAAGGAATGAAGACAACATGACAACCCAAAGCTGCTTATTAGTTAAACTCACACATGGGGTTACAAGGCTTTCCTTGCCATTATTTGTGTTGAGCAACAACATAAATTTTTTGCAGAAAGATACGTCATTTCAAACTTAACACCAAGTCCCATTAAATCTCTCCTTTTGTTGAGACAGGGAATGCAGGATCTGGTAAACCACCTCATGGAAAATGTTTACTGTTTACATAAAAATAACTCATCCTTCTTCCTCTGAAACTTCAAACAGGAAGAATTCAACCTGACCCCGAAAACAGTCCTGAGAGAATAAACAGGTGGGCTTGGAAACGTTTTCTCTATCCAGCTCTGCATATGAGCCTGCTATTTTCTTAGCAAAAGATCCAGTATTGACCATACTCTAAAAAAAAAAAAAAAAGCTCAGTTACCAAGCACCGTTAATATGAAAGTTTGAAGATACAGTGTTGAATCATGCCATTTAATGTGACCTATAAGAAAGCCAGGGCACTTAAGCATCTTCCCTACATCTAAGCAAAGGGATTTAGGAGCAATTCCCAGCTTGCAGGTCTCTGGCTATGTTTCAGTTCTTTCTGGGAATCAAATCAAGCACAAACTATCTCCCCCACAGAAAGGAAACTGAGCATCAAAGGACCCGCTCCACCATTTCCCCATTGCAGCTGACCATATGAGCGGGCTGCATTACAGCATTGACCTGCCCTGCAGTCCAGGGGCAGTCTGAGGTAATCACCTATCCTCCTCACCTCCCCTGCTCATCTCTCACTTCCTCCACTTCCCTGCTGCCTGCCAGGCCCTCTTCATGGTGGTCCTTCTCTCTGTCTTTGCTATTCTGCCTAGTGGCTTCTCCATCCAACAGCATGTCATCCAAACATGGGGAAAACCAATAAACCACAGATGGGCTCCTACTCCTGCAGGCTGGAGCTCTGCTCATGGGCTACTGCGGTTATACCTGCCAGCTCACTGTGTGCTACATCTACCTGGAGCATAAACTCTTTGGAGGAGGAATTGACTCATCCCAAATTGGAGTTATGAAGACTGCTTTTACCTGGTCCACAAGAAACAGCACATCTGTGCCAAAACAGAAAGCATTTTACCTTGAGTTGCATGGCCACTAAAGTCTGTCTCTGTTTTTGCCCCAGTATTTCAGAAGAAGCGAGAGCCCCTTTTGGTCATTCTCAATGTGAATCATTAATGATACAGTAATCATCATATCGTATAGGCTTGCAGCTTCTATCTTGACTATGTAGACATACAGTATGTTGGTTTTTAGTCATCAAACACAGAGGAAGTGAGGCTAATTATGTCATTGTGATATTTTTAAAAATAGATATTTTACATGTGCACTATTTTCTGTAACAAATTGCATTGCTGGAAATAATACTGAGAATTGTTTTGATTACATCATGTCACCAAAATTTAGCCTACACATTCCGAGCCTAAACACGTCTGTGCCACCTACACAGCTGTGATTCTTGTAAGGTGTGTGGGTGGGTGTGGTGGAATTACAGCTCCGTAACCTTGTAGCCTGATCTGCAACGATGGGTGATTTAATCTGCCCGTATATTTCCGCATAGGATCAAATATGTGGGTCTCACATTTGTCAAATTTGGCTTGACATTCCTTGCTCATGGGAGTTTTGCTTTTATGTATCCTCCCTTTTAAGGATAACACCACTGGCAGAATTTACTGGTAATGACAACCTTCCCCCTTTTCCTGTTGCCACAGTGTTCCTATCCTGCCCCCCAAAGTTTGCATTCCATACATTCATTAAACTTCTACCCTGTCATAAAGTAGCTTGTTTTCCCCAATCCTTTACTTCCAAGAAGTGTATTTTCAGTCTGGATTTCTTTCCTTCTGGCTGTTTTTTAAACTCATTCTCTCAAACCTGGCATCATAAAATTGGCACAGTAATCTGAGTGGTAAGTACGCTGTAGTAAGATACATCAGAGGAGGTAAAATAAGTCAGTTTCACACAGTCCTCCATCTTTGTCTAATGCTAATATCTATTACTTTAGTCCCGAGTGGTTCCATTATAACAGGATGGCTGGGCTTTTTTGTGATTCAGTATTGGCCGTTAGTGTTGACACATATCGAGCTTGTAAATCTCTGACCTTTAATAAACACAGAGAAAACGGTAAATTTCAGATAACTAATCACTGAAGTAACACTGATGATGTCCTTGGCTCCTGCTTATTTGTAATTTTGGAGGAATTCTTAAATTTGTGTTCCCTGGGCTTGTCTTCCCTTATTAGATGGCATTTCTGATAACAGAGGTTAAAGTAAACCTCTTATAATACAGCTGTCTATAAACAATAAGGTTTTAAAGTATAGAGAAAGGGATTGATGATAATTCTAGAAGCATGATGACCTGATTCAGTCTGACCTGAATATTGTGTCTAGTTCTGGTCACACAGGCTTACAAAGCAGATAGCAAGAATAAAAGACTGCCAAAACTGTGAGAAGAATTTAAAAATATTGCTCACATTAAAGGGCAAAAAATTGCAACATCAGTTATAAAATTAAAACAAATAAGAGATCTGCTAAAGATACATAAACAAGAAACTTACAGAAAGTAGGTGCTCTTATTTACTCTGTTTCTCCATGTAAGAACAATGACACATTTGGTGAACTAGGACAACAGTTTAAAAATAGATAATAGGGAAGTACTCTTTTATAAAGAGCACAAAAAATCTGCAGAGTTTACTGTATTATTTTAAATCTGAGATTCAAGTGAGAGTGTGGATATTAAGAATGCCTGTATCTATGCAAGAAAGAACTAAAGAAAACCAATGCAAAATTCAGCAACTCTTGAAATATTCCATGACAGGATTTTGTTTACTCCTCTTTTCGATTAAGGATAGGAGGAATAGGACAGTCTGAGACAGCCTCTGATTTGGACAGCTGGGCAATTCTGCTGTTCTGCAACTGTAATCATTAAATCCAAGGAGAAACTTCACACTTTAAATGTGTCAATATGATGCAAGTCATTCCTTGGAGTGCCATGAAAAATCCAATACAGAGAGCTGTGAATGGAGCAAGAGGAACCACAAAAATTAAAATCTCCAATGTTTATTTAAGGCTGCATGCACAGTACTGGTTTGTTTGAGCCTTAACTTTCAACAGGTATTTTCCCTCTGGTTTTGATGCTTGTGCAGCCTCACACAGGCATAGTGAGCCCGCATCCGATATTTACATTGTGCATCAAGTGACTCAATTTCAGAGAGTGTAACTCATACTCTAAGTCTCATGAATACAACGCAGAAAATTCCCGAATGTGAAGCTGTGAGCTGTGTGTTTCATCCTTGGCACCCAGCAGAAATCTGCCAAAGGGCTTTTGCTGTCCTTTGGCAGAAACACTTGAATGGTACCAGATCCAGGTGCTCTTCCAAAACAACGCACATATGTTGTTAGCATCTTCTCTGAAGTTATTATTAAACTTGAGACTGCTTGTACGGGAGGAATAAGTTTCCCAAGTAGTCTGCAAAGCAGCTGTTATCTGGGCAATTACTTCCTGAACCAAAGCCAAGTGAAGTCAATGCTGAGATTTCCATTTTGTCTGAATTTTGGTTCAGACCCTAGTAGGGCTTCGTATTGATAATTTCTTCCTTAGTTCTCACACTTTAGATGCTCATAATAGTTATATAAATTAAGTAATTGGAAATAAACTGATGTTATCACTTGCTTTATATTTCCCACTACATCCTGATTCTCCTGTTATAGCTCTATATCTCCCTGTTCTATTACTACACTGTCATTTCACTGTTTTGTGTCACTGTAGATAGAGCTGGGTGCATTTTATTTCCAAGAAAGTTTATTTGCACCACAATTTTCCCTGAAGGTTATTTGCACCACGATTTCCAACAGAGGTGTAGACAGGACACTTCTGCGGTACTTATGAGAGCCTCATTTAATTTTTGCTTCTCTTAATTTGGAATTGACCTCAGCTGGAAACCTATTCTCATATGCAAGCCATTTTTTGGACCAATGATCATATTGGAGTTTCTTTCCCTTTGTTTTGGAGCAGAACCTCCGCATTGGAACTACGAAAATGTTCCCAAAGCATTTTATCAATAAAACGCTCTGCTAAATTATTAGTGCAGCACACCCAAATTTTCTATGAGAAAGGGTCCTCGGATGATTCCTGGAAACTACAGCCAGATAGCCCAGTCATCAGCTAAGTCTCTGATACAGGCTACTCTGGAGCATAAACCAACCTTTGGTCTAGGCTTTGTCAGAATCATAAAAATTGTTTTCCTTTATGGCTTTTGCCTGCAGGGTCTAATCTAATAGATTAAGACTAATAGATCAAAATATGTAGCTAGAAGGAGAGCATGCATTTTACCAGGCTCAGTTATTCCAGTTGCCTGGTCACATCCTCACTGCCCTGGTGAGTCACTTCATCAGGCTGTCCCTTGTTGAAGCTGCACTCCATGGCACTGCAGACATCTTCTAATTGTCCTGGGGTACCCGCACTGCAGTTTGCCTCAGGAGACCTCAAACATGACATCTTATCCCATGGGTCCTTGCAGCTTCCCATGACCAAATTTTTCTGGTTTTTGTCTTACCCTGACTTCTCTACACCACTGCTGTCTTTTGATCCCACCATGCAGCTCTGCATGATTTACTTGCCATTAACACAGAATCATAGAAATCATAGAATCATACAATCATAGAATCACTGAGGTTGGAAAAGACCTCTAAGATCATCGAGTCCAACCATCATTAAGGTTGGAAAAGACCTCTAAGATCATCGAGTCCAACCATCATTAAGGTTGGAAAAGACCTCTAAGATCATCGAGTCCAACCATCA
>NW_008794860.1:1375933-1379992 GCF_000699145.1 Aptenodytes forsteri | reverse complement strand
CCATCGATCCAGCCTGTCCAGGTCCCTCTGCAGAGCCTTCCTACCCTCGAGCAGATCAACACTCCCGCCCAACTTGGTGTCGTCTGCAAACTTACTGAGGGTGCACTCGATCCCCTCATCCAGATCATTGATAAAGATATTGAACAAAACTGGCCCCAGTACTGAGCCCTGGGGAACACCGCTCGTGACCGGCCGCCAACTGGATTGAACTCCATTCACCACAACTCTTTGGGCCCGGCCGTCCAGCCAGTTTTTGACCCAGCGCAGAGTACACCTGTCTAAGCCGTGAGCCACCAGCTTCTCTAGGAGAATGCTGTGGGAGACGGTGTCAAAGGCCTTACTGAAGTCCAGGTAGACCACATCCACAGCCTTTCCCTCATCCACTAGGCGGGTCACCTGGTCATAGATGGAGATCAAGTTGGTCAAGCAGGACCTGCCTTTCATGAACCCATGCTGTCTGGGCCTGACCCACCCATGTGCTATAGCAAAAGAACACATAATTTGGATCAGGGGTAAGATTTATGAGTTATCAACTTTCTATGGCCAAGACATATCTGTGCCAGAACCTAGAGTCCTGCAGAGGGTTATATATCTGGCTTCAAAACTCTCAGGCTTGGCCCCTGTGAGTGGTGACATCTTCCCCTCCCCAGTACTGTGTGCCCAAGGCTTCACAGCACGTCCAAAGGCTTCTGTGATACCTGCTCATAGGCCTGCCTGGCTTCTTTTATTGAGGTAACAGGCCCAGGCCAGAATCAACTGACCTCAAGAGTACCCAGAGCCATAGCCAGTGGTAAATGTGGGGGGGGAGATAATACTTTGGATGGTGTGAAAGGAGAAGGGAAGTTTTTTAGACCTAAGTCCTTCCCTGAATCAGTAGTCATAATGCAAGAAGCATGCCTCAAATGATATTCATATCAGCCCTGACAATAACAAAACTGTACCACTGTAATTGTTTTTAACATTAACAATTTAAAATACTGTTTTAACATTAATAACCCTCATTCAGCCCTAAGAAGGGGCACTTTTGGCACCTTCATGTCATCGACAGCAGCAGGGACCATGAGCAGAAAGGACTTGATCTCCTGATTCACCTGGAAACAGTCTGGAACCATTAATTTAATGTATATGCATGATATGCCTTGACTGCTGGGACCCTGAAGTCATGGTTGTCTACCAAGTCCACCTAAATTATCTTGGTCCCTCTACAAACAGCACTGACTCCACCAGCCAAGGCTACAGTTGCCCATGTCCTTCCTGCCTGAGACTGTGCACTGTCTGCATGGACCACTCAGGGGACACCAGCAAACAGCACAGGCAAAAGCAGCCCCTAAAATGGACCCCTCCTCTCAACTACTTGCATGTTCTACTTGCACTTACTTGCATGTTCTCCCTCCCTAATGCTCACTAAGTTAGTGCAGGGCTGTTCCTGTGTAGCAGGCATTTACAGTGTTTGAACTACTTACTCCTCTCAGGATGGGGCACAATGGGGGACATGACTTAGGAGACAGCCCAAGCTGAGTCTGAAAAGGACATTTGTTAGATAAACAGATAGTGGGAAGCACACTGTGAACTCCAGACCCCTCAGACACAGCTGGTTCCCAACAGACTCCTGCAGGGTCCTCTTAGGATGGCAGGCTCTGAAGAGGGCTACATCATTTTATGGTCCTGTGAAGAATATATTCAGACAACACAAGTCATGCAGATATAAAAACGAATTTTTCTTACTCTCTTCCTAGGGTTGCAGTCCCTGTGATGGTGGACTTACAGAGCGCCATAATAATGTCATTTGGGCTGGAGAAAGCAACACTTGATCCTGGAAATGGCCCATCTGCCTCTTTTAAGAAGAGCAGAGCAGGATCATGCAAGGTCCAGCAGAGACTACGCAGTATGGATGTGACCATTCTCAGGACAGTGTTCCATAAGCCTCTTACTGCCTGGTGGTAGGACCCTGGTTTAGTCCATGCAAAAAATAAAGATACAACTTGAGTGGCTCACTCAGATACAACAGAACTGCATCATCCTGTATTGTTATGGCAGTAGGAAATTTGTTATATGACATATAAATAAGAAAGCGATACCTGATTCTCTGCTGCCTGGAAAGATTTTTCTTAGAGCAAAATGCTCTCTCATCCATTTTCTATGAGGAAGGCAGGGGCAGAGCGCACTCTCTGTAGAACAGTGCATGGGTGATAATGGTGTATGAAGTTGAGGGGATAGCGGAAGTGAGTGCCAGAGATACTCCTGAACAGCACAGGCTGGAAATTCAAACTGCAGTATGTAATTGAAAGGCTGTAACTAAAAAGGATGTGTCAACCACATGAAGACTGTGTTAGGTAAGAAGGAGGAAGATCCCAGGCCAGACACAGTCTGTTAGAGAGAACTGGTGAGGTCTTCTCTGGAAACATTGTTTTCCATCAGAAACAGCAGAACCATCAAAACTGCAAACTGGTGTTGACTCACAGTGTGTCGACACCCCACTTTGTACAAAAAACTGCAAACATAATTCACAGAAGGGCTTGATCCTACATCACAAATGAACTTTCTGATTAGTGGGTAGTCAGTCTTTCCAAAGAGTACTGTTGAATTGTATTTGTGTAAAGAGGAAACATCTCCAGCAGGACAGATGGAAAGAAACTCACCACAACATAAGTGCATGTGCAATTCTTTCACCTAGAAGACTGAAGATTGAGGTCTAGACCCTTGTTTAAATCAATCTGAGCAAAAAACTGAAACAGTATAATCTTCCCCCCAGACCCAGCAAGTATGCTGATTGACAATATGGCTACAGACTATCCCAGAGGACAAATATTTTTCCATTAAAAATTTCCAAAATTTCTTGTTTGGTTCTATTGCAAACAGTAAAGATATTTGAAAGTCTCAAAATTTTTTTCAGGATAGGAAAGTCAATTTCTGCCTAGCTCAAAATGCTCAGTAGTCTTACCGATCTGTGCCGTATTAGGGATTCAAAGATCAAGACCATGTTCTTCATCTGTAAAATATTCAGAAGCCTGGAAATACTAGCTCAGAATTAACTGCAAAAGGCTTAGAAGCTGTCCTTAGTTCTTCCAAGCAGATGTGATCACATACTTGATATTTCAGACACTTTTGATTGTATTTGTACTGTTTTACTTGGGTTCTTTGCAACTGATATTTTTCTCCGCTTTTGCCTTACTTACATATTCTGCAGTGTCATTTTTTCAGAAATCAAGTTGTATCCTGAAAGGCTATCATGTTCCCAAGGAGTTGGAATATGTCTATGTATGTGTGTGTGTGTACTTTTCCAATGAATGAAGTAAAACTAAGGGATAGCATTATTCCTAGGACTACCCACAGAATATACTCTTTTAAGTGTATTGCATTGATGTTGAGAAAAGGACTATCAACAGACTGAAAAATTGGTAGCCCTGATAGTGAATATATCTAGAAGTTTCCTAAACATTTTAATATCCTAACTTGTTAATCAGAGATACATGTTTAAACAGAATATAATCATTAAATTCTACTTATTAGCAGTTTTCTTTAATATCTTCACCAAATGTAAGAATTTGCTATAATTAGCTGCAGCTTCCTCACCCACCGTATCATTTTTGCTTCTGTGCAGATCCTCTAAGGAGCAAAGCTGTCACTGCCATCTAGTGTCCTCAGAGGAGGTTTCTGGAGATTATGCTGAGAAAAAAAGCGTTTTCATGGTAAGTTTCAATTCCTTCTCCAGTTTCTCAGCTAGTAGTAAATCTCATGTAGCTCACAGTACCTCTTACAGTGTTTGTTGCCTTTCCAACGTATTAATGAATTTAGAGGACAGCTGTCTAGTTTCTCACTTTGGAAAGTTTAAATGATATTTCATAGAATCATAGAATCATAGAATCATTGAGGTTGGAAAAGACCTCTAAGATCATCGAGTCCAACCGTCAACCCAACACCACCATGCCCACTAAACCATGTCCCTAAGCACCTCATCTACACGTCTTTTAAACACCTCCAGGGATGGGGACTCAACCACTTCCCTGGGCAGCCTGGTCCAATGTTTCACCACTCTTTCAGTAAAGAAATTTTTCCTCA
>NW_008794860.1:1335433-1375382 GCF_000699145.1 Aptenodytes forsteri | reverse complement strand
TTCCAGCCACTCTTCCCCAAGCCTGTAGTGCTGCATGGGGTTGTTGTGGCCGAAGTGCAGGACCCGGCACTTGGCCTTGTTGAACCTCATACAGTTGGCCTGGGCCCATCGATCCAGCCTGTCCAGGTCCCTCTGCAGAGCCTTCCTACCCTCGAGCAGATCAACACTCCCGCCCAGCTTGGTGTCGTCTGCAAACTTACTGAGGGTGCACTCAATCCCCTCATCCAGATCATCAATAAAGATATTAAACAAGACCGGCCCCAGTACTGAGCCCTGGGGAACACCGCTCGTGACCGGCTGCCAACTGGATGTAACTCCATTCACCACAACTCTCTCACTTCTTTCTCTCCTGGAATATATATTTGCATCCTCTAAGTCCTACTTGTTCAGGATCATGTAAACAGCACAGAAACTAGTCCTGAGGAGCATCTGACAGATTCCTTTTCCTGCCTTATCCTTTCTCCCCCTCCAAATGATCATTCTTAGCAGAGATCAAAATGGATAGAAAAGGCATATTAATCAACAACAGTTCATGTACTATTAGGTGGATTTGTGTAGTTCCACATAAAAACTAGCAACCTGGAGGGGAGTTATTAGTTCTGCTTATATTACATCCTGGGACACGGCTGTCTCAGCCTCTCATGGTCCTTTCCTCACTCATGACATATCAGGGAAAGCAGTCAGTTCAGTCTCTGTCTCAAGGACTCATTTCTTTTCAACACTTGATGGTCTTGGACAATATGCCATATGGATCCCCACCAGGCACTTGTGCAATGTTATTCTCATGAGATGGCAACAGGTCCTAGGGCACTGGGTCCTGCAGAGAGTTTTCCTTTCTGGCTGACGGCAGCTCAGGGCCCCTCTGGCTCTGACCTCAGCCTTCCACTTCCGCAGCAGAAGCTTTTTTTTTTTTTCCATTTTTTCCTAACGAAATGCTGGGAACTGACAGCCTGGTACATTTCTCAGCTGAGGAAGAGCTAACCGCAGAGCAGCGCACGTCTCTCGCTGGGGATGCAGATGTATGAGCTGGAGCTTGGACTTGTGCCGAAGGCTGCTTCCAGTCAGCTGAGTGGCAAACGGGAATCTGACTGTTTGGGCTGGGGAGCAGCTGGATATGATCATGCTGAAGCCTCTGGAAGCTCCAGCTTCCTATGCAGTACCTTTTTCCCCGCCAAACGTTCAGTTTTAACAGAAATTCACGTAGATATGAAAGACATTCATTGACGTCTCCTTGCTTCCCTGTGCACCTTTGCATTCCCTGCTCCAGTGAGGCTCAGGTCAGACCTTTGAAATTTAGAGCACTCAGACTCAACAATTAGCCCTTATGGAAGACTCTATTATTTTGACACAATTTTCCACCAAGTCTTTACACTGAGAATAATGAGGACTATAGTTACATGTCCAGAACCTTATTTCACTGCAGAGTAATAAAGCTAAACAGCAGCTCAATATCAAGCATTATTTTTTCAGGCACACCATGTCTGTCAAAAATGATTTTGATATATAAATGAACAGATTTCTGTTTATTATGCATAGACAATTGTACTTTTTCCCTAACAGTTTTACCAGTATTATGTCATATAACAGAACTTTGATTTTAGCCCACTTTGTTTTTCCATTTGTAAAGGTTTTTTTCAGCTCTATTTCCTCGCATTTCCTTTAAGCATATTAAGGTCGGAATTCATTAATTCACAGTTTTATAGTCAGAAGAGACCACTAAATCCGTTAGGTTATCTTGTCTGACCATCTATGTCATGTAAGTTACAGAATTAAACTCATCTAGCCCATTGGTGGGTAAGCCTGGCAATTTATGCCAGGTATTCAGTGGTGATGGGCTTTGCTTGGCAGGCCTCACTGATTGATTAACTTAGGGGTTGGTTTTGAGGAGGCAGAAGAGGACAGTGTAGTTTCAATTAGTTATTAATGTTTAGCATTCAAATTAATGTGGACCTGAATTTCACAGTATTTCTTAATAATTTCTCATACTTTCTGTAACGATAAGGACTAATTCCAGCTTAGTTCTTATTCTGCAGATTTGAGGGTTCTTTCCTTTTTCCTCTCCTTCTATCTTTCTGTCTTTCTCTCCTCCTCTCTTTTCTATAAAATTCGTTTTCTCAGAGGGAAAAAAAAAGCAAAACAGATTTTTAAATAGAGGTGAAAATTTTAATGAATAAAAGGCACAGGCTAGGATTCCTGGTTTCTTTTATCCAATAGCTCTGTCTTGCTTTTATGACGTGCACCTAGGATATTTTAATTTAAGTCATAGAATCATAGAATACCAGGTCGGAAAGGACCTCAAGGATCATCTGGTCCAAGCTTTCATGGCGAAAGCACGGTCTAGACAGGATGGCCCAGCACCCTCTCCAGATGAATCTTAAAAGTGTCCAATGTTGGGGAACCCACCATTTCCCTGGGGAGATTATTCCAATGGCTGATTGTTCTCATTGTGAAAAATTTTCCTCTTGTGTCCAATCAGAATCTCCCCAGGAGTAACTTGTACCCATTACACCTCGTCTTTTCCATGTGACTCCTTGTAATAAGGGAGTCTCCATCTTCTTTGCAGCCACCCTTTAAATACTGGAACATGGTGATAAGGTCTCCCCTAAGCCTTCTTTTCTCAAGGCTGAACAAACCCAGTTCTCTCAGCCTTTCCTCATACGGCAGGCTTCCCAGTCCTTTAATCATCTTTGTGGCCCTTCTCTGGACCCTCTCCAGCCTGCCCACATCTTTTTTGCATAGCGGGGACCAAAACTGAACACAGTATTACAGGTGTGGCCTGACAAGTGCTGAGTCATTTCACAATGTCATTTTATTCCTCCAGTTTATTCAATATTTTTTTTTAAACTGAAAAATAATCACAGTCCCACATCATTTGCATTGATTAAAAAAAACCAAACCAAACAAAACCTGACATTGTACTGAAACAATTGCTATAGATATTAAAAGAGTTACCAACATGAAAAAAGGTATTGAGTATTTTGATTTGAATGTTCAGGTCCTTTGCTGGCACAGCTAGGCATAACCTCTATCAATGTCACTTGAACTACTTCAGTTTACACCAGCTGAAAACATAGGCTGTTACCGTATGTAGCTTCATGCAAGGTTTCAACCTGCCGATTCTCTTGTTGCTACTTCTTCCTGGTGTCCCCAGTGTCATACAGGCTGATGATTTCTGTAGGCAACACTCTTCCCTTTTCTTGCTTTTCTGTCTGCTTTGGAATGATGCCTCATTGCTTCCATATCTTCTGCTTGTTCCAAAGATGACAGTGACATCCATTTCCGCAGGGACATTCAAATACCTTTGAATTCTCTAACTTCAGTGTTGCAGTCTGGTGTTACTGAGCTCAGGGAGTCACCATGCAGTCCTGACTCATTCATTACACATCTGAATTGCCAGTACATTAACAGGAATTTCAAAAAGAGCTGAAAGATTAGTTTAAAAATATAACACTGCTGGGTTTATCGGGTCTGTTTCTTGGGACATGCTAGGAGATCCTTGAAAGATGCTAGACATGCTCAGATTACTGGGAATTAATAGTGCTCATGATCATGTAGGATGTATCCAGCATCTCACTTTAATACTAGACAAACTTTAAATGGTGTAATACCCCTTGAAATGCTAATAATTTCTTTTCTTCATTCCTATTAAGTTAATTCAGTCCCAGACTGACATACAGCTATATAGTTCCATATATACAGTATACATTTGGTGGTAGGTAGCCAGTGCTTGTTCACAGAATCTAGCTGTCCTCTAATAAATCTATATGCCCATATTATTATTTCCATGTACTACAAGCTGCTCTGCAGTCTATGACATGGCACTCAACTGTAATTAGCACCAAAATATGGAGTTAGTATGCAGGACACGGACAATTCTTTTGCCCCAGATGCTGTATTCAAACTGCAGCGGTCCATTGAAGAAGTAGAGATAACCTAAGGAAAAGGAAAGTTAAAATGAATTAACCCTGAGAAAACTGTTTTCATGTTAAAATTATCCTTCAAATAAAATTTATCCTGTTTGTTTTCATTTTTTAATAACTCTTTTAAATGCAATATTCATAGAATGCTGAGCTAAATTTTCAAAGGTCCTCATTCCATTTGCCAGACCTGGATTGGTGTTTTAAAATAACTGATATTTTAATTTAGTGTCAAGCTCTGCATTTTATTACTATACAGCACTTGCTTAGGAAAATACAGGGTTTGCCTGCTAATGTTTAAGACTCTGATTTGGAAACACTCCTTGAAGAGTTGGATAGGAATGGGCTCCATTTGAAGGAATGGATGCATTATAATACTTCTATATTAAGCATATCACTTTAGGTTCCCTAAGAAAGGAGGCAGGTCTTTTTTGGCTCCTCAAATATATATGTACACAGTTTATAAGAGCACCTTGGCCAGAGGGCAATTTAGATCAGAAACCTGATTCAGTTGAGAACAGAAGCGTTGGTGTGAAAAAATCAAAATTACAAGTGACAGAATTTCCCACAGGACATTAATCTCAAGTTTCAACGACAACTAATTGCAATAAAGATTCATTATCAGACTATGTACCATTTCTTTGATAGACTGCATCCACTCTATCACCAATTCCTGCAAATTCTTCCTCTATCAGCCTGGGGTAGCCTGCTTCCATAACCTCCGCCTCTTCATCATAACTATATTAAACACAAAAGAAAATAGAAATTCAGAGAATTTAAACAGCCTGGGAGTTTGACCTGTGCCCTTTATAAGCTTTGAAGTTACCCATGTTGGAAGTAACCAGCAGCCTTTAGGTACCTTATATCTAGTGCAATAATGAAACCCAGGGCAATAACCAGGGCACTCTTCCACCAGAAGTACAAGCTCAATAAACGCAAAATTTATAAAGCTACATTTTCAGAACTGATCTATAAAGTACATATTATATGGAGATGATTGTACCTGGATGTATTGGCACTACAAGCCTACCCTGATGCTGCTTGGCACAGAAATACTGGGAAGGGATGGTAACGTCTTAATTATGCATCAGACCTGGCTGTAAGCCCCACTCATGGACAGTAAAACCCAGCCATCCTAGGGTGGGAATGATTTCTTACTCTCACAGCACTGATACCATTTTGTGTCACATGAGCAACAAGGAAAAAGGTGTACAATCAAGGAAGCAAGTTGGAAATTTTGTCTAGGAGACATGACCATATTACAAACTCTCCTGGATTAGGGCACTTTATTCTCCTTTCCTTTCTTTCACTCTTTCAGCTTTTAAAGGCTGTGCCCATATGTTTGTAAAAGTCTTACATACACCTTTATGACATATTCTACACAGCTGTAGCGCCAATGAAAACCACAGACTGGAAACGTGAGCCACAAACAAGTGCCTGGTTTGAAACAACCTGCTGATCTTTTGATGCTTCTGGACAGGTTACAACGAAGGACACTGAAAAGAAGCACCAATCTGTCTTCAGCTTACCTCCAGTACTTATTTCCAGTAAAAAAGAGAGTCTTGCCAGTGTCTTTAATATGGACTGCTGCATCTATTCTTTTCATTTCTTTTGGGAACCCCATTTCATATATCTTTTTAGGAAAGTCTTCAACTATGTCATAGCCATTCAAAGCCCAGACTTTCTTTCCTGAAAATAAGAACAAAGTATGCATGAGTCTTTTGTAAAGGCTCAGATTTGAGAGCAGAATAAAATAAGGATGCCATGATCCTTATTTTCATACAACTAACAGACTCTTAGGTCACATACTCAGCAGGTATTAAACTGTTTATGCTAACCATGATCCTAGGTGTCTGAGCTTAATTGTACATCTCCTAGTTCACTGAAAATTGTATAGATTTGCATGGGGTGAAACCCAGAGTATTTGTTTTTTGAGCAAAGAAGGTAGGATGTTTTGTTCTTCTATTGTTTACCTTTACATCACTCACTGAGCTTGACTAAATATGTGTATTTTTCTGCCAAAAATAAAATTGAAAACTCACCCTTAAACATGAACACAAGATCTCTGATGGGATTTTCATAAGCTGCATCTATTTTATTTGGAAGCTCTGGCCAAAAGGATTTAAGTAACACCAGTTCCGCCTCAACCATCTGAGGGTGCAGTCGCCAGAAAAACCTAGTTGAAAGAGAAAATATGTTTTATGTTTCTTGTCATTCTACAGAATAGAAGTATCTTCGGTGTGCTATATTAAAAACTAGTTAATGGAGAATAAAATTTTTTTCACAGCATAGAATTTTCAATATATAGAGCCCCTGGTAGACCTTTCCTTTCCTCATAGTCACCTAGCTGCAGACCATTTCTGCCACTTACACAGTGATCATCTCAAACAACAACAAACGAATCTTTTTTTCATTTAAAATAAGGGAAACACTGCTGCCCCATGTAAGGTTTCTGAATGTAGTACAACTTCATTCAAATAAATGTTAGTAGATTTGTGCATGTTGAAGAAATCCCTGTGGAATGAAAAATGTGTACAAACCATGCCAGTCTTCAGCCATATCATCTTCACTTCATATTACTGGGAAGTCAAGTCTGTAATTGTATTACAAATCCTGCCTAAAAAGATATATGATGTAGTTTCTTAGAGGCATCTATACTGATTTGTGATTTTTTAAATTTATGTTTACTCAAATATTTAGTAAAAAACTGAAATGCTGTTTTCACTTGCTCAAATTTTATCCAGTACCGACCATCCACAATATAGCAATCTTTTACCTGTCCTTGAAGATCAGCATTTCTCCACGAAGTTCTGTTATTGCGTCAAGCGTTAAATCTGCATCACATTTCTCTGGTGTTTTGGGATGTTTTGGGTTGGGATCTTTGTCTCCAGCACCTGGAATCATATAGTATGATCTAAGTTTGACAACGTTCATTTCCTTTCTGTGGATCATGATATTGAATAGGACATGAAAGAGTTCCCAAACAGCATGATGAATACAAGCATAAAGGGCAAACCATTTGTACTGGGGAAAGTCTGTTCTCTCCTTCTCTCCCTTAGGCAAATACATTCGTGGACTTTGCAGTTCAGCTGTGCTGCAAAAATGTTAAATGGACTTGCTTTCTTTATCCCAAGTTTTGAAGGTCTCCCAAAAGTTTTATTTTTTTCTATGATGAAACATGGTTATTTCTGTTTCTCCCTTTAGACTCTGTTTTACCTTCTCCTTTGAGGCAGGTCAAAAAGTATAAAGACTGTGCTCCCTACCCCCCACCACCAAAAGAGACAGCACAGTGACCAACTGTACTCTGCAGTGTTACTTCCTTTTTTTTTTTTTTTTCCCCTCTGAACTACTAAATCTAAGCATCTTCTGTTTCTGAAGTCTGGTTGCCAAGAATCCAGTGAATCGGTCTTAATCAGTCATGACTTGCTATTGAACATCTGCAGCTCTTTAGTAACTGTGTAGTGCATCTGTAACAGGTTATAATGACACAGGAAATATATATTGTATATTATACAGACTTACCATAGAGCTCTTGGATCCCTTGTACATCATCATCAGGGAGCACAAAACCAGTTTTTCCAGTGTATGTGTAAATTGGAAACATCAGAGCTCCAGGGTCTCTAGAGTGTTCAAGTCCCAGTGAATGACCAAATTCATGGGCAGCAACAAGAAACAAGTTATACCCTATAAAAAAGCCACAGTGAAAGTAAATGTATAGCTCCTTATATCACCAAAGTGGACTTGGACTAATCAACTAACCTTAACATTGTGCTTTAACATATGGGAAAATGAAGGAGACAACTGGATTAATGGAAAAATGATGTATAATTGCTTGTCTTTTTCAAACTACCATGGGTTTTGTTTTAATAAAGCCCTAATCAATTGAGTATCTCATAGCTGGTGTTCAACCTAAATCTTATTTGACAACGTTGTTCTGTAGGCTGATTTAGATTTCCTGAAATTTCTTAGCAACACTGGAAAGCTCTGGGGTGAAGTCTTAATCCTAGTCAAGTCAAGAACTTTTTTGTCAGGAATTCACCTCTGATAGAGAGTCCATGTTGGTTATAGTATTGCAGCAATTAGCTTTAATGCCAGGAGAGTGAAATAACACAGTGCTGAAAAAAAAATAGTGTTTTGTTCTATTTGTTCTATATTGTTCTCTGTCCTGAATAGGCAAGGTGAAGAATTTTCAAATTAGATGTAAGTAGCTGATTTGCAGCTGAGTTAAGTATATGTGTTTTCTATAGGCTTCAGTAAGGTAATTCCCATCAGCCTGTGATCAGAACTAGCTGCCCTTAAGCTCAGTGAAATGCCAAGCTGACAAAATACCTTGTTTGTGGCATTTTTTTAATCACTGCACTTAGGAGGTGTATATCTTAAAATTTATGGTAGGCATATGTTATACTTCTATTTATGACTGGAGATTAAACCCAGCTTCCTATGAGTAGACAGTGAACATAATGACTAATGAACAGTAAACAGGTAAAACAAACTGTTTACAGATATCAAACAGGATGAAATTGTCCATCTACCACCATTTCAAATAATCTCAGGAACTTCTGTTACCTCTAGAATCATCTGACCAAGCTTCATCATCATCAAAATGGGCATCCCCTCCATAGTCTGGACCAGGGGGGAAAGCATGAGCCAGTAATCCAGAGGGTCCATCGAAGGGGTAAAAGTCACCATGTTCTATAAAACAACATTCAAAATAATGAAATCAATTATCCCATTTTATTGGCAGCAATATAACTATAACATGAAAATAATTGGTTCTGTGTTACCTTTAGTGCCAAAGGAGATCATGATATCAGCTATACCACTTCGTATTCTGGTGAAGTTAAGCGGTGTCACATCAGACCAAACTTTGAATGCTTTTTTGAAAGCTCTGTCTACTTCAGCACGTCTCAGATCTGAAGTGTAATTCATAATTCTATCAAACAGATTAATATCTCCAGTTAAATTGTGTGAATTGAAGAAAATGTGTAATACACTTTTATCTGACTATACACCTCATTAAAATTTTTTGCTTTTTTCCTCCCTATGTTCTTATCTAAAACAAAGAGCTCGGCAGCTGCATACAATATTAAAAAAAAACCCAAAACCATTTCTGTTTTCATTAAAATCCTTCAGACACATCTGAAATGATCCAACAGCTTTCTGTAATTGGTTTTATATGCACCAGAAGATATAGAAAATGACAGATATATTCTGTATTAAGTCAAATCATATCAGTAACTTCAAACTTTTTTATGCCATATAAAATATCTCATGATCCTCACTTCCTGGAGGAGCAAAACATGATCCAAAAAGCTTTATGTAGGCTAGAATCATCCATATTAAAGTAATATTTATCACCAGTTACTGAACTGATAGAGTTCAGTGATATCATTGAATCATATTCTATATACTATATATATCATGAATATATCATATTCGGTGATATCATTGATTGAATCACATTCTATGATTCTATGATCATATTTGGAATCTGCTTAAGAAACTCAGGTTGCAGCTGGTCAAAACCCCCTGTTGATGACCTTGCGGTATTAAGGGAGAAGGAGCTACTATGTGACCTTTCAGCACCGTAGCTTCCTAAGGTCAACTTTCTGAGGTCATGGTGCAGGGATTTGTCTGATCAAGTATAGATATCTACATCTGGACTGTGAAATGGAAGAGTGACAAGGATCAGTCCCTGCTCTCACAGCCACATTGCACAGCCTGGTTTGCATCTACACTGCTTTGTCCAGGACAAGACCTATGTGAAGCAGACACTAAACCAGGTCCAAAGCGGAGCTAAGGAGTGACCTAGAGATTAAGCACTGTGAGGATCAGTGGTGAGGTGCATGATCTTAGTCCCTACCCGTCTTTCGTTCAGCACCACAGATGTGCCCAGAGTGTGTACATGGAGGCCAGATGAGGAGTTACTACCTTACACCCCACCAGCTTTCCTCCATGACACAGTGCAATGGAAAAAAACCGTATTTACTTCCTTGGGCTGTAAGGTGGGCTTGGGGGACCTTTCCAAAAGTGGGGCTGTAAGGATTTTAAACTGCAACATGAATTTTGTTAAACTCAAATGCATCGTCCTCCCATCAACCTCATATACTGAGCAACCTATTGGACAAGGTACCTGGAAAGAAGGTAATAACAGTAATAACACTCAAAATGCCATGCATTTACCTGTATGTCAAATTAGTTTTTGACCATTTGAGTTTTCTAGGGAAAAAGTTATATTCTCCCACATCTGGGACACCACATCTTGGTTTCTGCATCAGCTCATATGTTTCTTCATCTAATTTGCCTGTCACTTCCAAGCCAAAAAATGCTTGCATTTCTCGAAGTTTAGATGCCACTGTATTGGCACTCTTCCTCATTATGCCAGCAGGATTTGGACGGAGATCATAGTGAGTCCTGAGATAATGCTAAGAAGGGGAAAAGAAGTAATAAACCTAGTTTCCAAACAGTTGTAACTACACAACTTACTATTTATAAAACATGCAAATGAGTTATTTTATACTGTACCTCTGCAAACTGAAGGTCTTTCTCTGTGAATTCATGGCTATCTTCAAGGGGAATAGGGATTGTCAGGCAAAATGACAAACCCAACAAGAAAAAGAATACAGCTGAAAGACTTGATTGCATCATGTTGGATTTGTGAAGTCTGAAGCCCTGATGTTTTAGACAGCAGTTACCTTTACTTTTATAGTCCCAACCCAGTGAGTCACCACTTAGGGACATGTTAGAACTTCCTTGTCACTGAAAGTAAACATGCTTAGATGGCTACTTTTTCTCTCCTCCCTAACACTGTGGTTTAGGCATCTGTTGTCCCACTGAGGGCTCTGAAACTGTATCCTCGTATAAACACGGTCTCTGAATATTGACATAGGTTGTGGGAAGAAATAGGCAGAAGAAAACGGCACTTTTTGATTATTTTGCAATAACTTACACTGGCAATAACTGGCAATAACTCACTCTTCTCTGCTAGAAAAATTGCCTTTCTACTATTTGATAGACAATAAAAACATATAACAAGCTTCATGATTTTTTAAATAAATTTTGCAACTTTTCAGTAGTTGCACTAGTTCAACAGCAATTTTTAACAGTTGGAATAGATCATACACACTTCAACTGTTAATAAATGTTGCCTTGGCTGATAAGAAATAACATTATGGAGTATACAGTAGGCTATTACATTTCCTTGTTTCTGTAAAAAATATAACGCTAAAGCATTAACACAAATTTTACTTCAGAGATCCTTAAAGTGACTTCATAGCTATCTTTCAGAATAATTTATTGCTTGACATGTACCTAAAAACAGAAATGCTAAATATCAGGAATTAGTTTTGATTATTTAATTTTTTTTTTTATTATTAGTAAAGCAGGTCATGTAAAGTGACTAGTTCATACAATCTGTCTTCCTTAAAAAACAATTTAATTTATTTTTTTTTATTATTAGTAAAGCAGGTCATGTAAAGTGACTAGTTCATACAATCTGTCTTCCTTAAAAAACATTAATTTAATTTACTTTATGAGGGAAGCACAGCCATAAATCAATGAGACAGCTACTACTCTGAGAGAGGCAATCTACCAGCTACAGGTGGGCAATGAATGTGTGTCTAGAATGACAGAAATATGTGATTTTGACTTACGAGGTGAATAATAGGATAAACCTGGCATTATGACAGACATGGGCTTTATTATACTTCAAAGCTTAAAGATGATTTAATTCTCCCCAGGGTCACTCCAATCTCAGCTGCAATCAAAGAGTTGTATCATATCATGTGCCCACAAGCATGGGTCCAAGGGGAGGTGCTGTTTCGGCTAAATCCACCTTCCTCTTTCATGGAGGCTGTTCCTGTATGGAAAACCTCAGGCAGCTTTCTGGTAGACACTGGTACACACTTTCTGGAATACACTACCCTGCCATGGATGTTATCCTGTTGGCAAAAAAGGAAAAGGACAAAAATCAGTGAAGCTGAATGTGTAAAAGCTCAACTTGTTACTCAAACAATATTAGCCTTCTGTCTTACGGTGACGAACAGCAAAAGCAAATAAAGCTGAGAGGAATTTGTTATGTAGGCTATTTCTACCTCACCGCCCATCCCAGCCAGTGCTAAATATGGTTACAATTAGGGATAGACAACATCTGTTCAGACAGTTTGTATATCCTCCTTTACATTGTCCATCACCAGCGCTGAGGTTTTTATTCAGCAATGGTGACATAAAGACTGTTAATTATCCCACCTTCTTAAGACGTGCTCTCCCCTGAAGTGCTTCAGGACGAGCACTGAATCCATATTGCCGATGTTCTCACTGTGCTGCACTCCTTGCTAATGCAGACTGCCAGATTATGTATATGTCTTATTTCTTTCCTTCCAACATTTCTGTATTGATATTTGCAGCATTGCTTTCATTAATGTTGGGGTATTCATTTATGCGGTAAGCAGAGTTTACAGTGAATTTTGCTTGCTTTTTCTGGAGCTTAGGAGCAGTGGTGCTGCCTTGTGGTTTTCGTGGCTGTAAAGAATACTTTCTTCAGACTTGAGTGAGTGTCACTGCTCTGCAGAACAGTACCAGACATATCTCAAAAATCTGTGAGTAAAATGAATAGCTTAAAATAGATTAGATAGGGAAGAATGATTTTTCACTTTCTAATCTCTGTGATTTTTTTTATACAGATGTTCTGAAGTCCTTTGAAGTTAACAATGAAAACTCTTTCAAAGACTTTGCCTTCGGTACCCTTTACAGAGCTGTCCTGAGGCATTTCCAAGGAATATTTGAAAAATTGGACAATGTAATTATAGCAAAAAACTAAAACAGGCAGCTTTTCTGGAAACAACTTCTCTTATTAGATTTGTGTAAGAAGAGATGCATAAAGCTGGGTCTTTTGCTGTTATAAGTCAATGACATGAACAAGTGAAAAGACAGTCCACTGTTTTGAACAGATTCTGCAAGTGAGTAGAAAAACATACAAAGAGAAAAAAGGCAGGGAGTCTGTAACTATTTTGTCACAGGGAGTAAATCAAAATGCTAAAACAGAAATTGATTTCTGAAAGACTGTGTGTAATGAGCCATCTGAGAGTGGACTATGGCTGAATCGTGTTTTCTGCACATTCAGTTGATTCCTTTGGGAGCCCTGGCCATGTAAATATACACGATCCAATATGTTTTCTTACACATTTTATTGCTATTTATATTACACCAGTGGCTAGAAGCCTATATTGAGGCATGGATTTTTATGTCCTCTGTACACAAACTGAAGAAACACTGGTAAAGGACTGTGCAAACAAGCACACATAAAAGAGCCAATGAAAATGAGCAGTACTCCCCCTTTTTCCGAAACAGCATTGCAAATGTGATTTTTTTTTTTTTAAGGGGAGACAAAAAGCCTTGACAGACCTGGGAACTAAGTACAGACCTCTGAATTTGCTGTATATTACCTTAATACATTGAGTCTTTAAAGCCTGAAGCAAGTTTTTAAAGTTGGCAATGATAAATGACAACTTCAAAGCCTGCCAGTGTTGGGCAACGTAAGATATAAAATCCATGGCTCAGGCTCAAGTGATGCCACTGTCTGAGTTTAAAAAAAAAAAAAAAAAAAAGAGTTAAAAACTGTGAAGAGAGATGTAAATGAAGGTGAAAGCAGTCAGCAGTGGTTCATAGACCTTGTGCTGACCCCAGTGCAAACAAGCAAGCATGGAAAGTTACGTTTTAAAAGCATTGAAACCCACAAAACTGCTGAATAGTAAGATTTCAACAAGCACTGCAAAATTTCTGCAGTTCTGGCATCTTGTGGATGTGGGTAAAGTTAGCTGGACTGATGGTAATTTTCACAGGCACAGCAGAGACTAGAACAATCATGCCGGTTTTCCCCCCAAGGAAAAATGGATAAAGAGGGATGGGAGATGTGGTGAGAAGAAATGAAGTGCCTTAAAGCAGCATTAGGTACTAATTATTTGAAAACAAGAATTGTGCCAAACATATGGTTTCAACATACATTTTGCTACTGCAAATAATTGAAAGGTGTCATGTTTTGATTTACAGTCTGTGTTTGGTGCCCAAAATAGCACTATATAGTGAAAGTGGTGAATGCTCTGTGACTCTGAAACAGCAGACACTTCACTTATGACAAATAAACAAATGTCAGTGGGTCCATTTGTTAATGTTTCTTACCACAGATTGTATTTCAAGTGGAAAGTCTCCAGTGCCTAGGGCTACATCATCACATTTAGATCAGCTTCCTCTGGGAAGAAGGATGGTATTCTGAGGCCCATTGTGCAGCTGGGTAAATGGAGTCCCAGAGTAGTTAAAAACACACACTCTGGCTCTGCCTCTCCAGGTGGGACTCCATCTGTGGGACCTGTTACAAGAAGGGGGTCAAAGACAACTAAGAATGGTTTCCACAAGCAGCTCTTCAGCTGGGATGGCAAGGGATGTTACACCAACCTGACTCCTTTTTATATTAAACAGCAGCATCCCTGTGCCATTTGCTGGCAAAGAGATGCAATTGGGGTGCCCAGAGGTGTTCAAGCAGGGTCCAGTGCCAGAGGCAAGAAACATATAAACATGTTTGCAAGAGGCAATGGCTCTTGTTTGAATGAGTCCCTGCAGACCCTGTGGACCACTAGGTCATACAGAGGCAAAGGGCACTGTGGATCGGCTGCCTTTCTGTCTGCCTACAGCACAAGACAGCTTGCAGTACAGCACCTGCATGAGCTTGGCAGGACCTGGGGGCTGGTGCCACACTGGGAGCTGCTGATCAGCAGCACCTTTCTTCTATGTTCACTGAGCTCCAACGTAAGATTCAGCTGTAGATTAAAAGAACTAAATCTGGGCACCTTCGTGGGTGCTGTGTGTCTAAATTCTCATTACAAACAATGAAGTCAATACACTCACTGAACCCTAGACAGCAGTTCAGCTTACACTGAGGTAGACACCTTGGGATTATTTCAGTTGCCCGCATATAGATATCTAATGTTTGAAAGACAGAGAACTCTCATCAGTTCTATGTCATATCTGACAGTCTCATGCAGATATCCTGGGTTCCCTCCTGCATCTCAAATGGCACTAGATGCCTTTCTTCAGGCTGCTGAGCTGAGTCCCTCACAGCTGGGCTCTGCTGACTGTAATGGAGATGACTGTAGTGGAGCCTCACCATCTGGTGCACACAGAGATACTTCAATTTAGGTGACCTATTCTAGAGCTGAACTTCAGGCTCATTTTCTGCTGCTGCCTGAACAAACCAGAAGACATCATGTTGCAGAGGTTTGTTGTGTTGCTGTGCAAGGTGGCAGCTCTGCAGCTGGAAGGCAGTCGGGCGCTGTGCACCTCCTACCAGGACAGTGCTCCTGCTCACAGCTGCATCTGGCCTTGAAGGAACAGGGGCTCCCACCTCATGCTGACAGCCAAACTGAAAGAGAGAAAATGCCTCAAAGAGGTGCAAGAATCCAAGTTTTCTCTGTCCAAACAACTTCTGCACAGGTAGAAACTCGTGGGATTCAGGAAAACTGCCCCAGAGAAGTGAGCGTGCCCCAGACAGCTGCTCCATGCATGCAAGGCAGCAGCTGCAAACTCCCATGGAGGTCAGACCATGCTCTGCTCCTTCTTACCACTCTGAACGCTCTCCAGGACTGGAACTGGCTTCCCGTTTTGGTCTAATCATTCTATATGAGCTACCCACAACTTTTTCTGCTTCAGGATAAACGTAGGATGCTACACTATCTATTATAACTTGGCAGTTTTTACCTTTTTAACGGCAATTTTTTTGCATATGCAGTGGTATGACATGCGATACTAACCTGCTCAAGACCTGGCTCATTTGTTGTGCTTCTTACTGCAATCAGGAGTGCTCCTGTATCTAGGCTGCACTAACCGTTAGAGGAAGATATTTATAGTAGTCGCTGTAATTGAATTTTATTGATTCTTGAAAGAAATAAATGGAACCAGTAAAAAAAAAAAAAAGATAATTATTTTGATATGTCCAAAAAAAATAAAAAAGATAATTATTTGAAGAATGACTGCAGCCATTATGTTCTGAGATTGTAGAAGTATTTTATTCTTTCATTAAGGTTACTTTATTACTTTGTAAAATGTGGTACCCAATTGTCAAAGTCCAATACTCTTACTACAATTAATGCTTAATGCAAAGTTTACATACTTGAAATTATTTGAAGTTACATAGAATTTTGATTTAGCACAGTGATGCAGCAATGTACTTAAATCACAATATAAGTACAAATTACATCTAGCAGAGTATAGCAATTGCAATGTACAGCTGAATCACAATACAAATGTGATCACTAGTCTCTATTATATGCTCACTGTAATGACACTGTGTGTCCACAGTCTCCGGAAAATAACACATAGGTTGAACACAGCTCAAGAAGCTTGCTCTCTTCAAAGTTCTTTGGTTTTTATACTCAATGTGGGGCTGAGCTACATATACACTGCCCCCACGATACACCCCCCATGCTGCTCTGGCTAACTCAGGAATATATTTTGCACTCTTGATTAACTCAGGGATGAACACTTACACAGCTGGCTGATCCACTCAGCAGGTGTAGCCTCCAGTCCCTTTTGTGTTGAGACAAGTTCAGCTTTCTTTGCAACACCCGTGGCCAGTCCCTTCTTACATTCTTCCCTGAGATTCATGAGCACATCACCCTTATCCATCTCCTCAGAACCTTCTTCCATTGTAAGGGTTCATTGATTGTTCACATCAAGTACAAAATATCCAGTTATCTATTGCTAGCAAACTGTAGGCAAACAATAAGTTTGAGTCTAGCCAACATAATTTTGCTCCTAATGGGAAGGAGCTGGTCAACAGTACAAAAAATGGAAAATGAAACCCCAGGAATCCAGTTTAAAGGTAAAAAAAATTCTAAATTTGTTTTTTGAGACATCCACCACCTTACATTTCTATTTTTTATATCCTCAGTTATCTATTGCTAGCAAACTGTAGGCAAACAATAAGTTTGAGTCTAGCCAACATAATTTTGCTCCTAATGGGAAGGAGCTGGTCAACAGTACAAAAAATGGAAAATGAAACCCCAGGAATCCAGTTTAAAGGTAAAAAAAATTCTAAATTTGTTTTTTGAGACATCCACCACCTTACATTTTTATTTTTTATATCCTGATGTTTATGTTTGCAAACACTCACAGAACTATATTTAAAGACTACATCAGTAGCACTGTGGCTCTTTGACACTAATAATTAGGTCTTGGTATGTTTTGCTGTATTTTATTTCTCATGTCAAGCCAGAAATACATATAATATGTCTTTAAAACATTTTAATTTTAGCTCTTCCATCATGGCAAAATATGTTCCCTGTCTGCCAATTTACTGTTTTAGTAATATGCTATACCAAGTTTATTCTCAAATCTTAAGACCTCCACTATGAATGGATAGCCATTGCTCATAGAAAGACATAGTTCATTGTAGATGTAATAAAAATCAGCATTGGGAAGAAAAAAATATTTGATGATTTATTTATATAGCAATTCAACATTTCTTTCTAAAAGTTTGAACACTCAAGGATTTAAATAAATTGTTTGGGTAAAACAGAAACTTTGCAGGTTAAATATCTAAGGGGAGTTTGAACTTCAAATTTGTCGATTCTACACCTTCAGGAAGGACAAATGGCCCCTTTAAGAATGTGAAATAAAAAGTAATGTTATGTCCTCTGAAATGTTTTGCTTCAGACTACTTATTATTGATGAAAATTGGAGCTAGGAGCCTAACAGAAACACACATCCTTCTCCTGCCTCGACAAGCTCTTTTCTCTGATGTATGTTAACACTTTTACTATTAGTAATGAAGACTCCTCATAATTTCTGACTCAGCTTTCTATCGATTACTATTTCAGTGCACTGTATCTTCTATACCTCTTAAGTACTAACAAATCAGAACAAGTACTATCATTACTGAATCCAGACATTTCAAACCAGTGCTGGCTTTAGTACCTATCCCCATGAAAGCCTTTGTCATCCCAGGTATTGTAAGAAGAAATGCAGCAGAGGAAGAGGGCAGGTTAATGATGTGGATTTTGAGGAGGGAAGAGAAATCGTCTCTTCAGCACCAGTGAAAAATATGAGAGTTGTGGCCACTGTTCACAAGATAATGATCTATACTGAATGAGGTATTACCAGACACTTTCCAGATGCGTCAATCATTAGAAGTACAGCCTAATTGAACTGTATTCTTGATGCCTTTTCTTTTTCCAAGTCAATACCTACTGGAGTTTCCACCTGGGTGTCTACCCCAGATTTCTTTTCAGGATCAAAGCCTCCCATATATACACACAAATAGTTCAGAATAACATCAAATGAATTAAAAAAGTTGCATTGAAATTACCCAAAAGAGGGAGCATCACAAACAGGTGCTTGTCATTCACAGAAATGCATGGAAGAAACACTCTTTAAGTGAAGCTGACTGTAAATTTTTGATGTGTAAGGTGTTTTAGGAGTAAACCCATACATTTTAAAAACATTTAGGAAAGGAAGTACAATTTTTAAAGCCCTGGCTTTTGCTTGCCAACCACATTCATGTTGTTTATACAGCTGGGCTTTTTAAAAAGCAGTTTCTCAACTCTATTGCAAAAGCTCTTGAGAATAAGGGGGGGGAAAACTAGATGTCTGATGCATACAGTTTTATAGGAAGTGCTACAAGCAAGTGGTAAGTTTAAAATTAAGGTTTGAATTACTGGTAAGAGATTACTAAAGGGGGATTTAAGAAAATTCGTAGTGTAACCTAGCAAAGTGCATGTTTTCAACTATAAAGGTAAGTGGCACAGAAATAAATGTCTCATCTTTTTTCGTTACAAAGAAATATAATATAAAGGTGGCCATACATTTAATTAAAAAACTCACTCCCCCATACGGACCAAATTCAGGGGAGTCTACTGAGATAGTGGGGCTGGAGCACCTGCCCTGTGAGGAGAGGCTGGGGGAGCTGGGCTTGCTCGGCCTGGAGCAGATACGGCTTCAGGGGGACCTAACAGCAGCATCCAGTGCCTATGGGGATGTCTTCAAGGAGCTGGAGCCAGGCATGTATGTCACTGTGGTGGAGGGCAAGGGGGTGAGAGGCAGTGGGCACTAACTGAAACAAGAGAGGTTCAGCCTAGATATAAGGAGAAACCTTTTCCCCATGAGGACAGTTGCGCAGTGGCACAGGGTGCCCAGAGATGTTGTGCAGTCTCCATCCTTGGAGGTTTTCAACCCCAAGTGGGAGAAGCCCTGAGCCCTGAGTAGCCTTGTCTGACCTCAGAGCTGACCCTGCTGTGAGCAGGAGGTTGGACCAGAGACGTCCTGAGGTCTCTTCCAAGCGGAGTCATTCTGTGATTCTACACCTTAACATCAGTAACCAAATATCAAAATTAGATATTTTGAAAACATTTTAGTGAGTATGCTTATGTGTGACACTTAAGACATACTCAAGTTCATAGAATCATAGAATCATAGAATCATTTATGTTGGAAAAGACCTTTAAGTTCATAGAGTCCAACTGTAAACCTAACACTGCTAAGTCCACCACTAAACCATGCCCCTAAGCACCACATCTACATGTCTTTTAAAACCTCCAGGGATGGTGACTCAACCCCTTCCCTGGGCAGCCTGTTCCAGTGCTTGACAACCCTTTCGGTGAAGAAATTTTTCCTCATGTCCAATCTAAACCTCCCCTGGTGCAACTTGAGGCCATTTCCTCCTGTTCTATTGCTTGTTACTTGAGAGAAGAGACCAACACCCACCTCGCTACAACCTCCTTTCAGGTAGCTATAGAGAGCGATAAGGTCCCCCCTGAGCCTCCTCTTCTCCAGGCTAAACAGTCCCAGTTCCCTCAGCCGCTCCTCATGGGACTTGTGCTCTAGACCCTTCACGAGCTTCGTTGCCCTTCGTTGGACACACTCCAGCACCTCGATGTCCTTCTTGTAGTGAGGGGCCCAAAACTGAACACGGTATTTGAGGTGCGGCCTCACCACTGCCGAGGTGACGATCACTTCCCTAGTCCTGCTCGCCACACTATTTCTGATACAAAAAGTTCCATACATTACAGATTTTTTAGTATGAATTAGTCTTGTTAAAAAAAAAAAACCAAAAACCCAGGATTCCAAATGTTGGCTGTCACTTGAAATCTATCTTTAGTCGATTCTCATGTTCAAATTTATTGATTAATGTCTTCATGATATTAGTGGATCTTCAGTTACTGTGAAATACTGGTCAGAAACTGATATAGAAAAATTAACCAGCCAATACAGTTTGCAAATGCAAATTAATTTTGATGTGATTCAGACTTAATTTTTCTAGCTATGTAATTTCAGTATTTTGAACATCTTATTAGCCTATCTAATGCCATAACATATGTTGCACACTAACAGTGTTCTACAAATAATGTTAACAGCATTTTCAGCCATTACTACAGATTTCCTCATTTCTCTTTCTGCCATTCTCTGACATTCTTCCCTTTTCACCCCAGCCTTTGCTGTATCAATGCCCTTCTGTATTCACTTTCAGAAAAAGATAACAGCTTCCATTCCTCTTTTTCACAAGACCTAGAACACGATGACCAGCATTCAATTGTAAATACATGGGATGGGGAAAAGACGATCAAGTTTTCTCCCACAGAGTCCTTGGTAAAATGTACTCAGTCATGTGGCTTTAAGCACTAAACATGTGGAACATGGTAGCTGTGGGATGAAATGAGAATGAAAGGGAGGAATTTCTGCAGTGTTTTTTACAAGTCCTTAGAAATTAAATTCTCATCACAATATCTCTGTTCTTATATCTGCTGAAAAGTTCCAATCATGTTTCCTAGCCTTGGTATTCAACATTTTCTTTTTTGTACCAGCAAATACCAAGAAGTGGCATCTTTCACTTACTTCTTCCTCTTTCCTCAGCAGGCAGTGTGCTCTGATTCACTGCAGTGATAAAGACCATCTGCTAGCAATTCAAAATGGTTAGTGGGGTTAAAGGATTATAAAAAAGTAAAATTAAAAATATTATCAGTTAACAGAACAAGACTTGCCAAGGCTGTGACCTTTGTTAGTAATGCGTGTTCATGTTCATGCTGAAAAACTAAACTTCAATAGCTTAGAAGTTGGAAGGGACCTCTGGAGGTCATCTTATCCAACTCCCCTACTCAAGCAGGGCCACCTAGAGCCAGTTGCCAGACCAAAAATGATCAGAGGGATGGAACACTTCTCCTGTGAAGAAAGGCTGAGAGGGTTGGGGTTGTTCAGCCTGGAGAAGAGAAGGTTCTGGGGAGACCTTATTGTGGCCTTTCAGTACTTAAAGAGGGCTTATAAGAAAGATAGGGACAAACTTTTTAGCAGGGCCTGTTACACTATGACAAGGGGTAATGGTTTTAAACTAAAAGAGGGTTGATTCAGACTAGATATAAGGAAGAGATTTTTTATGCTGAGGGTGGTGAAACACTGGCACAGGTTGCCCAGAGAGGTGGTGGATGCTCCATCCCTGGAAACATTCCAGGTCAGGTTGGAGGGGGCTCTGAGCAACCTGATCTAGTTGAAGATGTCCCTGCCCATGGCAGGGGGGTTGGACCAGATGACCTTTAAAGGTCCTTTCCAACCCAAACTATTCTATGATTCTATGATTGTATCTATGATTCTATGACCATGTCCAGACGTCTTTTAAATATCTCCAAGAACGGAGACTCCACCACCTCCTTGGGCAACCTGTGCCAGTGCTTGGTCATCCTAACAGTAAAAAAGCCTTTCCTGATGTTCAGAGGGAACCTCCCTGTTTCAGTTTGTGCCCATTGCCTCTGGTCCTGTCACTAGGCACCACTGAAAAGAGCCTGGCTCTGTACTCTTTGCACCCTCCCTTCAGGTATTTATAGACATTGATGAGATCCCCCCTGAGCCTTCTCTTCTCCAGGCTGAACAGTCCCAGCTCTCTCAGCCTTTCCTCATAGGAGAGATGCTCCAGTCCCTTCATCATCTTCGTGGCACTTTGTTGGGCTCTCTCCAGTATGTCCATGTCCCCCTTGTACTGGGGAGCCCAGAACTGGACACAATACAGCAGGTGTGGCCTCACCAGTGCTGAATAATCCTATGAGCTTCCTATGGAGTTTCCTATTTCACAGTGTTCAAGTATTTTTTTAGTGATTTAAGTTATTATTTGTTGCATTCCCTCTCTCTGTGTCTCTCTGTGACAGTGTTTTTTATACCTGCTGCCATATATCTGAATAAAAAGAATTCTTTTTTATTGTCAATACATGCTGAAAAACAACATACTAATCCAGAGTTAGTTTTCAGCTAGATGCATATTGAAATCTGTCCTTTCCCAAGAGATAGGCTAACTATTAGATGTTGTGGACTCCTCATAGACACAATAAAATAAGCAAGTCCTTCTCTTGCTAAAGAGCACCAGAGGGAAAAAAATCAGACTGGTATTTTCACCCTTGCTGAAAACTTCTCTGGTTATTATTTAATACCTGAGTACAGAACCATACAGGAGTTTACATCTGTAAAACATGTAAGGAAAATCCAGCGGAGAAGTCACTGCTTTAGCTAGTTTAGCTAGATTTAAATAATCACAACAAAAAATTGCTTGTTACAGCTAGTAGATGCTCAGTCATTTTCTGTGGCCCATTGCTGTTGATTTCCATGTAGACTTTAGCCATCCAAAGGCGGCATACAGTGGCTTATTGGATTTCATCGTCCTAATGAATATTATCTGAAGGCAGTCATACTTGTTACAGAAGGATTGTGCTAAATCAACTGGAATTTTTGCCTAAAATCCAGTACAGTCATCTACTTTTTGGCCATCTCTATGGTTAACTATGCTCAGATGTTTCACAAACATTAGGTGTATTAAACAGCTGCTTTAAGTCACTCCCACTGTGTTAAAAGCTAGTTACCAGTCCATGACTTATACTAGTGGTTAACGTCCCAGTAAAGGCTCAGAGTTTTTTAATCACCTTAAATTTCCTACTGTCTTTCCCAGAAATTGAGGGTGCACTAGTGGGAGACTAGAGGCTACTGGGAGTCACCAGCACATATTTCCTCCAGGTGGGCAAGCATGGTTCTGTTTATTGGAAGATCTAGAAAAAGAAAGAAATGTTACCTGTGTAAAAGAAGACACACAAAATGGAAGCAATATTCGTGTGTCTCATAAATGAGAATTACTGTGTGATGGTTCATACTTGCAAATTCATAACCATTTTAAAAAATCACTAAAATGACATAAGGCTTAAGTCAGAATAGATTCTACCCCTGGCTATTTTAAAATGGTTGGAGCATCTTCTTTTTGCCAGCTTTTGTGCTGAAAATGATCATGATATCAGCACAGCCATGAGAAAGTCAGACCAAGGTCTTGGGAAGATGTCAAGTCACATCCTCCTAAACTGTCAGTGTCCTCCAGGTTATTTAGTCCACTTTTCACTAGCCATATGTGATGTGTAATTTATTATATAAACAGGTTAGAAAATATCTGCCCATAGTTGTGCCAGAATCTTTCAAGTTAATAAAAAATCTGGCACCTTGTATCCTTTGGTTCCCTTAGCATATACAATGGAAATTCCTAACTGAAAGCAAACTATGACAAATGTTCACTGGAAGTTTCACAGAGCTTATGCATTAAGTTTTGCTATTTCTTTATTTCTTTTCAATGCAAAGTAATTTATAAAACCTGTTCAAAACTGACATGGAAAACTCTGACTATGAAAAATACTTCTATTACTATCAAATAACAAGACTATTTAAATTTCAAGCTTAGCTAAATGGTTAGAAATAAGGTTTGAGTATTTTTGTTTTCCTTTAGTCCTGGATGAGGAAAGAGGAACATTGAAGCAATATCTTTTAGCTTTGTCTAAAAAACTTAGCAAAATATTATGACACATCAAGATTTTCTCTGAAGGTTGCTTTTCTATAAAGAATTATTTGAAACTCTTTAAATAACTCTGAATTAAACATTTTTTACCACTTCTGTTTAGGAAACATCACATGTATCAACTTCTGACTTACACCTGGACAAAAAGAGTAAGTGTTGTTTCTATGTAGTATTAATCCAGTTGACTTCCAGAAACTGGAAGTCTTCAGACTGAAGAGGATGTTACAACATGACAGACCTACTTCTGGTTATTAGGGAATTTCACTAGGAGAAAAAAATTCACATCCATGCATCTAGCAAAGTAGGAACTTGAGGTTCACCCACATCCCAGATGAATGCCCTAACGGGCATGTACTGAAGGGCTGAATCAGTTCCTCCTGCCTTTGTGTAAGAAGGGATCAATCCAGTTTTTAATCCTGTCTCATGGAATACCTAATTCCTAGAGCACAAAACTCTGATTGTACCATTAAGTACAAATACTTTCATTCAGTTTTGTTGTATTGCTTCAGTTTCTCTGTTTAACATGCAAACGACTAAATGATCCATCTAGCTCAGTATTGTGTCTCTTAGCAATGGTAATAGGAGACAATATCTATGGAGAACACGAGTCTGATGAGTTTTTGACTGATGCTGGCTGCTTTCACCATCTTCTGTAATAGCAAGTTCCAGACATTCAGTTACCACTCTGTAAGAGATGTTTTCATTTCTCTGTCTTAAATCAGACTCCTGCAAGCCTGATTCAATGCCCCCTAGTTCTAATACCGTAGGATTTGGTACATAACAGCTTTACATTCAGCTTATGATTCACCTTCATGATTTTGCAAATCTTAGTTATATCAAGTTCTTGATCTCCTCTTCTCCAAACTCCTAATTCGGTAGCTGGTCCATTCACTTAATAACTTAAATTGCCTTTCTGGGTACTTTCTTCACTGTCATTATATCCTTTCTGAGATTTGGAGAACAAAGCTGCACAAAGTACTTAAGAATTAGACGCAGGAAGGTTTTATGTAGTGGCAAAATTATGCTCTGCATCATTCATGTTCTCAGCACTTATCCTGATGGTCCCCAGCACTTTGTTGACTTCTTTTGGCTGCCACAGCATATTGAGCCATTGGTTTCTGAGTGAAGATTTATTCTTGTAGAGTTCACTCTTGCTCTTATACAATAGGCTCTTTACCTTCCAAATCCAAAAGGCAGAAAGAATGTAAACTAACTTAACAGAATAAAAAGTTGACATGACTGTAGATTTTTGCTGAAATGGTAGCAAAAAAACAACTCTAGAAGTGCACATTGTCCTCTAACGTTATCAAAACATAAGGATTGGTTTACCTTATTGTGCAATTTTAGCTGCATTGTTTCATTATCATTTACAGGAAAAGAATAAATAACAGGAAGAAAAGATCAATTTCCCATTCAAAGCTGACATGGCCAAAAAACCCATGTGGCTAAACAAACTGTAAGTTAAATTATAGGATATATGATGTGCTATGCACCAGATAAATGTGTGCTTTCTATAAAGCTGTGTGAATAACTGGTATTTTTGTTGAGTCAGAACAAGAAAAAATAAAAAAAAGAATGATTTGATATGAAGTTTTTTGTGTTTGTCTTTCTTGTCAGAAGGAAAAAAACCCCACATCTCATGTATCTTTAATGAGAGCTAAGGCTTAAGCAAAACCAGTTTAAAACCCATGGATAATATTAGTAAGTACAGCCGTAAGATCCAGGGCAGTGATCACCCCCTCTGTTTGGCACTTGTGAGACCACATCTGGAGTGGTGTGTCCAGGTTTGGACTCCCTAGTACACGGAAGAGGCTACCAAGATGGTCAGGGGCTGGAGCACAGGACATAGGAGGAAAAGCTGAGAAAGCTGGGTTTGTTCATGCTGGAGAAGAGAAAGCAAAGGGGAAACCTTACTGCTACCTGCAAGTACCTGACAAGAAAATGCAGAGAAGATGGAGACAGACTCTTCTTAGACATGCACAGAGAAAGGACAAGAGGCAATGGAAGCAAACTGGAGCATCGGAAATTCCACTTAGATATTAGGAAAATTTTCTTTACCATGAGGGAGGTAAAATATTTAAATGGGCTGCCCAGAGAGGTTTTGGATCTTCATCCTTGGAGGTGTTCAAAATTCTAATAGTCAAGTCCCTAAGCAACATGGTCTAGTTAAACCTGTTTTGAGCAAGGGGTTGCCTATATGACCTCTGAAGGTCCCTTCCAACCTCAATTAACTTATGTTTCTGCAGTTCTTTGAATGATGACTGTTATTGATCCAGTAGGTCATTGGAAGGTCTTTCAGAAGGAATCTAAGTATCTTAAGATCTGAGCTGCTGAGAAACAACACTCAGAACACTGCTCTTGGTTTGCTGATTTTTGTGGGTCTAGTCTGAATCATGTTCCTTCTGCCCAGTTCAGATTTGTGAATATTTTCAGGTGCACTGAAATTGTATTTTTTGGTTAACAAAATATTTGTCTAAAACGTTTTTTTAGCTCTGCATTTTCTCAGATTTCATAGTAGTGAGTCAACAATAAAATTCTAAAAATTAGTCTTCTAGCTTCAAAGTGTTTCACAAGCATTAGAAGATTAATCCTCATATATATCTATTACCTAACTAAGAAGTTTCTTGCAGGGTATATATTAAAATTGAGAAAGATTGGTCCCAAATGTAAAAGTTATCTGTCAATTTCAGTGCATTAATTTCTGGCAGTTATTTAAGCACCTCAATTTAGTCCTCAAATCTGGGTCAATGAAAATTCAATGGTATGTGTATAGAGGAGGATCCTAAAAATATTGGTGAACTCATCAATAAATATTAATTTACAGACCAGTAATATCAGCAAACTCATTAAAGACAGGCGCAGATTTGAAAGTCCAAATTCTAGTGCATGATGCTCAAATGAAGTTTGCAAATTAATTCTTCAACCAATAAATCTGACAAAAGGGTATCCACTGCTAATGGTTTCCTAATCCAATCTCTGTGCAATCACTGTGTGTTGGTATTCCAGCTCCAAATAAATATTAGGTTGACAACCCCAAATACATACAACTTTGGTAGGTTTCTCCCTTTAAATTCTATGCCAGGCACTCTATTGATTCATATGCTTAGCACATTCATTTGAGAAGGAAAAAAAATGTCAAAGTGACTGGCTAAAAACTTCTTGAAAATGCTATCTACAAAGGCTTTGTAAGAGGACAAAGTGTTCAAAATGGGCTGTTCTTAACTCTTTCATTATGGAATTTAGATGTGTGAGTGAGCCCCATGTATATGAGAGTTATAAAATGCCTGGGAATGTAAAATGAGTAGTTAGGTTGCCAAAGCTAACGTGCAGTTGTGCAGGATTAATTATTATTGCGCCCACTTTAACCTAAGAGAATTGAAACTGTTCTCCTGTGATTTCATAAGACTTAGTTGATGGTTAACTGTGTCACAAAAAACTATGACTCAAGTCTGAGTCTGAAACTCAGACGGTATTTTTAGATTATTAAAAAATGGAGAGACAATTGAGGCAGGGAACTCCTTTGTCTTGTTTACCTAAGGAATGAAGAGTAAGGTGATTCACAGACATTTGAAAGCAGAGGTCTTTTCAGTGAGTCACTAGTGGGTTTTCCACAACTGCTATTAAATAATAACTAGAAGCATAACACCAAACGGCTGAATTCTTAAATGAGCTGCATGTTAAAGAAGGCTCAAATTAATCTCTTCTAAATAACTAAGTCTTTCTGTTTGAAGAAATACAGAGCTAAACTTTGTCCAGGCACAATAGTGTGTTGTCATTTTCTCAAATCCTTTAGCCAAGTGATCCATTTGACATGATATTACTTTATGTTAGAGTCGTATTTTTCAAGTCTATGGCTGCAGACAGACACTGCTCCCAACAACTCCTAAGTCTCTGCAAAGAGTCAAAAAACTGTGTTAAAAATGCCTGAAAGATACAGTTAATTTGTCCACACTATTTTCAGGCAACCTATATTTGATATATATGGTAAAATGCAACCAACTTTCTCACTATTTATCAGAATTGCTCCAGAGTGCCAGGACTCTGATAAGTCGAAGATTTTTCTGATTAAATAGAAGATGCGTTTTCAAATACAGTCCTATGTGGACAGTAATACTAATATGATATTTATTCAGATATTTAGATATTCAGATATTCAGATATTTATTCAGACCTATCTTGTTATGAACTTGGATCTCTCTCCATGTCATTGGACCAGGCTATGCAGACATTGCAAATGTGCCATGGGGAAAATCCTGCTCAGTTGCCCCAAATACCTTTTCTCTTGGAACATTCTGTTTAGATTAAGCATTTTCTGTTTCTACAACAGAATCTGGTGATTCCACCCTGACATTATTGATCACAAAAGCTGTAGAATACTTTAACCCAGACATTCTTTGCTGCTAGCAATGAAGCTACAGAGACGTTGATTTCTCTGAGTAGCTGCTAAGTATCAGGGCCCCTTTGTTAAAAAAGTTTGAGTATTGTCTGACTCAGACTGAAACCAAACTAAACCAAACCAAACCAAGTCATCACTAGGGGTAACCTTACTTGTCAGTCATCTTTATAGAGTAGGTGGTTAAATTCCAATGTAATGACCCTTACCTTGATTAACAAGGGGCAGACTTGCAGTGGCAAAATGTTGAACCTCTACAGCTCTAGGCTAAATCCCAAACCTGAGATGCTAGAACAGATCCATGTACTATTAGAATGGGCATGGCACAGAGGAGAATGCATAATATATGCTGAAATTATTTACTCCTACTCAACCTGAGTTAATGACATTTTCAACAGTAGTATTGGAGAGAGTTCAGTCATGCATTCTTTTTAATAAAAGCCAATAACCCAACAGTTATAAATAAAACAGTTATTACAGTCCTTAGTCTGTAACGCCTGATTAAATAGTTAGTTGGAGGGACAAGGAACTTTCCTAATATATATTCATCTGCCTTCCACACCATATTTATATATATATATGAAATTCTTTAATGCAGAACAAAAGTTTTCAAGATTACCTCATTTTACATAAACTTGGATTCTAGACAGGCCTGGGATCTGAAAAATATATGGAGGTGCAATAAGAGAGACCGTGTTTGCAAACTAGACAATGTCCTATGATTTAGGCATTAAAAGCACAGGGCATTCAGATGAAACAGTGAAAAAAAAGATAGGATAACAGTGTATGCTGTTCATAAAGGGGATTAGACTAATTCATTTGAGAGGGTGATTGTCATGAGACCAAGGGGGAAAGATGTGATGGAATTACTTCTTTACCCTCCTCACGTGAAAGATGTTACAAGTTGGCCCAAGTACAGTCCCAAACTCAAGCAGAGTTAATCAAGCAGCAGTCTTGCTAGTGGATGTATTTATTTTTCCCGTGAAAAGGAGACATAGAAGAAAAGCTTATGTATGGGTTGAAACTTTTTCCTCACATATTCATGTTTTCCTCTCTCCATTTCTCTTGAAGGACTAGCTCTAGTGATATGAAATTATGTACGTTCTAGTTGTAATTCACTGCGGAGGAGCATGTTAAAAATGAGACTTTCTTTGAGAAAGATATAGCTCAAGAAATTTTGCTTAGTTAGATATCTGGAGGTAGCTTGATAATTAACCAATTCTTGGTAAAAAAAATCCCCTCCTAAATAGACATAAATAAAACAATCGTAAAAAAATACAGTGTAATTGTGTTCTTTATCTGAAGCCTCTATCAAGTACAACTAATAATCTTATTAATGTGAAATTATTAAAATTAAAGAGGAAGCAAAGTGAGGGGGGAAGGAAACTACAGGCCAAAGTTTGGAAAGGTGAAATATCTGTAATCCCAGGTGTCCTGGAGCTGATGGTCTATATTATGTCACAAAATTAAATAAAAAGTATGGTAAACACAACACAATTCATATCCTGGTACTGAAGTCAAGACACCTAGAAATAAATAGAATAAGCAAAAATATTTAATGAAACATCAGACCCTGCTTTCTGAGGTACCTTGAACTTGCTTTGTTTTGTCCTCCATTGGAATGAGTTTTTGCATTCCAAGGAGGAAATTTTTATTGCCTTTTACAAAACAAAAATATTTAAAAACACTGGATATGAAAACCCCATATCTCACATGCAGCACTAGTCATCACAAGTTAATGATAAGGAAAGGAAGTCTAACAGCCAAATTTATAGCAGCACAGCAGCTGTTGAACACTACATGGCAGTTCCTACATTGTCAAGCTAGAGATGTACTTACTGGAGCACATGTTATGAATGGTTGTAAGTGCACGAAGTGCTCTCTCCAGGTCTATAGCTTATGAAGAAGCTTGAAAAACATCAGAAGTGTGGATTCAGGTTTAGTATATAGACCCCATAGCTAAAATCCAAGTGTGTAAGATTAAACGCCTGTTGAAAAAAATTTACCTATAAATATAGGGGTTTGAGCAGTGTAAATACTGACATCAAAGATGAGCTTTTGTGGCCAAAGGGAATATAAAACTACTGAGTCAGGGTGGTATGCTGTCCTCAGCCTGCGGTAGCTGGGCCACAAATACAGGTTAATTATCCCACAGCTGCTTTGGCTAATAGAAGTGGACATTTTAGCTAAGACAGAAGTTCTTGCCAGAGGTTATAAATGTTCCAGGACAGATCCTCATGGCCATTCACCAAATCAGGGGAATGATGTCTCAAACATCTGCTCTGTAATACAGAAGCTGAAATGTGATGGAATCGAAAAACTGCATTAAATACTAATAACTTCGGCAATGCTTTCAAACTAATGATACTAGCAATAACAGAGGTTTCAAAGATTTTTTTCTATTTGATTACCAGATGATTTAAAAAATATGGGTTATATTTTGAGTCCCTGGGCTTAATTAATGATGGTTATGGAGGACATTTAATTGTTCTAGATATCAGAGGTGATATTTCTTTTCAGCAAAAGATAACACCTGCACATACTATTATCAATATTTGTGTTGTTCTAAATCAGCCATGAACAAAAGCCTATAAAGCATTTAAGATACCTGGTGTTAAAACTGATGCCCCTATACATGTGAGTTACAGGGCAAGGTCCTGGATGGTTTCAATGGATATGAATGAAAACTTGGAAGTGGAAAGAGGTGATCGTCTGAAATAGGAGGGAGATTTTTCAGAGTGATGAAATTCTACAGAGAGTTAGGGTCAAGAGCTGCACAAGAGAGCCTTTATTGAGTATTAAATAATTTCTCTTTAGATCAGTACTTTGTCTGTGGACTTCAATAAAAATATGTTTTGTACATATATGATCCTATATTTCGGCCATATCACAGCTCCCTACTGTAAGGAACCAACAAAGAGTTATTAGAGACATATAATCTTTCTTGACTAACATGGTATATTAGCCTTTTTATCTTTAATCTCCCATTTGCAATTATAGTATTTGAAGTGGGATTGAGAACTACATTTTCAGATCTGTATCTTGGAAAAAGTTATTGGAAAAAGAACAGATGATTTACAAACTTGGTTTTGTAGTCTGCTGAAATAAGAATAATTCCATCGATCTGTTTGTAATTCCACAAATTTATTTGTAGTAACTACTTTGGAGTCCTATCAGTATAATATCTTCCTCATCGCATACTGAGGACTTATTTTTCTAGAACAAAAGACCATGATTGTACACCTTGAACAAAGAGATCGTAAGATTTTTAGGGCACGTTAACTCCCAGTGTAATTCCAGCAGTTGCTGCAGAATGGCACCACTGTGGGTTTCCTCCTGTCTGCTGATGATTTTGCTACGTGCAGTTGTGGAGTGTGACAAAAATGAGAAGCCCATTTGTGGTTTTCCCATTAATTCAGTCTTCATTTTGGGAAGTAAGGAATCAGCAAACTTTACCTTGTTTCTCAGCAGGGCCTAGGGAGGAAGGGGATGTCATTAAGGCACTTCGGTAAATTCTTCCTTTATTCTAGCTCAATTTTTTTCTACTGAATTGCTACATTGGTATTGGAAAAATTATCCAGGATGAACTGAAATGATCAAGAAAGCCATCGTCACTGAACATCCTGGCCTTTCCCCTGCATCGTCCTTGGGAAGTGGAAATTATAGAAGTTTTATTAAGTCAGTTGTAAATAAAATATTTGCCTTGAAATAATTCAGCCAGTTAAATAAAAATTATTCACCTTGTGACAGGAGGGAGACAATTTGGCACCTATGTAATCTCAGCAGAAAACAAGGCTGAAGTTATGGCCAGCTGTAGGTAAACTCAGCCCCACAGTGTGGAGGGTCAAGGTGGCTCAGCCGCACGGTGAGGAGGGCCAGGGTGGCTCAGCCCCCGTGGGGCCCGGCGTAGGCTGGCAGAAGTTTCCAGAAGGCACTGCAGGCACCGGGGCACGTCGTAGGGCACCTGCAAACCTGAGCCAAACCACAGCTCTTCGAATGGCTTCCCGGCTGGCCTGTGTGGAAGTCTGTGACCTCCTTCTTGCAACACGCCAGCGTATAAACATACCTTCCTACCTGAGCTCTAGATTAATTTCCAAGAAGCATTTCTTAATACTTTTATCTTGATTTCCCTTTTTCTTTACTCTCTTGTGCTGGCCAGTCTGAGGACCAGTCTGTAGCAGCTCTCCTCCCCAGCCCTGTTCCTCCCCAGTGCGGCTGATCTCCATCTCAAACACAGTGTAAGTAGAAAAGTCAGCTCTCTCACAGTTAAAGGTGAGAGAAATCTATTCCTCCCCTATCACTCATCCAAATGCACTTTCATATTTATATTCATACACTTCTCTCTGTAGCACTTTCCCCTAGGCAGTAAAAGCCTTTCTAAATTACCCAGCTCCCTGCAGCAGGATCCGACAGGCTTTATGGGAGGCCTTGGTGGTTTTCTTCTTGTACCCAGAGGAGCGAGAGACAGCCCTGCTCCTGGAGGGCCTGTGACAGAGAGAGAGAAACCTGGAGGTGGGCGGACAGTTCCAGGGGCTGCAGCAAAACCCCGTGTCCTGACAGGCACCTCCATCATGGCCGCTGAGCAGGGTGTTCCTGAGGTGCTCCCAAGGGGGAGCTCGGCAAGGGGAGCACAGAGGAAGCTCACCCTTGTTTTATTATTAAGTTGTTGTCTTAGAAGGAAATAAGCAAATACAGATTTCTGTAATGGTAGCTAATTGTTCTGTTTTTCATAGTAGAATCATTGCACTAGTTACAGGTAAATCTTGAAATGAAGTGTTATCAGCTATATTGTCTGCAGGTTCGATCATGTGGTATAACAAAACATGAACCCTACTACCCGAGTGTAGTGAAAGCCATGCAAAGTAAAAACATAAAACCATGAACACCAATTTTTTTTTTAAAGAACCACAGAAAATGTAGTAAACAAGGGAAGTAAATTTCCCATGAAGTCTTTGTATATCTTTTTTATTTTATCTCTAGGGTTTTGTTCTTAATTATCTTATACTGTTGAACATAGGCTGCTTTCTCCAGCCTCCTCTGAGGGTACCTCTAATCTCCTCTGAGGTTATCATATTTTTGATGAGACCACTACTCCAGTTTGTCGCTTCCAAGCATAATTTGTTTCTCAATAGCAATATCTGGACTTCCAACTGGAGCTAATTTCTGATTATGCATTTTACCAGACGATTGACTTGAATAAATCAGTCATAACAATTGCCTTGGAGGGCCCTCACAGCCCCAAAATCACAGTTACAGTTAGGCCCTGCATGATGTGGAATAACCCTTAGCAAAGGCCTAAACATAATCATGTCACGCTGAAGTGAAGTGAAGTGAAGTGAAGTGAAGATAAGATACTGGAGCACACGAGGGATAGGACTGGTGAAGCTGCAGTGCCGTGTGGACACAGCTGTGTTGTGTGCTGCTCAGTGCAGAGCAGCAGACATGCCATTCTAGGCTGCATTAATGGAGGAGTATGACTCTCCTGCGTTTTCTGTGCCTTTTGGGAACAGTCTTGTATATAAGGCTGCACAGCAGAAGTATAACAGAGATATGTTCTGGAATCATGTTTTCTGGACAGACCTATGGGGGTACATCAGAAAAGACTGGGAGAGGCAGAGGAAATAGTCATGATTGCAGGTTTGAGAAGGCTGGCTTGGAGACGAGAACATGGGATGGGAGGAAATGCAATGTCAGCATTCTCTGGCCTGACACCAGTAAACTGAAATCTTTCGTGATCTGCTCTCTCTCTGGAGCTGAGCATCCTGTTGCAACTCACCTGGCAGCCCTGAGGCAGGGTCATACTTCTCCAGGAAATAAGCTGTAAGAATCCCTTCATGTGCTTTTCCCTGTCTCACTACTAACTGACATCTCAAAATCTTGTTCCACATTCTGCGGTTAGTACTATAGCTCGCTGCAAGATCAATTCCTAATCTATATAAGGTAGCTAAAAACTCAGTTTGCATGCTGAGCTGGCAGATGGGGATGGAGCAGAGACCTGACATTAGGCCCTGTAAATCTTTTTCTCATTCTTAAGCATTGTGTAACTCAGCAGGAGATTTTTGCATAATGGCAGTTCTTCATTGGTTTCAAGTCCATACAGTATGGGAGCTGTAATATAGACTTCTGAGTGGCTCTCACTGCTTTTTCCTGTTTTCCAAGCAAAGGGGTTTTTGTTCCTATAAGCACCACTTTTGCCAAGAATGGTAACCACAAAAAATGCTGTTTACATCACAAATTCAGAGGGCACAGACAGCAAGTCTCTTGCTCGTCAGGGTAGAGAGGAAGAGAAGCTTGCGGCCCCGGGTTACCTTAGTGGGGAGGTGACTGGCCGTCTGAGCTAGCGTGGGAAGAGTCCACCACAAGGAACACGACACCAGCAGTGGTTTTGCTGCTGCCAGTAAGGACCGCAGAGTGCCACAGAACAGAGCATTTCTTGGCCTTCTTTTGTTGTTACACACTAAGGTTTAACTGAAAAATACACCTCCCTCCTCCAAATAAACTTTGCCCAGTCTGAGCATCATAGTGATTATAACCAGCAGAACTGACAGTAGCTACTGACAGTAATCTGGACCAATAACACAGAAATCAACTTAGTGGGAAAGAGGAAAAACATGCCAACACACAAAGCATTAAAAGGCAGGAGGAACTTCTAAATATTTCTTCAAATTTGTGTCATTTTCTGTCCTGTTTAAGATACACAATACTGCTGGGGAGAAAGCAGGTTTGTACAAATACTTCATTGTGGGCTCAATCCTGCCATGGTGCTGAGCAGCAGGGCTTGCAGGGTGCCAATGGACCTCCTGCAGATGCTGAGCCCTGTGCTTGGAATAACTCTCTGACCATGCTGGAGAGACTGATTTGAAGTCAACTGTGATTTGTTTCTTCATCCATTGTATTAAAGCCAAAGGATCCAGCACCTTTATATTCCTTAATCAGCAAAGCACATTTTAGCCCTTCCGCTTTCCATGACATATAAGTTGCATCCCCTCAGTTTCTTTCTTCTTTTCTTCTTTGTTTAGTTGAGATCTTCAGAACTGAAGTTGTCTCTAATCCTTAAAAATCCTGTAAAAGCCTTCATGAGAATACAGGTTACTTTTGGTTTTCTTGCCCAAACTATTTCCTTCCTTTCTTTTAGTGTGTATCGCTCAGACACTTCATCTGACTGCTAAATTTCAATAAGTTCCTAGTGTATAGACTTCATCCCTTTCATACTTTTAATGTGCTATTTAGTATCGTATAGAAGCATTAGCATTCTATAAAAGGAATTCAGTTATTTAATATAAATCACTAGTTGTTTTTCAAATGAGGTAGAAAGTATTCCTCTGTTGTTTTTCATACAGATTTGAGTAAATAAATATTTATCTACATCTCAGATGTATTAATTTCATAGAACTCTCATGGTTTCATCCCTACTAAATTTTACAAGGTTCTTCTGTATACCTTTAAATGTTTTAGAGGACCTTGGAAGTGAAAATAAAACACCATGATAATAACTGCCAAGAGAAATAAATGATAATATACTGTTTCATCCACTTATACGTAACTGAAAATGAATATGAAACAAAAGCTTCAGATTAAAGCTAAGCTAAAAAATTACTCACAGGCCTTATCACCCATCTAGGTCATTACCTAGCAACTGTAACTACTCTATATTGTTTGCCACGGCTTTCTTTTCCCTTTGCTGTATAAATAATAATTTCACTTTTAGAAAGAAAGAAGGGATGAGAGCAGTTGGAATAAGAATAATTGGTTTCAGGAAAGCAGACCACAACAAAATCAGGGAAGTGGTAGGTGCAATCTTTTGAGAAAATATTCTTAGTCTAAGAAAATAATCTAAGAGTGTACGTCAGAGTAACCTCTAAGAGAAGCAAATAAGTACATAAAATGTGTAAAGGCAAACTCTTCTGAAGAGAAAGGTCAAAAGAAGATATCATTATACTTGAAGATATCTGAGAATAGGAAGGAATTGAATAAAAAGTGGAAACACTATTAAGTATGAATATAAAGTAACAGCAGTAGCATGTGGGCACAAAATGAGAAAGATAAGACATGAAATCACTTTTGATTTTTAAAGGTCACATAAAGCAACAAGTGTAGAACATACAGTTAAATTAAAAATTAAAGAAAGACAAAGGAAACTTGGCTCTGTTGCTTAGCAGGTGAAGGAGCCAGGTGGGGAAGTGGATCATCAATGTATGGACATCATCAGTTGGGAGCACAACGGGTTCCCAGTGAGCCTATGAATTTCACGTAGTAGCCTACCTCCTGGGTCTGGTTTTATTCAACATTTTCACCAAAAGCTGGATGGAGGAATAGGGAGTATGGCAGAATGTGTAACCACACGTGCTTATACATGTCCTGGATGGCTTTCTCTATCAAGGAACTTGACCATCGTTTTCTGGTTTGTTTTTTTTTTTTTTCAGATGTGTTTCTTTGCTCTTAAAGGTGCAGAAGCCAATGTATAGTAAATACTTGAGGTGCTGCAGGATTTGGCAAACTGATGAGTACATTTGTGTCTCTAAGCTTCTACAGTTGGTAAAATATAATAACCAAGCAAAGATGAGCAGGCTATAGAAGCATCAATGTTGTTGCAGCTACTCCTGGAAAATGCTGTCTTTCTGTTTTTCTGTGATAGAACCTAAAACATACTTGGTACAATTTTAATTAATATGAATGTAAACATGAGTGAGGCACTATATGTTCTCTGGCCAATAAATGGCATCACATAACTAATGAGAAAAGCAATCATCAAACAAGTTTTAATTTTACCAGTGACTGTATGCTTCAAACACCAGTTACTCCCAATCAGGTTCATAAAATACGTGCATTCAGATGAGACAGAATGAGCTAGATATATAGTGTAGAGTTGTTGAACTGCAAGCAGGTCTGTCGTAGGTGACCCACATTAGTGACAATACTGAAATATTGGAAGGGTGACCACAAGCAGGAGGGTGTGCTCTGGACACTGCTCCCACCACAGATCTGAAGCCAAAGTTGGAGTCACAGACAAGGGAGGGACCTGCTGTGTGTCTTCTTGCTAGGAGGACTTTTAACTTGTGAGCAGCTGCTGCTTCTCCTCCTTCTGTATATTACAGATGGTGAAAATTCCCTTATTTTGCAATTTATGAATATTCTGAAAGGTATTTTGAGGGGGGTCATATGAAATAATGTACAGATGGACTTTGATTTATTGGATTTCTTACATCTTTACCAGTACAGATTGCTGTACACCATCTCTAGGACCACAAGCTTGCTTCACGTGAAAATTCCCTTATTTTGCAATTTATGAATATTCTGAAAGGTATTTTGAGGGGGGTCATATGAAATAATGTACAGATGGACTTTGATTTATTGGATTTCTTACATCTTTACCAGTACAGATTGCTGTACACCATCTCTAGGACCACAAGCTCTTGCTTCACTTGGGAACAGTTACTTATTGTGCCAGAATAAACTAATGACTACATGAAATGATTGCTCTCAGAAACTGCCAGTCACAGTAAAATGAAGCCATTTTGGATCTAGGACCTTTGCATTTGTAAAAACAGCTATTGGCTTCTGTTTTCTGGCATGCTGAGTAGTACTTGCAAGTCAGCTCTACTTAACGATGATTTCAGCATTCTCTCAGTGTGCTATGGAAGTCACTGGTGTTTAGTTTTCTTTTTTAGTTATATAGATCCTACATTATAGCTAATACACCAACAAGAAATAGTGATACTTCATTTAAGAATAAATTTCTTTGCCCAGGTGGCACAGAAAATGCAAATATTTAGATGAATCAAGCTAGTAACACTAACAATCTGATTTTGTCAATGGTTTTGTGTCAAAAATATATCAGTAATAAAAAAAAAAATCTTTGGTCTTCCTAGGATTTCAGATCATTTGCCACTCATAATACATAGACACTGATTCAGAGTTGTAAGATAATGAAGCTGATAGCCGTGCTGTTCAGAGGAAGGATTGCTAAGGCACAGAGTTTTGTGCAGTAGCATTGCCTTTTATCCTTATGGTGTATTTTATGATGAATACTGCATATAGGATATAATGTGGGCCCGATGGTCAATCCTTAGTTCATCTTCTTAAATGCACTGTGATTCAATGTAATTAATACAAAGGGCCAAAGTACAAGAGGGAATGTTTTTCTCCTCAATTTTCAACCTATAGCATTATTCAATAAATAAGAGTCATACTGAACACTTAATTTCTTAGCAGTGGGTATTGCAAACAGATTTTACCTTAGCTTTAGCCCATCTGGGCTGAAAGCTTCTGTTGTTCTGCTCTTTCCCTGGAAGCCTTTCTCATCACATACTCACTTTTGAAGCAAGTTCAGGTGCTGTATTAAAAAACAAACATTCACTATATTCTTATCTAAGAATAACTGTAAAAAATATTAAAATGCGTGTTTACCAATGTTTTTAGAGCTGCCCTGTGGTTCTGCTATTAATTAAGTCTGCTCTGCTTTGGGAAACCATCAATGGGAACCCAGAAGGATCTAATGTGTTCTATTTGCAGGATCCACTTCTTTGGCTGTAATATGTCTAGATGGAAGCAAAGAACACAATTTTGGTCTCAGCTATTCCCAGAACTACCTTATTTTAGGTAAGGTTGGTAGTGCTTGACACAATGCCAACATCTGAAAAATAATAAATATTATTAATGTGTTTTTAGGAGCAATTTGAGTGTCCTCATAGCTATATAGTCATGCAAGAGGGTGGGATCCCTCTCTGAGCTTCACAAATTCAAAGTCTGATCCTGTCCTTCACAGTACTTGGTGTACCCACACTGATATCATTTGCCGTTCCAGGTCCCAAAACAACAAACAGGCAAAGGATGAGGAGACAGGGTATAATACAAAGTACTAAAAGAGACAATAGAAGTAGTTTATTTTATATATTCAAGTCATAAGAAAAGTGATGATACATCTTACAAAAAATAGGAATGAGGAGTAAAATGAGCAGTAAATCTTGAATTCTGACTGTTTATCCTTAAACAGAGCTGTGACTTTGTTAATCCTTGGAATTAAGAAGAAAAGTATTTTTCCAATTAGAGATGAAAAGCCAAACCAGTCATTAAACACTGCTATAAACGTTCTGGAACAGGCTGCGAAGCACCAACTGACACTGAAACTGGGGGGTTGTCACATGGCTTTGTGCTGAATTGAACAGGAATTATTTTAACCTGGACCATTGATTAGTGTCCATTACCTAACACAGAAATGTAACAGAATAATGTAACTGTAGTCCTTTTACAATATAGAGCTAATTTTGTCTGTTGATTGCTCTGACTTGTGCTCCAGATTACCCCCAGCTCTAAAAGCAAAAAGAAAACATGAACTGCAGTGGCTGCAGTTTAGGAGAGCTCTTGGTTGAGTGACCGTGAATAGTAAACACGGGGCTAGACAGAAACTCCCTGGCTGCAAATCAGAGCCCAGCCCAGCTGCCTGCCAAGACGAGGCGAGTGCTTTTACTTCACTTTGCTTTTGCCAATCCATTCTGCTCATAAAGAGTACCTGGAGATACAGAAACTTGGATCCAAGACGAGGCGAGTGCTTTTACTTCACTTTGCTTTTGCCAATCCATTCTGCTCATAAAGAGTACCTGGAGATACAGAAACTTGGATGTGTGTCGTGGTTTAATTTCAGTCGGCAACTAAGTCCCACGCAGCCGCTCGCTCACTCCCCCCCACCCGGTGGGATGGGGGAGAGAATTGGAAGAGCACAAGTTAGAAAAAACTCGTGGGTTGAGATAAAAACAGTTTAATAATTGAAATAAAATGATAATAATAATAT
>NW_008794860.1:1324110-1327675 GCF_000699145.1 Aptenodytes forsteri | reverse complement strand
CAATTGCTCACCACCCACCGACTGATGCCCAGTCAGTCCCTGAGCAGCGGCCCCCCCCGCCAGCTTTCCCCAGTTTATATACTGAGTATGACGTCACATGGTATGGCATGTCCCTTTGGCCAGTTTGGCTGTGCCCCCTCCCAGCTTCTTGTGCACCTCCAGCCTTCTCAGTCAGTAGAGCATGGGAAGCTGAAAAGTCCTTGGCTAGTGTAAGCATTACCTAGCAACAACTAAAACATCGGTGCGTTATCAACTTTGTTCTCATCCTAAATCCAAAACACTGTACCAGCTACTAGGAAGGAAATTAACTCTATCCCTGCCGAAACCAGGACAATGTGATATGCTGCACTTGAGTCAACACTCTTCTCTGCCAACAAAGAGGTAGCCCTCCGCTAGAATCATAATGGAAATCATAAAAATAAGAGATGGGGAGGACTATCGTCATGAGTCATCTGATTATCCTCCCTGTCAACATAGGATTATTACCTACTGTGCCCAAATTAGATTTTTGTGCCAAGTAGTTTTTAGGAAGCCTGAGCTTTGTAGAATTTTCTCTGGAAAAATACCATATTTATTTTCCTTTTGAGTTTAATTTTCAGCTGTGTAATGTCACTGTCAATTGTGCCTACACCAATCACTTGTAAAATGTCCAAATATCCTTATTCTTCTCAACAGCATGAAAATAAGCTGATTATCCAGCTCTGACCAAAACTTGTGCTCTTGGTTGGATGCTCCAGACCGCAAGATAAGAGATGATAAGGATAACTGAGCAGTGACATATGTGTTAAGAACTTTGGTTCGTTGGGAATTATAGGACTTAATGGACACAGACCAATTTCCTACTTTTTTTTTGCAATACAGGATAATGAGCCACCTTGTCAAAGTTATCTAACAATTCAGACATGCATCTAACTGGATTTTAAAAATGTGGAGGCAGCAATGGGAGCTGGGTACTCAGGTTCTCTATGTATTTGACACCAAGCTGCAAGGTAAGCACTGGCATATTTTTAAGACCAGTCATGTTCAACAATTCAATTACCAAGTTAAGTCAAATATTGAATGGAAACTTCAAGGAAAGACTGCTGTTTGTGGCTGGAATATCTATGCAGAATTACAACAGCTTTGAAAGTCTGTACTAATATTTCTTACAACTGAAAGACTATCCTAACTGCTAGACACTTCAGTAGGAACCAGCTCCACATTATGCCTTTCTTGCTACCTGAATACCCTGTTAGTCTGAGCGCCCCATGGTATACTAACCTGTAACTTTCCCTGGTCTTTATACTTAACTAACTTTTAGTTGTCTATTTTTTTGTAAGAATAAGTCTTCCAGACAATATTGTCATATTGTTATGACAATAACAGAGAAAATACGACTGATATGAAAATAGATTATTTTAGAAATTTGTTTTTAATAAAATAAAGGTTATAGGGGTATGAGCGCAATTAGTAAGTAGGCATGACAGTTGCCTGACTTAGCAGCTAGCTATCTATGAAGATAGAATATAGCAAGAATTGTAATCACAGAAATTATACTTAAAAACACATTATTAAATTTCTGGTCCCTTTTATTGTCAGGTCATTATGATTTCTTAGTGTGATTTTTTAATTATACTTTATTCAGACTATTTTTAAATGTTTCAAAGTTGCTTCTACAACTCCCCTTGGGAGATTGTTTCTCAGTCAAAAAAATCTCATGTTTGGAACATTTTTGCTAATATGCCTTAAAATAATACAATTCTAATTTAATTAAGAATGCTTCATTATGGCTGGTTTTGCACTTCAAGCTTATTACTGGAATATTTATTCTTTATCCTAAGGATTTCAATCACCTAAACTCTTGCCAATGTGTTCTGTCTTTTCTTAAGCCTCAAATCTGCAAACACTTTATATATGTATAGTGAGGCTATATGTATATAAAGCTATGCCCATGCTAAAATCTTTAGTGGACCAAAACTAGAACTGTCAGAAAAAAATACATTATTATTGTATTGTTGTTCTATTATACTAAATATATATGTTATCCAAAGACTTTATAAACATATACATACATATAAAGTGTTTATATACTATAGCTAGGGAAAGGGAATTATGCTCAAGAAAGCCAACATCAGGATTAATAAACTGGGGTTTAGTCCCAGGTCTAATCAACTGCATCAGTCTGCTCTTTCTGATGAGAATCTTCCTTGAAGAATGAATCTCTGGGTCTTACCACAGTTTGATCATGAACAGTTGTAGCAGTATGTTCTTCAAGACCTTACACTAGTCTCACGAGTAACCAAGGTGAGGGTTAGATTTTTAGATGACAGTAGACATGGATGATTGCCAAGGAAAAAGAGAAAAAAGGGCCTGATTATAAAATCCACTTGAGCAGCTTTACACATATGAACTATTCTACAGAAGCAAACAGGCTTATATACGTGTTCAAATTTTTACAGGATTAGAAACACTAACCATTTGAGAACCACACAGCAGAAGAGTTCATAAGCTAAAATGACCACCACTCCCCGCTCTATATCCACAGTACATACACTCCAAACAGCGCTACTGCAGTACATTACATACCGGGGCAGGTTAACCCTGGCCGGCTGCCAGGTGCCCACCAGCCGCTCACTCACTCAACCAGGGTCGAAAGAAAGAGAGAGAGATCCCTTACAAGTTACTGTCATGGGCAAAACAGGCTCAACTTGGGAAAACTTATTTCCAATTAAAATAGACTTGGGTAGTGAGAAACAAAGACAAAAATTAAAGCAACGCCTTCTCACCTTTTTCCAGGCTCAACTTCCCTCCTCCACCCTGACTCCTCCCAGCCATAGAGCTGCAGTGTATGACACAGGATCTATGGGACATCTCTGAAGTGGCTTCTTCGGATCAGGCCAGAGACTCCAGGGTGTCTGAAGACCCAACTTCAAGCACGTGAATTAACCTGTACAGGGTGTTCAGTTCCTAACAGATAAATACCCAGTGCCATTGGGGAGGTCGTGGGGTGTCTGAGACCCCCAGGCAGAGCAGACCAGCCCTGCCCTGTCCTGGTGTAGCAGCTACAGGCCAGGTGAGGCTCCTCACAGCACCTGAAGTGACACTGTGGAGCCTGTTTCCAGACACCTGATCCCTGCTCTCTGCAGCCAGGTGTGAGCTAACTGCCCATGCACAGAGACAGCGGACTTCCAGGTGTTACAGTTGGGATTAAAATAAGCATTTAGTGCATTTTTTCCAGGTCTCATGTCCTATCTGCCAGTTTCATGTATATCCATAGCATATTAGGCTGTAAGATAGCCCAAGTGGCACTACATCAGCACATTAAACACCTGAATTGCTCCCTGGTGTTTAGACACCACATTTATTTGTCTGCAACTTCCTGCTGAGCTCCACCTGCCTCTGTCCCAGCCCTGACAGCAAGGAGGAGGCCCAGGGGAGGTGGGGTGGGACAGGACAGTGAGGGCCCAGGAGGTGACAACAGCCCCAAGTGATAGGCTGTCCCCACAGAGACAGGAGTGACAGCGGGCTCTCCATGTTGGCTGTTTTCCCCATGCGCCTGAGTTATGGGGTTTGTCCATCCCACTGC
>NW_008794860.1:1309009-1321553 GCF_000699145.1 Aptenodytes forsteri | reverse complement strand
AGAGGGGCAGGATCACCTCCCTCGACCTGCTGGCCACACTTCTTTGGATGCAGCCCAGGATACAATTGGCCTTCTGGGCTGCGAGCGCACATTGCTGGCTCATGTCCAGCTTTTCATCCCCCAGTACCCCCAAGTTCTTCTCGGCAGGGCTGCTCTCAATCCACTCATTGCACAGCCTGTATCCAGCCATAAGTTGGTAGTTTTGATTATTGTTCAGAAACTTCCCTAAAGCACAAAACTACGTAGATTTCCTATCTGTTTCTCATTTCCATTAGGAATCAGTTGCATATTCATCACAAGCTGCATAGCTCAGCAGTAGCATCAGCAAGGGAAAGAACTGTATGCCATTTCCTTTGAAATTCTGTCTACTGCAGCACAGTTTGACCACTTAAATCAGTACACAAGTCAGTATATTACAGAATGTTTTCTAAAACAATAAAATCCCTAAATGTCATCCCTACTCTGCTAGGAAGTTTGCAGAAGTACTAGAATTTTAAAGTACCCAGATGATTGTTGACTGTATTTTGATGATATTCTTCCAACAGCCATGCTATATTCAAAAATGTAGGATGAAAGTCAACAGGAAAATTTAGCTATATGGACAGGAACAGAAGAGTGGTTTAACTGGCTTGTCAGACTGGTTTTATGGTTTCTTTCGGTCCCTATAGTGCAGCGGCGCACTTAGCCTACTATATGTAAATATGCAGTGTGTATGTAAAGTATTCAACTTCCCAGATTGTTTTAAATTATTTTATTTTAGCAGCTGTGGTAGAGTTCTACAAGAATCATTGGACCTTAACCTTAGATATTTAACATCACTGAGTATGGAAACTTTGTTTTGTTATAAAAGCCTAGTGAACATTGGTATTCCACATGGAAAAAAAAGTGGAAGAGTAATAAACTTTTTTTTTTGCATACTTAGCATTTCCAAGTACTGGTATGAAGCAAATCCCACTTCAATAGGACAAGATCCTACTGTTTGCCTCCAGATAAGATAGTATAATTTTTATTCCTTCTTATGTGGTCATCATTCAGTTATAGGTAAAAATGGATATGGGCTTCCTTTCTAAATCTTATTTTCAACTTTTGTTTTGTTTGTGTCAGGGACAGATTTGTAAGTGTTTAAGGAGTTAGGTACCAAGGTGCTTTGAGAAACCTCCACTTCTGTGGCCTGTTGTTCTAAGTACTTTGGGACACAGGAGACTACTTTCTGTTGACTTTCAGTCAAGGCTATACACTTGAAACAGCAAAAATGACAGAGACTCACCTTATCCATATCCCTGAGTAACTCAAAGAAACTATAGAGCTGGCTTATCTAATGAGGTTTATCAGAACCAGATGCTTTCATATGGTTCTGAATTTCATGTGCTAGATCACATTTCAAAACGAGACTTAATCCAGTAACTCATTTAAGTGTTCCAGCAATGCTTGTCCTACAGATAAACGTTAGTTAAAAGTCTGTTTTCATTCATTTTGTCCTTGTGCTGAAATAAATACCACAACAAATACAGACAGAAGTAGACAGACTAATAGTCTCGCTGTGCCTAGCTTTGCTATGCTTATTTCCTGTTTAGACTAGAACCAAAAGGGGAAAAAACTTGAAAAGGCTTGCAAAGAAATGAGAGTAAAGTTAGTTGGTCTCATTGACGCCCTCGTCAGGCACCGAGGGAGTTCAGCTTGCACGGGGTTACACGGAGTCAAACCTGGGCTGCTCCGCCGGGCTCAGCCTCAACGCTGAAGTCGAGGAGACCCCTAGTGACGGCGTTTTGCCATCTCCGAGCTGCTGCTCACGACCTCTCTTGAAATGTCAGTTAAGAACACCAGTTGTCATGTCCGGGATCCTTGCACGCTGGTGCTCGTTAGTTTGGGGAGGAAGGAGGCTGCTTCAGTTTCTTCCCACTGGTATTATAACTATTGTTTTTACAATGGAAAAACGCATTTATTGAAAGCGTTCACAGCACTTCAACGCTGCTTCAATATAAAAAATTTAGCATCAGATACTACTCTTGGAGAACTACGTAAAGGAATATCTACCTCCACAGCTAGAATCACTAGGTAAAACTCTATTGCCAGTGTTATCCAGAGGTTAAAACTAGGTAGCCATTTTAGTTGCTCCTGTCCTTAACATGTATTTCAGCCACTCACAGAAGCAAATTACATGCATAAATGAATTAATTGTGGGAAAAAAAGGCAAAAAAAGAAAAAGCATGAAGTTCATGGTTTTCAGGCAGATAATATTTAGCAAAGGACAGTATAGTGTCAGTGTTTCCCGGTGTTGTAGACAAGGTATGGCTATTTTTATCGTTAAAGTTCTGAAGGTGTACAAGCTTACTAACTCACTACAGCAGTCTGGATTCTTCGGTATCAATGGAAGAATTTCATACAAGGTTTAAACAAAGAAAATGGGCACCACTGATGATAGATGAACTTTCCTGGGACTCAGCTGCAGGACTGAAAGTTAAGTCTTGATTAAAAGAGGGATGGAATGGCAGACAAAAGTTAGACAGGAAGGAGGAGCAGACACTTGGTTGGTGGAAAAATAGGTCAGAGCCAAATATGTAAGGTCAAAGTTTGGTGGCATAGAGTGCCATACATTAACTTTTTACTTTGAAACAAAACCATCAAATGGATAAAAAATATTTCTATATTTGTTTAGGCTTGCAACTATATTCATTCTTAAAACAACAACAATACTTATAATCTGGGAAGGGATAATGCTGAATAACAAATCACAGCCTTGTAACTGATAGAAATTTGACATGTGTAACTGGGCTTTCTTAAAACAACTCTTGTAACCAAGCTGTATATAGACATCACCCACTCCTGAAGTGAAAAAGTTGGCAGCTACCACAAGAATACTTAATAAAAGTGTTCAGCACCCAAGTAGGTCAAAACTGTGGTACTACTGCATTCACAGATACAGGGTTTTCTAAGACAGGGTGGGACTAATGTCGTTCCAGTTTATTTCTAAATTGCATGGGCCACACAATGTTACGCTGTGATTTCTGAATCAAAGCCTCAGTTACATAACAAGTCATAGAAAAAGAGTGTCTTTCTTACAGGAGATGGGCATATTGGGTAATAAAGAATACTGATTAGAAAATTAAGAGATCGCATTGTTAAATGATACAAATTTTGCAGCATTTGCTGTAGAAGTCTCCTTTCAAAATTTCCCAAGGAACCACAGCCTTCTGAGTTTTCTGGGCTTGCCTATCATCAGGCTGATGCACTGTAAACACTTACCATTACGTAATGCTTAGTCAAAAGAAAGACTGATGCGGTGCATCAGTGACACATCAAGGCTGGGAAAAATATTAAGTATTTGTCAGCAAGCACCTCCAAATGGGTTATGAATTTCAAAAGGGACTACATTTCTTACTTAAAATCTAATAAACAACTTTTATGACCTTTCTGGCATCAAGTCCTCTTCAGATGAGGTTATGAAGGTGGTTTCCACAGGAACAAAAGGATATAGGAACAGAGGGGGGAAAATTCCCTCCAGAACATGCCAGAGACCTCAAGAAAACTTCCATGATCTCACTTTACCCTGTAGCTGGAACAGTAACTCTGGCCCAAACAGTCTGTGCAGGGATGCTGACCTACCTGGCTGTAACCTGGTCCATGTGCAGTGGTCCCTTTAACAATGGAAAAACTCACCTTCTGAACAGAAAAGTAAGGACCTTTCTAATAATGACGTTACTTTAGAAAGAAAAATCTGCATGAGATAAAGGAACTACTATTATTTTAGAGGACGAACTATTTGTATTTTTTATTTATTGAGAAGCTTCACAAGTGAAACGCTCCTTATATTTTTCAAATTATATATAGAGAAGCAATCAACGTGAAGTTAAGATTTTCTTTGAAATAAGCTATTTTTATAGATATCAGATGAAGCAAAAGGAGCATTTAACACTTTGTCCTACATAGGCAGCAAGTAAAATTCATACTTGAGAAACATTCACTCTGCAGCAAAATGTTAAGAAACCCAACCTAGACCAAAATAGGCTAGTCTGAGTAGAAGTGGGCTAACTGTGTAGATGTGATTCTTCATGTGAAGTAATTTCTCCTGCTTTTGTTTTACTCTTTTTTTTTCCTATGGTTTGTAGGAAAAGTAAAAGTTCTTAAAAGTTTTTCTATGTCTGTATGTCTCCTAAAAATAGAAAAAAAATTGCAAGAGACAATACAAAAATGATGAATGGAAGTGTTTGATCACACTCTTTTTACTGTTGTTAAAAGCATCATGTCTTTCTCCCTGATGGCCTAGCTTCTCAATTCATTTGCCTACCTGTGACTATTCCTTTAATCTGCTAATTCCATTTTTATTACAGTTTCTGAATTTCTGCAGGCCTTGGGCATATATTTCATGAACACCATTAAACTGAGATGGACTGGGCCAGATCTCCAAGGAAATTCCCAGTGCCAAAGTAGTTTTAGTAGCTCTTTCTTCTGTACTAGAGCTGAGCCTGTATCCCCTGCTTAGGTTTGGTTGCAGGATAGCTAGTGATGACACCTCCTACAGGAAACATCCAGTGGCCCATCTGCTGTAGCTTCCGATAGTCTGGTGAACTCATTCAGTGCCTCTGATTCACATCCAACCCATTTACTCAGCTGACAGACTATGCTGAATATGTTCAGTTATAAACCTTACTTCTTCTGTTGAACTGGACTTATGTGTCAAAGTGATTTTAAGAGAATTTGGAAAAAGTTGATTTAGACTGTGCCTACACTCCCTTTGGTAGAGAGGGCACTCGTCAGAAATCCAAGCCCTGCTAAAATGAATATTTAAGTTTCTAGTGTTTATCTGAGTTTTCCTAAAAGCCATGTAAGCTACTGGACAAAAGGAAGATCAGTATCTCTGTTCCTGACTCTCTTTTGTGTGTGGCTCAAACAATTAGGTATAATCTGGAATGTCTCCCATATTTTGCCCAGAAGCGAAATAGGTGCCAGCTCTTTGAACTGCCATAGAGCTTAGACATGGCCCAGGCATCCACTTGCTCAGAAATGTCAAATGCAGCAGTTCTGGGGACACCTATCAGCAGGTATTTGGACACCTTGGGAACCAGCAGAAGCCTGGGCCCATTAGAGCTATAGTCACCTCTAAGGTTCGAAATGACACGTAGGTATCCAAAGTATGCCTAAAGGCTTGGGTGGATCTGGATGCTGGCTCCTCATCTTGCTCCAGACAGCAATGACAGCTGAGAGAATTGTGTTCTCAGGACCTCCCTAACATACCTTGCACACCAGTGACTGTAGGAAGAAACAAGGAGCTTTACAAGGTCAAATTCAGGGGCAAAAGATAAACTATATTGCTTTAGCACTACCACAGCGCTCTGCAGATCTGCCTCCATCCATTCCATTGAGTTCTGCAAGACTGTATAATGACATAAATTTACCTATTTAAAGAGCTAGAAAGAGGTATTAAAATCTCATGGTTATAAATACTGCAAGGTAGTATTTCTTCCTTTTTTTCTTTTGAAGGATTTCGATGTGGGCACAGCCCAAAGTTTATGCAAAGCTACTCCTTCTCAATAGTAACCTCACTCTGCAGAACCTCTCTCAGCCTCTACACTTTTCCATATTAATTGCACAGTTCGCTGTGCTTTGTGCATGTATTGCATTAACACATTTAGAAGCAGACTTTAGAGTATCACCGCAAGTGTATTCCTGTATCTGTGATTTTAGGTGCACCTGCACACCCATGACAGCCTAAAGATAGAAGTTCCATATCTCTCGAAAATGGTATTTAAAAATCTTAGCCCTGCTGAGAAGTCTCTGACATTGGCTTCTTGGAGTATGTAGCAGGACTCTTGTTAATGAAATTAATCTTAGTTTAAAAAACGCAAACAGGCAAATTCTGCTGCTGTACTGCAGCAAGTGCAAGATGTTTGTTAAATGCACATTCTTTAATCAGCAGATGAGTGTTCACTGCAACTTTTCTGGTTAGATTTACCTAAAAGTCAACTTGCGAAGCTACACTATTTAAAGTTCCAAATCCTCCCTCTGGGTTAAAACTGAAAATAACCCGTTATATTTTAGTATTCTAAAACACGGCACACCCTCCTTGAAGTCAAAAATAGGAGAGAGTAGGGAGATGATTATTTCTAATTTGGTCACAACAGTGGGTTGCACTGATGGCACACATAATAAAGGCCCATTGTAAGAAGTCAACATAGTTGTATTAAATCTAATTAATGTCTTTTGTAATACACTCAGATTAAAAAAAATACATTATTTGCACAGATTTTGAATTCATAGTTTATAAAGCGGGAAAACCATTATTTCAAAACAAACCCTTCCATTTTGTTTCAGCTTAACACGTCTCTCATTTCATTTTTTAAAAATAATTTTGAAATGATTGTTCAAAGTCAAATCAATGCCACCAGTGGAAGCCTGAAACACTTTAAAACATAACGTAGCGTCTTAGTTCAACAATTTTGGTGGGATTTTTTTTTTTTTTACTTGCTGTAGTTAGAAACCGACTGTTTCAATATTCTTCCAAATACTGATTCATTAATACTCTCTCCGCTCTCAGTCTCTTGCATCAGACAACTTTGCCTGAACTGTATCGAGCAGATTTTCACAGTTAGATTTAATCATGTTACTTAGGTGAGAAACCATTACTTTGTTCTTGTTTTGTACAACCTTTTTTCCATTGGATTCTTTATGCAGAGAAAGATTGAGAAAGATTAGATCCAAGGTGCAATTCTGATGAAACAGAAACATCTGACTTTGATAGCAGTTGAATTTAAATATTTCCTTGAAAGACTATTGATCCTCTAATGTCTTTTATTGAAACTAGGAAGAAAAACATCATTTTAATCTTAACTATACAAGCATAACTTCTCCAAGATGTTTACAACACTCAATACTATGCATTGCAATATTGTAGCTTTCATAGAATCACAGAATAGTTTGGGTTGGAAGGGACCTTTAAAGGTCATCTAGTCCAACCCCCCTGCTGTGGGCAGGGACATCTTCAACTCGATCAGGTTGCTCAGAGCCCCCTCCAACCTGACCTGGAATGTTTCCAGGGATGGGGCATCCACCACCTCTCTGGGCAACCTCTGCCAATGTTTCACCACCTTCAGCGTCAAAAAATTTAGTTTCATTGTACTTTGTTTCTGAAGCTTAGCTTCCAACTACATAATTTTCCAATCAAATTACTCAGTAAAATGATAATTAAACTCTCTTGCCTTTAGTCATAGTTTCTCTTTTCTTCATTTCATTCTTCTGAAATTTTTCTTCAGGATTTTTCCATTCATATACTGGAAAGATACACAATTATGGAGGAGGGAAGCAGGGTACGAAGGGACAGAGGGACCATGGATTTCTTGTTTGTGGGTGTCATTTCTACCCTTTGTCTATAAACTTGTGTAAAGCTGTGTTTGTATAAAATTGTAAATTTACTTTTTAAACATATTGCTAATTCACTATAGTTTGGCCATAAACAGCAAACACTGGCAATGTTTGTATCAAAAAGGAACATTTAGTAACAACAATAAGCACATACATATTTGCCAATACATTTTGCCCCCGAATTGTAAGACGTAAAGCTCTCCTTTGCTTGTTGAAAAGGTAAGCCACTAAACATAAATTCCCAGCCAAAACTGCTACTCTATCCCTAGGTAAAACCATGTTGAATGGTGATGAAGGCTACAGAATAGTAGATACACATGCAGCACTAATTGCACCCATACAGCTGGACCAAAGTCCATTCATTTCTCCCTCCTGCAGGCATAAAACCCATAGAAGCTTCGGCAAGATTGTAAGGACTGAAGCAGGTGAGGAGTACAGACTCCTGATATGCCAGTGACTTGCCCTGTGACCTCTGGCGTTATCAGTCTATTAAATGGAAAATAATTCTGTAGCTACAATACTGTGCACAGTGAAGTTTCACTCATTAATAAAGTGCTTTTAGATCAGTACATGACAGGCATTCTGTAAGTGCTCATCTAAGTCCAAAATACAGTAACCTTTAGCAGAAACCTGTTTATTTTCTTCTGTGCATATAAAGTTCTATGTTCTATAAACAGAAAATATGCATTTAGATGATGAAACACATCTTACCTCACAACATGTTGTAGATTTATCCGACTTCTCTTTTGGCTATATTTAACAAATTAGTTTGTTTAGTGTGAGGCCTTCAAACTTTGCATCTTCTGGTATTGATGTCCTTAGCATTTGTATTAACATTCAAAAACATTCAAAACAGCTACTTAATATCTTTGGAATAAGAACAAAACAGTGAGATAAAGTTATCTAATCATGTTTTAACAGGAACCAATTCATGAATCCTTTTGAAATGGAAACCACATGCACTGAAGAGCTGTTCCCAGAACTAGCCCAGAACATCTCTGGGCTGCAGTCACTGTGACTGAAGTATAGTGCAGACAAACTTAAATTATCTTCCATGACACAGCTCAGAGATCTCCAGCTGTTTGGCCGTGATGGTCTGCATCTCTAGGCATACTGCAAAGCCTGTGCAAGTGGCTAGAAGAACAATGCTGGTGCTTAGCTGGCAGTAAACTTTCCACTGCTGCACTCCTAGTGCAGTGCTGTCACTGGTGTCGATAATACTGCCAGCTTTACCATTAACAATGGCAGAGCAGAAGAAAATAGTTATGTGGGAATTTCTATGTCCATTTATATACTGCTGCTCTAAAATTTCAGTTAATATCAGTTGCTCACCTTCTGTGTGTTGGTGGGACATAAAGCATCAACTCACCAATATCAAAGGACACACCTGTGCAGCTCTTGTTCACACTAATGAGCACTTGCAAAACTGAATTCAATGGAGTGATGTAAAAAGTCCTTCTAAAACCAGATTAGCAATGTTAAATAAAGCAACCAGGTAAGCCACCCTCTGATTAACAAAAGATGTCTTTATGTCCAGAAGTTTTATCTGTTCCCAACAACTATATTTTACTGGCACTACATTGTTATGTAAAACCACAGTCACTTCCTTGTTTACAAAATGTGTTGTATATTGCATGGAAATATTTCCAGTTAAAACCCCATAGAGCTAACTCAGCAAAACCAAAGTAACTTGGGGCTTTCTGAACTGGAAAAAAGCTATCTGAGCCCACAAATTAAATCTATTAAAGCTGGTTAAATCTAGTCCTGCTTTGCTTAGATTTGAAATAACTGTTGTAAAGTTTTTCCCTTTCAAATTAGCTACCAAGCATTGATGTGTCACTTTTCCATAACATATAGATGTTCAGGAAACTTTTGTTGGGTGCATCACTTACCAATTCCTTACTCCAGATCAAGTCTGCCAGAAGCTGATTGTCTCTGGAGGGTCACACATGGCTGGGGACAGCCAAAGTGTGTCTATTCCTGATGTCCAGCATGACACCTCTAACAAAAGTGCAAGAGACAAATAGGAGTTCACTGGTCCTATGTTTCTTGTGGACTCTCTTACAGTTGGGAAACTTCCAGCAATTAAATGGTTTCCTCTTCCTAGCAGCCACCAGAATACTATCAAGGGGTTACATCACTGCAAAGGAAAAGTGCCAACATTTTTGGATATTCAAGCCTTCTTAAAAACAGGCCCTCTATATAGCACGTTAGGCATCTGCATAAGGAAACATCCAAAATCTGAAAATTCAGACCAGATAATTTTGTTTGCATAATGCACTTACACCAGCCAAAAGCTAAGTATCTCAGACACTGCCTGACTATTCTATTTCTGTGCCTTACTATGCCCCACCATTTCTACATCTATGAAGATGTGGCATAATGTAGTGTGGCAATCTTTATTTCTCTCTACAACATAACAAAAAGAACTTACTTAAAAGACATACAGCCAACTTCACACCTGTTTCATACTGTAGTCCAAGTGATGTACACTTAAACCTGGCCTGCAATCCAACCTAAACGTGAGCGCTTCCTCTGCCTTCCACCTGGTATTTCAAAGCAGCAGAAGCTTAGAAATTAGTATTTACTATTCTGTTGTAGTTAAGGCAGCCACTATTTCAGGGATGGCAAGAAATTCAGGGATGAACCATTTTAAAATCTAAGCTAGAAGGGCCTAAAATAAATGTCTTGTCAATCATTAGGAACCTAATTTCTGTAAGGATGAAATCTTAAGCATGTTTGGAGAACTGGGCCCCTGTTATTTACTTCCAAAGGGCAAAATTTAACCAAAATATTTATACAACTTGATTGGAATCATCATTGGTGAATTCGAACTATGCTAACACAAATCAAATCTTTGAGGCAAAGAAGGCCAAAACATTCAAGAAACATACAAACAAAGTACTCAATTGGAATGAGGTGATTTTCTCTCTTGCATTGGTAACATTAATACTAGAAGACAAGTTCTTGGTTTAATTACATTTTTAAGGAGTATTGAGCAAATATAGATGATGTACTTAAATGGAAAAATATTTAATATTATGACTGCAGGAATGTTCTAGTTAAAAGACAAGCACTATGCAAAGCATAAGCACAGTATTTATTTGTTAGACAGTAATGTCGCTAGGTTGGGCCAAAAGTTGTATTAACAACACAGTACCTAGTACAATGAAACTGAAGCCTTACATGGTAGTACACTAGCTGCCCCCCCAACTCTCAAATTAATAGAAAAATAATATTCTTTCTGTTATTAAGCAAGGACTATGAGCATGTTCTCTGATGAACAGTGATCCTTTAGGAAATCAAAATGAGCATCAAAAAATAAAATAGCAAATGAAAGTGTTTTGAAGGTTATTCACTGCTTACAAATAGCTGACACTTAAGACGCTTCCCCATGACTTCAGAAACCAGTTATTTTCTATTGAGCTATGCATCATACTCACTATGTTGCAAAATAGTGAAGTTGCAAAATACATGAAGCTCCACAAACTGTAACACCCTACATCATTAAAGTCATAAGCATTTAATTTAAGAATTATACCTTGTAATGAACTTCAGTACAGCATATACTCAGTTGTACAGCATAGGCACAGCAATATTGTGTGATTTAATACATGACCTAAAATCATAGTTCCATAAACAATTAAAAAAAAAAAGCAGAAACACTGGCGAAGGGTCGGTCTTGGCACATAAATATCCTGGTGGTTCACTCAAGTGTCAGCAATAATTATTGTCTTCCCATGAACACTGTTAGCTTTGGCATCTCCAATTCTACGAGAACGTTTTTCCACTGCAGAGTATTCATTTTGTAAGTCAGTAATCACCATCCCAGGGAAAAAAAAAAAACACCCAACACACAAAACTCAAAACATGTAATTAAAGTCAATAGGTCATGAATAAGCCTACTGAAGATTCAGGAAGGGAACAGCATTTCACTATCAAAACTTTAAACTGGCTTCTAGGACAGAACCATTCAAATGCAGAAAAACCACCATTGAGGGAGATTTGCATAGGACAGAAAGGTGACCAGCCACCTCCACAGCCCCCAAAAACATATGCTATAGGAAAGAGTGAGGAGAACTGAACCTCCTTTCTAATTCTCCTTTCACTTTCAAACTCTTTATGGGCAGTTTCCACCAGGTTGAACACCAAATGTGAAACTTATTTATATATTTATTTTTATATATAAAAATGTGTGTGCATGTATACAAACAGACTACAAGTCTGAAAGAGGGACAGAACATTCCCTGGTTAAACAAATAAGCATGGAAATAAAGGGAAAAATGGTAGGATATGACTGTATTTTATTTTCAGATATATTTCCTATTCTTTCCCCTGTGTGCCATGAATATTTCCATTTCACATCGTGGCAAAATCACACTGTCACGACCCATGCCCAGCCCTTGGAACTCCAGCACTGGTCTTTCCTTTGTATTACTACTCAGCCCTGATACAAAAATCAAACACACACGAGGGAATAAACTGTTTTCTTTGTTTTGTAGAACCATGCAAGTAGAACCAATACCTCAAACTACTACAACAAAAGCATAACTCAAGCAAGTGCCAGGTAGGCACAGGACCTACATGTTATATAACTACTGTTCCTCTTCCTATTGTTGCTGCAAAAAATTAAAGAGATTACATTTCTCATGGATTAATGATGATTTATTTCAGATGTGTTCTGAATCATTCATTCAGGTGTCCTGACTAATGTTTTTTCCATGTTCAAATTGAAGTATGTTGAGCAGCTAGATGAGGATGTAATTAATATAAAGAAATAAGGTACACTTCAACAGCTAATAAGTTTTAATTATTGAGAGGCATTACATCATAGGATATTATTTCCTCTTTCATTAGAAAAACTGATTTAGAGTTAACTAATTTTGAATGCAAAAAATAATTTCACATTTAGCCTGTAATAGTTAGCAGGCTGCAAGTCACATCTACCATTTCATTTTATTGTAATTTAAATTACTACAATAGGCATAGTAAATCTTCCTGAAATATTCTAATATTGAAAAAATTAAAAAGAATCACCTCGGCGCTATTATCAGAAAGAAATTAAACTAGCTGGCAATACTATGTTCTAGCTCTTCAATTCACTACCATAAAACAAAACAGTGACAATAAATTAAGTAATTCTGAAAACAATGAGGAAAAACCAAGTTGTATATTAGCTAGAATTTAA
>NW_008794860.1:1289695-1308998 GCF_000699145.1 Aptenodytes forsteri | reverse complement strand
GCCGAAAACACCTTTAAATTATTTCATAATCAGCACTAATTCACTACTGAGCTGATAAAAATATATCCATGAACAAAACCCCTGAAACACGGAGTGATTTTTTTTTTTTTAAATTGCCAAAATTAGGGAAGAAGTTTAATTTAAGAAGCTGAAAAATGTTGCGTTTAAAGTATCTTTATCAATAGGCATAGTTTCTAGAAGAACAGGACACAACCATAACATTTTAATAACTTCTAAAGTAGGAAGTCATTCAACAGAAATATGTTGGAACCAACTTGGATTAAAGGCCCATAAAACAGACAAATTCAATAACTTACGTCTTCTGTCATTGTTAATATGGTCAGTTACTATTCAGGGGAAAAAAGCTAAGGAGATCCCAATATATAGGGAATGCCAAACTCTGATTAGTTAAGATAAAAACAGGCGCAAGATTAAAGTTTAGAGTCTGGATGAAGTGATATACAAATCTGAGAAACTAATTTGATTTTGGTGACAAGCCTGGCAGTGGTTTAAAAATAAAAATTAAGATAACACTAGGCAACATCGTCTTGCAGTACACATTCAGTCTTTAATATGCCTACCTAACACTACAGTGTCCTTTCCCACAGAGACAGAAAGAAATACAGAATGATAATATAGAAGACAGGGGTAAAGAGAAGTAACAGAACTGTTGCCATCGCTTGTAGATACAGATATGAGGTGCCTGGTTTGCATACCTCTAAACATCCTACTGACTCAGGAAGGCATTGGGAACTTCATTATCAAAAGAAGATAAAGTAGAACTGTGGAGACAGCAAACGGGCATTGCCTTAGGTCTGAGAGAGACTGATGATCTCCAGGAGAGAAGACTGTCCTGAGGCAGGTATGGCATTGGACCTCAACAACTAGAAAGTGTTAAGAGTGGAACAAGCTGTATCTGCAAGGAAAACAGTGTCACCAACTCAAACATATGGCGGGATGCTGGCTTTGATCCTTTCTGTAATGGGCTCCGAAAGACCCTATGGAAGAGTACACTGGAAAACGCCGAGTCCTTTCCTAAAAACAGAGGAGTGACCCAACAGATATGCTAGGGAGGGCAAGGGGGTGGGGGGACAGGGAAGTGAGGTGGCCAGGGAAGAGAGAAAAGCTCATTCTCTTTTCATTCTCATGCATTGCAACAGGTTGTTGGAAGTGTTCATCCAGTGAATAATTCATGACAGTTAGTTACCAGGACCATTATGTTCTATCAGCACCTAATAACACGGGATATAATCAAGAATGGTGTTTGCTGTTGCTCCCAGTTGAGATCAAGTTCTATTATCTATATGTGCACACAGGAGCAAATAAATTATTCAGTAAGGTTAAGTTAGAAGTTAGACTGATCCATCTTGCTGGAATTAAGTCTCTCAGTGATTTTACAAACAGTTATACATAACAAAAGAAAAAACTAAAAGAGGCAGCATGACAAAAAAGTTTTCTGCCCTATTACATACCATTTTATTCGTCATACTTAAAGCTAAACTTGTACAAGTTTGTACATATCGCATTGAAAGAACTGTTCACTAGCTTAAAAAATGAACAAAACATCAAAAACATCAAACATGGTCCCTTTTGCAATTTTTGTGCAGTCAATATCAGTATATCAGCTCAAAGCTTTTGAGAGATATGAAAGAACCATAACAATGGAAATAGAGACCACAGTGCCGCCTTTTGGGCCACCTGTGATTGGTACCAAGCTTGTATCCATAGCAATCTCAAATGCAAAATTCAAATTCTGCTATATAGAAAAGTGAAATTACAGCCATTAGTAAAGAATTAGAAGTTTAAACAGTAAATTGGATCAAGACTACATATACAGTTAAAGACATAGGTAAACATACATGACTGTTTAATTCAGGAGCACATTTTTACATAGGAGAAATATTACATTTCAATCTACCAGTATGGCTTTTTCCATGAACAGGTGGGCGTTTTCAGATTTAAAAACCAAAACTGTTAGTTGTCTAAGAAAACTAGAAAAAATTAGTTATGTTAGGAAGAATTAATACCAAGAAATGAAAGTGAGATTAAAGTGAAGTTTATAACATCAAGATAGACACCACTATGATTTAGTTTTGGAAGACATTTCACCTTTGATTTTATTATTTGTCACAACTGTGGCAGCATATTTCACCTGTGAACTTTCATCTTAGAATACTAAAAAATAAGGTGTCACTTTTTTTTAATTCAATAGACTGAAATGCACCTGAGCAAAGCAAAATTCAGAGACTAAAGCAAGCATTTAGCTGAACTCAGTTTTGGCTTGTGGACATGCACAAAATTAAAAAACTAAAATAAATAAACAGCTTTTGGCACTTATCCACAGTAAGCTGTAAAATGATTTAATAAAAGACAGCTAATAAAAGTGATCAGCTCAGAATGAAACTGTACAAGCCATTAGTTCACATTTAAACAATAAATCTGATTGCAGTTTTGAGCACAAAAACATAACTTAAAATCCTATTTTATTCAAATTTGAAAAACTATATTGATTTTAAGTAGTTTAAATACATTCATTCCCAGTCAAAGTTTTACAGTAACTGATGATTTTCAATCACACACACAACCAAGTTATAAATCCCTGAAACATGGATTTATTATAGAAATACTGATAAAACCTTAACAGAGATACAAATGATACATCACATAGTGTCTTACACCTTAACGGTAAGTACTTGACCACCTTGAATTGGTAGATGCATCACTCCTACTGTTAGACTCTAATACCATCCTCTAGGACCAACTGGTTTAAATTGAATTCACAACAGTTCGCAGTTACCTAAAAAAGATTTTTTTTTTTTTAATCACACTAGAAAATATTAATCTTCTAACTAGTATTTCAAAATTTCTGGAAAGAGAATTTCCCAGTTATAATGGGGACTAAACATACTAAGCAAGGAGAGTCACCGTAGAGAATTTGAGCAAGTAATTTTGGAATCAGTGCCTCTGCAGAGATTTACTATACAGCAGTACTTCCCCTGACATAAGTTAATTGGTGCATGTTTATCTGTGCATCTTAGGACCTTATTCTACCAGTGATCTTGGGACTCTTGAATTTAATCTCATTCTGGCACTAACTTTCTGTGGGATAGGGCAACTTCCAAATGAAAGGCACTCTGTTATGAGTGAAATCAGAATTATCAGCAATGCAAATGGACAACTTGTAACATACTGAAGAGAACTGCTGTAGCCTACATGAGGTCTAAAATTAAGTACTTCCCTTAAAAAAGGTGGAAAAATATTTAGAACAGCTGCAGTGCATGTGTTTGCAGGCACACAGACACTAGCCACTCTACAAGCAGAGATCTTCCAAGTATCTCAATTGTTGTTTGTTTTGTTTCCCTGCCCCCAATGCTGTTTTTTGCTTGGGCAGAACCAAGCTTCTGAGGTTCAACTGCACTATTGGGTGACTTGCAGAACAGCCCATGGACCACCCCTGCATTGCTTCCTACAGTCCACAGCAAGCAGGTCTGGAGAATAAGTTGCAAGAGTGGTCCTCTCTAGTAGAACAAGAGCACAGGCACACACTACTAGTTTGTCCCACTTTGTATTATTTCTCCTCACACCTTTTCTTCCCCCCCCACCCTTGTAAAAAAAAAATTCATCTTGGGAATAAAGCTTTCCTTAAGGATAGGAAAACTCATGCTTGTTAGTCTGAATAAGGGATGTGCAAAACAGAAGTAATTTCCCTGAGGCAAAGATCTTCAAGTCATGCCTAGCTTACATTGTCTATTCTTATTTCAAGCTGTTGAAATATTTGGCACAATGAGGCCTTGATCATTGACTGAGTCTCATGGCATTATCACAGCCTACATAATATATTTGTATAATAAAGTAGAAGTTACAAATGTTTCATTCTCTCATTCTGTTTTGGTTTCTCACATTTACTTATGAAAATCCCTTTCCTTCTCAAGGGTGGCATTCAGCCTCCTGGGCAGGAAGGTAGAGTGACAAACTTCTACTGTATTTAAAGGTTGCCATGAGTACTGAGCGCCTAAAAGGGCAATCACAGTAGTTATTGGACTCAATACATGGAGTAACAGGGTAAAAATTAATAGCCTGTTATGTACAGGTCAAAGGTAGGTGATTTAATAGTCTCTTCTTGACTTACATTATGAAAAGCATCCAGGGAGATAAAAAAGTCATGTTGTGAATGCTTCCAGTCTAAAACACGTAAGAAGCAAAGCTTGAAACCAAGTCTTTCCAGCTTTCCCTTTTAAAATATAAATTGCACTTTTTATACAAAGCAATCCAAAGTCTAAATTGTAGTAAAAATCTGAAGCTGCCTTACTGTACCAGAGTATTTGTGTTCACCATCTGAAGTACAGGCAACTAGTTTTCAGCTGTTCTGCACTTAGAGCTATACGCTCTACATCTTTCTGCTTTAAAAGGGCCTGCCATTAAATGCCATGCCACTGGGTGGGTACTGAAAAAAAAACAAAAAAAAAAAAGAGTTTAAGGCCTTTATCTCCACAAGGAGCTAAACTGTGGCGGCCTGCCATTAAATGTCATGCCACTGGGTGGGTACTGAACAAAAAACAAAAAACAAAAAAAAAAAGAGTTTAAGGCCTTTATCTCCACAAGGAGCTGAAAACTGTGGCACAACCCATGACCAATACATAATACGTAAATTAGCACACTCCCACCCAGGGCTCCAAAAACCAGTCATTCTTTCTAATGTCTGTCACACAAGACAACCATACCATCAGCAAGCAACAGTGCCAGTTAAGTATTTTTAAGGTCTTCAAAAATTCATAGCAAAGGGCACTTCTGAAAAAGATAATCTTAAAGATTTGGTTTTAAAAATAGACACCACACTCACATTCAAGGGACATTCTTCACTTTTAGGCCTTTGTCACAAATCTGAATCTTTATTGTTCTGAAATAAACGCTATAAACATAAGACTCAAAACAAGAACTCCAACTTTCAGTCTCAGAAGAGGTGTGGTTCAATGCCCATATCATGTGTAACAAGAAAATTTCCTTAAAAAGGAAAAAAATTACTGTAAAGTCTTTCTTAAGAATGAAAATGCAATCCTTCGTTTTTCTCATTAGTTTGTGTACAGGTGGGCACCAAAAAAAACTTTTGCATTTTCTTTTGAATTCTTGCTATGATGCTTGACGAACTTTTTGCCATTCAACAAATTCATCCAGAAGTACAGGCCCTGCAAATGGACGAAACTTGGAGTTATATTTGCCAATGTCTTTCAAACATCTTCTCTTAAAGTATGAAGGTTAAAACTATTGGTCTAGGTAACATCCATGTCAATCCTATGGTCAAATACTTATTAATGCTCAAAGATTACTACAATCATTTCAATCCAAGGGTGGCAAGAAGTGCACAAATAACACTACACAGAACTGTGGAAAAAAGTGTTCCTGATATCTGACGGTGCACCGAACTGAATGGAGAGCATAAAAATAAGGTTATATCGTAAATCAGCGCAACTAATCCCTTCTTACCAGAGCTTTCAAAATTGCACATAATTAGAACACAGACCAAAATGGGATGCCTAGTGCAATTCAGTCATAGTATGATTGACTATCAGCCAGGTGTAGAGTTCAGCCCCAAGTACCAGCAGCTAGGCTACTTTATAGTTAAACTAGAATTTATTATACATTAGTACAAAATGAGAGTTTGCTGTTTAGAGTTCTATTTGCAAGTCTCTAGTTTCATGTAGCTAGCAGCTTCGCTAGATACTCAACTGAATATAAGCTGGCTCAAGTACACCATCATACCCCTGACATACGACTACAATTAACATCTGCAGTTTGAAGACGGATGGTTATCAGGACAGTTTTTCTATGCATTGTTGGAGAAGAAATATTTTATACCTTACAGTATTGTTTCTGTTACAGAAATTTGTTTTATGCAAATTGAAAATACTGAAATAGTAGTTGAATAAGCAAAATGTTACAAATACTTACATGCACCATCTTCATCATAGTTGCTAAGATCTGCATGGACAGTTCTGCTGAACTCTAGCACATTGTACCACTGATCCTTGTTCATAACTCTATACTTTGATTGCTAGGGAAAGTAATTTCAGAACATTAAAATGTCAAATGGCATTTGGTAATACTGCATCTCATTTATCTCATTTTATCTTCAATCAGTTCCTAACAAACAATTTAATGGGTAACAACAGCTACTATTTCCTTGGTTTTCCATTTTTTAAAATACTACACATATACATGTTTCATAGTTCTGAGACTACATAAAATGGTTTCTTGAAAGATCAGAGCAAAATTGAAATACGAGGGAATTAGGAAGTCACCATTCTTCAGCTTCAAAAACTGGTAAATTTTCATCTTGCCCTGAAGTGGGGCATACCTAGCTCAGATATATTTCCAGAATGAACAATTAGAAAAATCTTTTCTCCAGGGTACAATACAGTATGATCATAAGGACATCTACTTTGCAATATTAGTACTGACTTGAAGCCAGGGAATACTCTCAAGCCTAGCATGCTCCACAAACTACACACGTCCACATTACTGACTAAGTCACTTGCAGCTGAGCTGACCAAAATCTTCAAGAGACAGCCAGAGCCCAAGGTACCTACATACTGTATTCACACAAAGCAAACTTGAAATTCAGCACAGATGCAGCTGAAGAGACTACTGGGGCTCTATTATTTAATTTTAAATTTACCTTTATAGTCTAATTAAGACAGAATTTTAGTTGCCTTTGATAAGAGAGGGGGGTGGGGCACAGGGAGGGAGAAAAGGATCTGTGATGCATACAAGAACATCACCATTTCATAAGCACATAGAGCAAGGGAAGAGGAGCAATATGGATACATTCTTGAGCAAAACAACACAAACCCTGAAATCTTTTCACAGAATAGCCCAACTACTATGCCATCATTTAGAAAGTCAAGGAAACTTGTACCTCCAGGTATTGATAAAATACTGAAAACAGTGGCCAAGTTCTTCCTAGCAGAAGAGCTAACATGGATTTTGCAGTATCAATATCAAGACTTCGCTGGTCTTTATCCTAAGGTTGAATAAAGAAAGCACAAAAACCACTCAAGTTCAAGCTTGCTGAATAATTAAAATAAGAACTACTCTAACATTCCAGTAGTCTTACCCTTGCAAAATCAAAGGCATATCTGTAGATATTCTTAAAGGATGAAATGTCATTCAATTGTGACCGCAAGAAGTCAAATTTACTCTGTAATTTTTCTGTACAGTCACACCTTAAAATGAAGAAAAACAAATGACATTAGAAGTTCAAAACAAAACATTTTGGACAATGAAAAAAATGCCAGCAAACATAAAAAATTAAAATCACCAAAATGCAATCATTAGATGTACAGGAGTAATACTATGAAAGTGACTTAAAGAACACTGAACATGCTCAACATTTGCAGCTTACTGAAATGATGAATGCCTGGCTTCAGTAAGCAAGTTTTTTTAAAATGTATCAGCAACATAATACAAAGTCTCTGCTTTACTTCTCAAATAGTAGTCTTTTTATGCCATACTGTGCAATTTATATTCATACCCTGCACTATCTTGTCTTTCAATCACTATGAAAGTTTGGAGAAAACAGTATTCAGTGTGCATTAAGGTGGTAAAATCCAGCTGTAAATAAGGGCTTTATGCCATACCTCTTTGGAAAAAAAACCCTAAACACACACTTCAAGACTACATATTTACAATTGGCAGGATTGAGCAGGCACTCTGCAAAACATACTAGTCTGCTTGTATTTTATGACTGATAAATGCAAGCTCTGATAAGCCTACCACCTGGATTAGTCAGTAGCTATTCAACTGAAAACTCACAAGCTGTATGAGAATGTACAGGTCTGCTAGTTGACAGGATAACCCTTTGGCAGAAAAGATCTCCATGTATTTTACTTAGCAAGGACTTTTGTTTCCAAATAGAAAGTGGGTTAGATTCACCAACAATGGCAGAGGAGAATGTAATTTACACATGCTAATCCTCCAGGAACAACTCACTCAGAAGAACAGTTGTTGTATTATATCACATTTTATTCTTATAAAATAGCTGCCATGACTCAAAAAAAAAAAAAGAAATTCCGCCTTGCCCTGTATCCTGTGTGACAGGAGCAATACTTTCAGAAACGCAGATGTACACAAATACTTCCTTTGGTAATGTGTCCCCCTTCTGGCAGCCTGCCTCTCAGAGAATACATTTGCATCTTTAACAGCTCCTTATGGACTTGCACAGCAGCCCAGAGCAAGGGCCCCTCAGGAGTACCGCAGCAGGTTGCTGAGACACTGTACTTTGCCCACAGCTGATACCTCCTGCTGTTCCTCATCCTCAGGTCTGCTAGACTGTGTGTGCACGTCTGTGTCTGCCCCTCTCGGGCTGCGACAAGAAAAACATAGCAATTCCAGCTGATGGAGCCTTTTGTCATTTCTTGTCTCTAGCAGCATCTACCTAAAGCAGCACTGAGTCCCAGCTAAGATCAGTGCTAAATAAATAAAACTATTAGCTAATTAGGCTGCATATGTAGATGATAAAAACTAATATATTTTGCAATAAACCATGCATTAAGTTGAAAAAGAAATCTTGCTAAAAAAGCTTTGGTAAATTTAACTAAAGAAAATTACTTTTTTGTCTTCAGCCATTTAATTGGTCTATGTATTCTATTGTTTAACCCTTAAAACAGTATTATGCTATGCTACAAAGGCATCTCATTTTATATTCATATCTCTTCTTTCTACATTCAAACCTTCATACTGCAGTAATATTGTCCTCTACATTTGAGGACAAATCTACCTATTTAACACCTAACTAAATGCTCATGTTGTTAGTGTACTAATGACATATATAAGCTACTTAAAGTGGGTTTACCACACGTTTTGTCAAATATAATTTGACTGAGATTACCATACCATGGATAAACACAAATTTCAGTACGTTTAAATTTTTTACCAAATATTTTGTTAAAATTGCTCAAATAATCATAAATTTAAGTACAAAGTAAAATTCCTGTTATTGTCTGCTGTACTATTGGCTATATGTATTTTAATGCAGAAATGATTCTCTTGAAAAAGTTGGTATGAAAATGTGCAATTATTAAGCCTCAAGACTCCTGAACTATTGTCAACCTATTTAAAACCAAACAGTCAAATGGATCACACTCGGACAGACAGGCATCACCCTCTGAAGTCCAATGCAGGGACATACCTCTGTTAAAGCCATTTAAGGCTTTTCCACACCTGGCCACTGATTTTCTTGACACTAGTGAGGGAAGGAGCTGTCAAACTCCTCTTTTATAGCGATACAGCTGCTGGTGCAGCTGCACCATAAACAAGATGACTGAGGTCACCCATACTTAGAATAATCTTCCTTTTTTTTTTTTAAGTAAGAACAACCTTCTAATTAGCACATGTGAATTAACACCAAACTCCTGTACAGAGACTGGAAAAAGATGTGATTTCTTGAACTGCCTTTACTGAAAGATAGCATTAAATAAGGTTACCTCAAGATCAACAAAACAAGACATTAGCTTACTACATTCTCTTTGCATCCCTATATCATATTTATAACAAAACTTAAATTAGCACCACAAAGCAGTCCTATTTTGATTTCTGTTGAGGTAGAGAGTTCATTTGAGGTATAGCTAACATGGACAGAGTGATGATTCAATAATTACTCATACTCATATTTATAACAAAACTTAAATTAGCACCACAAAGCAGTCCTATTTTGATTTCTGTTGAGGTAGAGAGTTCATTTGAGGTATAGCTAACATGGACAGAGTGATGATTCAATAACTCCTACTCATACTCTAATGTTTCATATTCATAATTATTCACACATGCTTTTCTTTTACTAAAAAGAAAAATTACTAAGATGTATACAAACATTAAACCAAAAGCATTTAATGGTAGTATATAAACTAGTTTGAAGGTCTTTTAACCTACAAAAGAGTTCCCCTGCCATCATCCAGCCCTCCAGATGGACAAAAGGAAATTATATCCATCTAGCCCATCTACTCTCTTCAAGCATTGAAACAGGATCTTCTGAAATTTACGTTTCATGTTATAACTGGAGCATACAGAGGTCCAAGGAAGTAATGGCTTAAGAGAGGAAAAGGACATCTTTTCCATGCCCTGACAATGCTATAGTTTCACTATGTCAATTGATTTACAGGTCTGGAGACCAGAAATTGTTTAGATTCCAGAATACATTGAATGCTATACTGGCATAAAAAAAATTATTTACACTATACGTTGTGTTAGCCTCACAAACATTAACAGAAAGGCAGTAACAAGCAAAAAACTCGTTGGAAAAGCAGCTGATTTTAGGCTATCATTAAAACCAACCCAAATAAGTTGATTTTACTAATAATTCTGCAAACAGCAAGAAGTTACAAATCTGACTTTCCTGCCTCTCTCCCTCTCTCTCATGTGGCTTCTTGTACCTAAAGATGTGAGAGCATGACCTTATCTTTCCCTCAATTGGAATCTAATTTGGCTCTCTCCCCTTTACCTGGCCACTCATTTTCAAAAGCTCAACTTTAACGTAAAATTTGGCTCAAATTCTAAGGTTAAAAAAAAATAACCAGAGGGAAGTACTCAGATAATACAGCTGCTTATGCCTCACTTCCTTACACATGAAATTCTTCGTATTTACCCAGTTCAAACAATTACTTCTGTGCAGTTCAATAAAATCATGAATTGTAATCCTTTTTCCTTCACCTTCATTTTGTAACTAGATTTTTTTTTCTTTGTAGGTCTGTAAAACCTATAATTGACAGATACATGAGTATGCTTCTCCTTTAACTCAGATAGGTAAAGTTAAATGCTCAACTAAGTTATTCACCCTCTGACAGCTTTAAAGCAAATGTAGACAGTCACCTCCTGAGGGCTATTCATTTCATCCTAAGGAGGTGTTTAAAACAGCTGAAATAAATTGCCCAGCAGACGTACTTGTTTCTCTCTGCTGACTATGAAAAGAGCTTCAGATGATTAATTTAGATTCAGGCACCCAGCTTTCATATATATATATATATATACACACACGTATATATATATAGGGCAGAATTCACCCTACCAACACAATATGCTAGAAACCTCACTTTCGCAGCTTAAGTTAAGTCTCATATGCTGCTTCTTAGTGCTTGATCCACCTTAATTTTGACAGTGTATACCTTATCACATATTTATTTTTCTCCTCCTCTCTGAAGAACAAATTTCATCAGCATATCACAAAACCACACACAAAAAGAATGTCACTTCAAGATTCAGGCACCCAAATGTTGGCATCTAACTGTAGACTGGACTTAGGTGTCTAAGCTTTAGGTGTTGCCATTAATAGAGGTCTAGCCAACCAACCTGTAAGAGCAACTCAGGTGACCAGTCACTAGGTCTTAGGGCAAACTGAATACCTCCCTAAACTCCACTACATTGACTAGATCTCCAAAGATTGCAGTAAGAGTTTAAGAAATCCAGCTCTTGCATATAAACCACACATTTAGGTGTCTTACTATGGAGCTGAATTCCACCCAACCCTGTTCATGCAATTACCTTATGTGACATTTCACGTATTTTGAAATAAGGATTCTGTAATACAACTCTGACTCAGAATACTCTCTGGACTTTTAATGCATTTTAATGTTGTTTCTTCATGCAAAAATTAAAAAAAAAAAATGCTGTGCAAGAATGTAATAATACTCTATTGGTTTAAGAGCGTAAAAAAAAAATCATTCTCCTTCAAAACTTGTCAAACCTTTCAAGAGAAAATAGATTCCCCCATTCCAGATGGAATCCCATACTATGATTCTCCCTTCCCAGTAAGCACAAACAGCAGAAGTCTACAGATTTATATTCTCTTTTTAAGCCAACGAATCTTGAATTCCTTTATGCGAGTGTCACTGCTTCATCCAGCTGCTTAGTCTACAGCCTGCTATTAGAGCATACCCAGGAGAAGCAAAACATACAGGTTAACTGGTTTAGGCTTAGGCAAGTGCTCCGATCACAAATCTGTTTATATAAAAAAAATGCACAGCAGTACCATGTTTTCTGTCTTAAACACATTTAGCCTACAGCATGACCAGCTCTGTTCTTAAAAGAACCAGAAGATTCCTAATCACAGCAGATTATTAGAAATAAAGTCTATAATATTGGCTCTGAAGAGGTGCCTGATTGCGTACATCTTTGTGCTTGCATTCTGCTAAGACTGGCTAACAAGAGTTAGAGAGTTTCCATCTTTGTGCTTGCATTCTGCTAAGACTGGCTAACTCTTGAGAGTTTCCATTTGGGCGTAAAAATTAAGTACTTCAGAGAAGTGACAAAATTATATCCATTCACTGCATCTAAAAATTTATGCACCCAGAATTTAATCTCTCTCATCCTGAATTTCAGGCAATTTAATCGTTCCAGCTCTTACTAAATTTAAGAGCTTCTGATAGCCACTAAACAATCAAGGCGTCTATCAGAAGCCTGATCCCAAATCAAGTAAGATTTGCACAAGAGAGTCAGGCCAGTCACTTACTCTGTAGTCCCGAATAACCAGAGGGTATCTGCCCAATACAATTTCCCAAATCAATTCACAACTGATAGGGCAATTGTGCCAACTCCAAGGGTCAAATCAGCCCCTCTTTCCCACCATGCTGTAGCTGCAACAGTAGCTCCCTGACATTTTTAATATTGAACGCAGTGTCATAACAAGTCACCCTTGAAACACTCATGTACCATAAGTAGCTTCATGAAGAACAAACAAAAAGTGACAATTGAACTAAGCCTCACAAAGTTGATTAGTTTCATGAAACAACCAATCTCGTTAGGCAGAGCATTATCTCACCAAAATTCTTACAGACAGAATGAGTGAGAAGTTTATTTATAAATTGAAAAAGAGTGTTATTTAATCTAAACATTAAGCATGGCTTCTGACCTGCATCTAATTAATAACACTAATAACTAGAATTATTATCATACAGTCCTCATCTATAAAGCTTAGAAATCAGTAAAAACTTTCTAGAGTACCAGTACTGAGATATGCTTATGGGTATCTCCAGATCTACTTATTTGTGTCTGCTAAGTAGAATGATATTTTAACATATTTTTTGTAAGAAGCAGCAGCCACGAAAACCTGACTTATTACGGTTAGACAGAACTTTATCATTTGAGTGAACTCATCCGATTCACAACTTGTTGATTAACAGTAGCTACTTCCAGTTTTTGACCGAGACCAGACCTAAAAGCAAGAGTTTCTGCGTCTTATTGCCAATGCACAATAAACTGAGGGCAAGAATAATTAAGCTATGGTACAAACATAAAATTAGAACATTCTATTATATATGTAAAAACACTCTTACTGTAATGAGGTCATTCCTTTTAACCATTCTTCCTTGGTAAAAAATCCCATGCTTTCAGCCTCTAGTTTCCAGGCTAAAACTAACATAATAATCTAGGGGGGGTGAAAAAAAACAAGGGGAGAAAAAGGAGTCAGTATTTAAGAAAATGCTGATTTCTAGATGTCCAAGAAGAAAACTCTAAGCATTCAAACATTCTGGCAATTGCTGTACATGCTTGCACTTTATATTTGTTACCATTTACTAATTCAGCTACGTGCAATCTTTCTCTTAATTTCAATTTCTGAAAATGAAGTATTACTATAATAAAACAAAAACCCTCACACACCAGCCACGCATAATTGATGTATTCAGCTGAAATATCTTAGAACAGCTCCTAAAAGCAGAAACATAAACAACTCTTTGCTTACTGAAGTGAAAGAGTTTTACACAGAACTTAATCTTATCCAATACCCCCTTTTAAAGTGTTAATAGTATCGTGCAAGAAACCTACATTTTCAGGCTCAACACCGATGTCTTCACAGAACTTTTCCATTCCTTCGGGCCCCACAACTTCATCGGGACCTTCAAAACCAAAAAAGAAACCAGATTGAAATCTGAGTAACATTCACTGCCCACAAGGGCTACACACAACAGTAATTAGACTATATTGCATACAAGCTAGCTTTAAAAACAGTGAATTACACTATTAAGTAGCTTTTATGTTAGAACCATTCCATCAACTGCAATGTGGAGACATGTATACTACATATGAAGTAACACTATGAACTAAAAGCAAAACTAAACCAGAACTTTCATGTTGTGCACTGCCTCCCCACAACAGCAGACAAGCTATTTTAGTTTGTGTATGAGTTTTCAAAAGACTCCACTGAGTTTCCCATTGACATAGCTCAACTCCAGCAACTGTGGCTGTCAATTGTTTTTAAGACAACGTGGGTACCGTTACTCTGTGCTGAAGTTACTCTATGAATAGTGTTCTTCAAAGAGTTATTTTATCAACAATAAAAAAAAATTAATTCCGTCTGAGCTATTACAAATATTACTCTTTCAACGGTGTTAACATTATGGGTTTGCACTAACACAGAAAAGGATGAATCTTCAAATAATGTAAGGTTAGTTTTATGATGCTGAGTAATATGAGAGTGAGAACAATAAATCAGAAAAATGCTAAGCACGTTAGCCATGTACAAAGCAGAAAAAGTTTATGACTGCAATGAAAATAACTCGATTAGGACCACAACAGTTAGTGTTACGCTGTCACTTTTCCATTTTAACACAAAGAAAGCCTCTAAAAAGCAGCAAAATTGTGTATTTAAAGAGCACATACAGACACACTCTACAACGCTTTGTTTCTCTGAATCTCTCTCTGGTTTCAGTTATTTCTGCTAAGCCTGTTCCAAAAATGACTCCCACTGGGCAACCAAATATTATTAGAAGGCCTGTTGACATGCTATTTTGATGTGTCTTGGATCATTATGTTAACATTGTTTTAGTGAATATGAACCCATGAAAAAGGTAAAGGCTTTATCTTCCAGAACAACATGCTATTTTATGATTTTTTGGCAAATTTTGCTATTTATACATAGACAGAACAGTCCACTTTTTTTTTCCCCTTGATGATACCTGTCTCCACTTCATCTGTATCCACTGCTGTTATTGTAAGCAGAATTCTTTTTAAGAGTTTGGATAATGTACTTTGAATAATTACTCACTGTGAAATAAGAACATAGTCAATAAAAGCTATTGAGAATGGCTACTTTTACAGGAAAATAAAATGCAACTGGCATTTAAGATCATGAACCCCTACCTCTTGAAAAATGTTGCACAGAACATTTCACCTAGGTAAGCAAGGCAAAACGCTGCTATCTGGTTTTGAGAAACCCTTACATAGAATGTGTTAAAAAAATTGCAAGTTTAAGTTATGAAGAGAAACACATACAAAGGTTCACTGGTAATGACAAGTATAAACTTCAATCAGTGTTTTTGGCCCAGAAATCATATGTACAATTCACATATATATATATGTGTGTGTGTAATTTTCTCTTTTAATGGAAAGATTTAACCTCCTATGATGTACAATTTCACTGAAATTCTATTTTATGCTAGAAACGTGGCATATTTTGATTACTGGTTAACTAACAAAGTATAACCTCCTACACTCAGTTCTTGGCTCAACAACAAAAACAAAATTTACAGGCCTTAAAAAAGTTAAAGTATGTGCAGGAGCATTTATCAGAAAAAAATTAACCGAGAATTATTATTTTCCTCAGAAAATACTCTTTACTCCAAAAAAGTATGCCTCAAACCCAAATTAGAAAGCAGACTACTAGAATCAGGAGTAGTTCATTACTGTGGAAAGACTGCAAGGAAAATATCAGTTCTGATAAATATACTCAAACCAATTGCTGGCAGATAAATCAACCCATTTCATACTGAGAACTGGCCATTAATGAGTTTTAAACACCAACTAGTTATGATGGACTTCAAGTAGTGACTAGACAAGAAAAGAAATTAGTAACAGTTTACAGATCCTGAATTTCTAACCATATAATTGGTAAAGACATGGCAGTAAGAGTCTAATAAATTCTGCAAAATACACTGCATATTCACTGAAAGCAACTATTACCTGGATAGCAATTCTGATTTATTTGAAGGAGGCTACTTCTAACACTTTTGAATGAAACATTTGTTACTTAGAATATCAAAAATGTTAGGACAGATTCTCAGATAGGAAAAACAGTATAAGCATCTATTATTTTATTTTGTAAAATAGAAAACCCAGAGGTTTAAATCATGAACTATTTCATTATCCTTCCAATTTGATTACAAACAAGATCTAGTTAGATAAATAATCTTCTATCTAAACTATCTCTCAATGTCCTGACTTCTACCTGTCCATTTCAATGCAAGAAGTAGAATCACTCAGTATATCCCGGTTCAACACTATACTGTCCAACATCAGTTATTTCATTTTAAAGAACACCAGGGTAAGTTATAAAGCATAGAGTCAAGAAGAAAAAGTCAAAAAGAACAAATACTGAAAAGGCGATAGTAAAAGCCATACTAATTCAAGTGCATGTTATAAGGAAGGAAACATGGACATACTTTTTGTGTCTACATCAGCATAAAAAAAGCAAAATGCAAATAATATTTGAAGTATTCGTTTGTTTTAAACAAAACCATGTAGTTTTAAATATGAACCCATTGCATATTACCTGCATATTCATAAAACCAAGCCAGGCACTTTTTGCTCGAAAAATGTTCCTCTCCACTTATTACTTTACCAGAGGCTTGTGATCTGCAATAGCTTATAGAAACACAAGGATGATAAGTGTTATTTTAATATGAGAAATGGGAAATAATTTAAATTCCAAATTGCTTATTATTAGTTCAAACTATTTAAACTGTTTCATGAAGTCAATCTACATCAACAATGAAGCTGAGTTTGTTAAAGGGTAACTGTTTGTCATCCTATTTCAACACTTGTTGGAACATAAAATTACCTTGAAATACAACCCTCTCGTAGCCCAATTTATTGCAACTATTACTTTTTCTGAAATGCAAAAGTACTGTTATCTTGTAGATATTAAACCAAAAAACCCACACACAGATGGTCAAAATATCTCTACTCAGTAATTCAAATGCCTTATTATCTACTTATATGTATACATACAGGCATTTAAAGTTAGGTCTCTAATAAGCAGCATGATCTTCAAAAGTGCTGAATATGCACAGATCCCATTTAGGTCAACAGGAGCTGCAGAGTTTGACATATTTAAAAGTCAGGCTATTTATAGTTAAGCACCCAAATTTGGGAAGAAAACACGGTCAATTCATTTATATTAAACATGTAACTAAATATCTGTAAATTCTATAAATGTTTGGTATACCGGAATAGTAATATGCAATCTACAGTAAGACTAAAACTGCTCAGCGCAGTTTCCCCCCACATTGTCTTCATTATGCGACACAAAACCCAGTTTGCCTAGGAAGTGAATTTTCAAGATTTATCATTCTTTAAAAGAATACACAGCATAACAGATTTCCTCCAGTAAAACCACTGACCACACGAAAGCATCTTTAGTCAGTAAGGAGTTGCAGCACCTTTTCAATGCACACTCCTTCCAAACACAAGTTACAGACTTTTAGAACAAGCTAAGATTATTTCTAAGAATGAGGTGAAAGTTAATCATATGAGAGGGTTTAAAATTATGCAGCTCCTACAATGCAATTTTAAAATGAAAACGTCAAGCAGGAAAAGAATAGTTCAATTCTGAGAGGTGGTGAACAGCTTTATCTCCCATGTATTGCTTCAAGCTTCACTGAAAAAGAAAGCAACACTCTCCAAGATGAAGCCTTATGTGCTGAAAGCTATAATCAAAGATGTACTACAGACAAACATCCATTAAAAACACAAGTCACCAGAAAGAAACAGAGCCATACAGTATGCTATTGCTTGTTGGTTTTATCCAGTTTAACATATATCCATTTGTAATCACTGGTTTTATTAAAGAATATTACCAATATATTGCTATATAAGAATGCTACATCAAAAATGAGCTAAGCTAGTATGAACTCTCATTTACAACATAGTTTTTGCCCAACGACTACTAGCTTCCTGTATTTTTTTTAACATATATCCATTTGTAATCACTGGTTTTATTAAAGAATATTACCAATATATTGCTATAAGAATGCGCTACATCAAAAATGCTCGTGTACCTAACATTTTGAGATCAGCTAGTATGAACTCTCATTTACAACATAGTTTTTGCCCAACGACTACTAGCTTCCTGTAGTCTTTTTTTTTTAAAGAGCTTTCAAAAGATTTTTTTTCTTAAAGTGAAAGAAATTAAGATCATAAAATTTTGGTCAGCAGTGTTCAAGAAAGATGAACTGAAACTGCAACAGATGCAGAGAAGAGCTATAATGAGCAAGGAAACTAAAAATCAGTATTACAAACCAGAAGAATTTAGCTTGTTTAATTTAACAAAATGAAGTAAGAGAAAACACAAGCACTCACTCCAAATACACTATGAGGCAGAACCAGGAGGGAAGAGTGTTATATAAAGGATAATGCAGGCACAAGAATGGTTATTAACTGGCTATGAATAAATTTAGACTGAAACTAAAAGATCATTAATGACCGCAGAAAGTAAGCTCTGGAACAGTTATCCAAAATGAACAGTCATAACAAAATACAAGCCTGGGTACTTCTAAGCTCAAGCTTGGTCAACCTATGAGAAAGGCCATATGCCACAGTTTCTTGCAATAGCCATTCCTGTAGCGTTGATTTCCTAAGTCCTTTGTATTCTTATGTCCTCGGGACGTTTGTCGTAACTACTGGTTTACTGACATACTTAACAAGTTCTAGTAGATGAAGGAGGCATACAGTTACTTTAGGGAAGCCACACTGGAAGTTCCTGCTACACCACACTAATGGTTTATCATTCTAATGGTGATTTTCAGGTATCACAGCAAAAGTGATCTTTTTATGGTAGTTAATGAACAAGATGCTTCAGACTCCTGTATTTATTGGGAAAACCTTTCCTGATTTTGTTTTGGAGTGTGCTGACCTCTCCTTCCATTTCACTAAAAAAAAAAAAAAAAAAAAAAAAAGACAATTTAAATGTAGACACTCTGAGTACTGGCAACCTTAAAATGAGGTGAGCTGTCTACCCCAGGCAAAAGTTTAGAATGAATATGCGGACAAATGCTGGAATTGGCCTTACTGCCACGGTGAAAGGCAAAACCAGCAGGGAACGGGAGCAGTTCCGTAGCGTTTCTCCCCCGAGTGTGAACAAGCCAAACGCAGACGCTGCAACCCGCAGGACGGGCGCCCGGCAGCAGCACACCCTGCCACCGGGAGGCGCCCACCGGCGCTGCACCAAGCGGCCAAACGCAGGCCCACCGGCACCACCGAGGCACTGCGCGGAGCCGGCCAGGCCCCACGCCGCCTCGCCGTGCCCACCGCCCCCGGGGCAACC
>NW_008794860.1:1267803-1268034 GCF_000699145.1 Aptenodytes forsteri | reverse complement strand
CCCGGCACCCCCCACGCCCGCCCGCCCGGGGGGGTATCTGCCGTAGGCAGCGCCGGCCAGTCCACCGCAGGGCCTCTGGCGTGACGCATAAACGTGATCCCAATTTGTGGCCGTTAGGATTTATTCTACGGTATTAGTTGGTATCGCTGCTGCGCGCTCAGGGCTCATCGCCAGTTGTCCCACGCAGCCAGCCTCTGCCCTCGAAGCCCAGTACAGCCGTTGGGAGGGTGT
>NW_008794860.1:1245960-1267295 GCF_000699145.1 Aptenodytes forsteri | reverse complement strand
CGCCCTCCTCGCTCAGCCTGGCGTGCCTGCCGATTACCGAGCGCGTCGACCGCTGCCTTTCTCCCCGCCGGCGGCAGCAGCGCGGCGCTTGCCCGTCGCCACCCGGACCAAGCTCGCGACCCCGCCAGGGCCGCCATATTGAGTCACCATAGTGACGGGTCCTGGCAACGCAGGGACGCCGGGAGGCCTCGGGCCTCGCCTTGTGCCCCGGCGAGAGCCGCCGTCCTTCCCGCCGCCCGCCCTTTGGGTCTTCTCCCGTCAGCCCTCCATGTACTCCCGTGGGGTTCTGGATCCACCCCCGCCTTGACCCTGCCTGACGAGGGTGCGTCCTGCCAGCATGGCCGGGGAGGGAGACAAGAGGAAGCGCTTTATTTCAGCCACGGCTGCTAACTACTTCGGACTGGATCCAGCTGTGGGTCCCGCTGCCCTGGCCGCGGGGCTCCATTCCCGTCCGGAGCTGACCAACTTCCTCGACGACGGCAATGAGTTCCTCCTCGTCGTGCAGCACTCGGGCACCCAGCTCGCCGCGTCCAACAAGGTACCGTAGTGTCCAGCCGAGTGTGTGCAGGCACCTATGGATCCAGCATGTCCACCGCATCCCAGTGTTCGACTGGGGATGCAGAGCCTGGAGTCCAGCCCAGGTTTAGTGGTCATAAAAGACTGGTATCTGATTCGGGAGACATCTTCCTACTGCGAATATCTATGCTGGTCTCAGTGTCTGCTGCATAAATTACTGGCCCAAGAGTCTGTGAAGACTGGTCAGCCGTGTGATATATTTGTTAGTGGACTGTGCCCACGCTGATATGTAGTTTTAGTGTGCTGTATATTGTCACTGTGTGAATGTAATGCAGCCTGGAGAATGGCATGTTATCTTGCTGCAAATGCCAGGTGGAGTCTGATGTACAGGTTGTTCCTGGGCAAGGGTGCATGCAGGTGACTGGAAGGATTGCATTGCCAATGTCCAGGCAGGAAACGTGGCCCAATATGCGGCACATTGGCTGATATTTGACAAGTCCCAAGGTGGCTGTTTGTCCAAATCATGCATTTTGCAGATTGATGTGTCCAGCTGTGAGCAAATCTGAGGTTCATTGTGTGAAATGTCCTGCGCTGAGTGTTTGTGTTCAGTGAGTGACTCATCCAAGTGATACCATGGGGTGTGATGTGCAGGGAATATCACCATGTAATCAGGACACGGTGTGGTGCCTGCCACACGGAGTGTAGAGGCAAAGCACGGGTCTTGACGTGCGACCCATCATTCTGCTGTGAGACCAGGGACGTAGTGTCTGTTATGTCAGTGACAGATTTTTTCTGCACTGAAGACTAGTATAATGGGTCGTTAACATATGAACTGCTGTGTGGACCAGTAACTTACATACCTCCTGGTGTAATCGTCTGTGTAGCCTGTGAAGTCTAGTGCATGCTATATTCATGCAAGAATGAACATTTACATGTACCAGTTTTCTGGGGTGTGCTGCTGAGCCACTGTCTAGTATACAAAGCTACTGTCAGCAGCTATGGAAGATCAGATGCATATTGGGGCTATAATGTATACCTGTTGTCTCAGTGAAATGATGTCTGTAGGTCTTGGGCTAAAGACTTGATACGAAAGTAAAACTGATACTGTCCAGTAAAATTGAAAGCTGTTCTTACCAGCCTTCTATTTCTTTTAACAGAAAAAAAAGTTCACAGATGTTTACAATTGCACAGAGTTTGGGATTTCAGCTAGCGTATCTTTTTGCTATTGTTTTATCGAATATTTAATAATGTTCTCCTGTTTTATGAATTCTCCTCGGCCACAAATAGTTTCAATAATTGATTTTATGGCAATTTTTGAAACTTTACCCATAAGTTGGACTGTGAAGGGAATGAGAGTCATGTTACAACTTATGATTTTACTGATGAAGGAACGCACCTTTTTCTGTCCTTGAGAAATGTATGAATTGCAGTAGAGTTATGTATTTACAGACTCAGGAGAACAATAATGAATATTTAGAAAAATATTCCCAAAGTTATGTAGTGTAAAAATGCAATTAAAAAGACAGACTTCATGCTTAGTTTTCTCTAGGCACAAGAGGGAGTTTCTGGTTTGTCCCCAGAAAGTGGTAAATGGAGTTTTCAAAATCAAAATAGCATAAATAATTATTGTATTTACAGATATTTTATAATGAAAAAGGCATTACACATTTTATATTGGAGTTCAGGTTCCTATGAACTCAGGGATAAATGTAATAAAAGTTTTCATTTTCTGTGCCATTCAGATACTACCAGAATGATATCAGACCCCATAGGGAGTAATATGGTATTTTATATTTTTTTCTTGATGTAATCAAGAAAATTTGTGTAAATGTTGTACGTAATTTAGTATAATATGCAGTCAATGACAGTTTTCTAAACAAATCCTGTCTTCTTGATTATTACAGATTGAAGCTACTGATTCAAAGAATAATGTGTTGGTGTTCTTTAAGCTGCGACCTGATGTAATTACAGAAGATAATCTTCATAGTAATATTCTTGTGTCATCTATGCTAGATTCACCAATTAACACCCTTTATCAAGCTGTACGACAAGTTTTTGCACCAGTATTACTGAAGGTTAGCAATATACTAATTTAAATGTTCTGTAGATTTATACTGAAACATTGAATTTCCATAGGATGGTAACTCTTCTGAGATAAATATTTTATGTTTTAAAAATAAAATATTTTAAGAGCTTAAATAATGGATGATAGTTTTAATTTCTAAGTTAAAGAAGGTACTTCACCTCCTATCAGTAAGGATGAGAGGAGGATTCTGGTCATACATATGCTTGACTAGAAATGTGGAATACACTGGGCAGTGGTGGTTAATGGAGACAGCAGCTCCTTACCTCCTTTCCACCAGTAATTCCAGTCTTGTGTCCTTTTCTTGTTTTAGATATTCTTATATTTTATATGAAATGCATAGGTCTGTATCATGCAAACTATTATTCTATAATACGTGGCAGATAGGTGTGCTAGACTCTAGATTACTTTGTACAACTGCATTTTTCGTAGTTTTGCTTTTTTAAAATGTTCTGAGGCTTTTCTTTCTCTTCCGTTAAAGAATATATTTCCTTTGTGGATTTTTTGTCAAAAATGATGACCATGGCTATATTTTATAAGCTGAACAAGCAGAGTTGCACTATTTAAATATTTTTAATTTCTTGTATGTCATAATATTAATAAAATAATTTTAGAAAAACACAATAACTTTTAATATTTGATTCTAGCAATTTCCAGATTCTACTATAGAAGTAGATTCCAAATTTAAACTTAACAGAATTCATTAACAAAGAATTTTGAACACATTTTCAGAGTGCCTTTATAAACCAAACAACTGACATTTGATTTTGTGATAAAAAATTTTTTACAGTATTATGCTGAGTTGTTAAGTGAAAAGAATGAGGTGCTTTCCGTGACTTTAAGAAAAATAGATTATTACATTGTCCCATCGTGTGGTAGGTTACTGCTATTAATCTGAATAATTATTTTTTTTTTAAGATTAATGGGAGGAAAATAGTAATTGTTCTATCACGAGTCACAATTTTTGAAATTTTCATTGCAGGATGAGAGATGGAGTAAAACATTTGATCCCAAACTCCAGAAACTTTTAAGTGAGCTTGAAGCTGGCTTGAGTACTGTTCTCAGAAGATCAGATCCTAATTACACAGGAACAAAATTCAGTGAAGATGATGTGCGAGGTTTGTTTCGCAATTACGTCTTTTATAGTTAATTTTAAATTAGGAGTAAATAATTTATTTACAGGTTGAGTTTTCAGTCTTCATTATCCCAGTGACTGCAGAATGTGAAATATAACAAGTTGCAGTGAGTAAATTGGAATTAGTCATGATCAGCTCTGGTCTCTTGGTATGAACTTGATACGACATCTAGTCAGAGTCAGAAGTTGAAGGATAATTACATAACCATATAGTAAAAATTTGCTTTAGAAAGTTATGTTCTGATTGAAAATATTTTGTGACCATTCATGTATTTCATATTAAAACATTTTCCATTATTATTTGCAGCTATACTTACACCAACAGATGAATTTCAGTTCTGGATAGAATGTGCTCATCATGGAAGTAAATGGTGTAGTAAAGAGAGAGCTTCTCATTTTAAAGACCTATTTGAGGACATTGCAAAAGTATGTTTTCTTTTGTGTGATCAGTAATATATTTGTAGACTTAGAAAAAAACACTCTTCTTATGAAATACATGTCAGTATATGTACACTCTTTTCAAATATATGAGTATATAACTATATAGTTATTTTTTTTTTAGGCAAAATTTTACTTTACATTCATGTAGTTTCTAATGACAATGGTGCAGGGGAATGCCAACATTTAATTGGGAGCAGATTTGACCACTGAATACTAAGAGCTGCTGTAGAAATACAACAGTATGCTACAGTTTGTGAACTAGAAATTGACTCATGAAATTATAAAAAGGAAAACTGAAAATGCAGATGACGAATGCCATCATGCAAAATTTTTGGCATCTGTAAAGCGCTTCCTTGAATAGCACTTCAGATATCAATGCACTCTTCACATGAATAAACTTACACAAATGCTTGTTTTTTGAGAGGATTATGCCATATTCTGGTAAGCAATAAACGCCAGGAAACTATAGCAATTGCCAGCTTCAGAAAAGTATATATGTTTCTACAGTACTAGTTGCAAAGTAATCGTATTAAGGATATTTTTTTTCTAGGATTATTACAACTTGGATAGTCTCTCATTATTTGAAGTTGTGGATTTGGTGGAGACTACCAAAGATACTGTTGATGGTGTGTGGAGACAAACAGAACATGATCCTTATCCACAGCCACGCATGCATAATCTCTTGGATGTAATAGGTAAACCTTTATGCAGTCTTTATTAAATGAACAGTTGAGAAAAAGTAAAATGAATCCTTGAGCAGAGACCTTCTTCCTCCTAAAGGCACCAGTGGTAACCTAAAGCATTAAGGTGCTTTCTTCTTGTAATTATGATCCATGAATATTATTTGCCTTACAGTATGCAATAGTTCAGCCAGTTCTGGTAGATGCCTTCATACATGCTTAGGAAGATGATAGATAGTAACAAGATGGAGTTGGATACCTTTCAGCCTGTGGACTGGATTTGTCTTGTTTCTGTTTGACTCCTTGTCTTCCTCTCAGAGGAGAAAATTTATTTACATAACCCCCCATTTGAAGGTTGATTCAGTCTGTGTGGAGGTGAGAGCAGGACGTGCAGAGAGGTTGCTTCTCTCATTCTCTCAACAGCAGTCCTACGTTCTGGGGCAGGCATAAGACAGTGAGTTTGTCTGCTGCTGCCAGATGTGTGTGTGCATGAGGGAAAGGATTGCTGGGCGCAGCCAGCTACTGCCATTACTGCTGATAAAGACAGGTGCTTGTGCGTGGATTCCAGAATCCAAATCCATCAGCTTCTGATGTTGGACCAGCCTCTGTTTCAGTTGGAGATGTTTAAGAGATTTATTGAATCTGAAACAAAATAATCAGTTATTGATACATTTGTGTGGTTTGAAATCAAGATGTTACACTGTTTTTTTAAATATGTGATTGGAACGTGGTGTAGCGTTTAAAGGAATTATTTTAAACAAACATAACATATTGCTTTTGTATACTTTTTTTTGTTCTAGGTGGCTCGCTAGGTAGATATGTTCAGAGAAAACTAGCAGCTTTGAATTTGTGGGAGGATGCTTTTCACAGTGTTAAAGAAAATGTAAAGGCTGGCATCTTGATTTGTGAGCAGTGGGTGTCAGCTTGTGAGTACCTAACTGGACAACTGTGGCAACGTTATACTCTACATCCATGGAAAAATGAGAAATATTTCCCTGAATCGTTAGCCAAACTTGGCAAACGTCTTGATGAGGTAGAGATTTGAATTATACACATTTATTTCATTAGACAGAATTAAACAATATTGTTTTAAGTTAAAAAAGCGCATTAAAACACTTTTATAGCCTTTTCAGATAGCATTCCATAATCCATGTTTGCCTGAGCCTGTCAAAAGTTTCTTGTAAAAAGGAGAGGGATGGGATGTGCTGCTTGTGCTTTTTGCTTCTAAATACAAGTTTTATGTAAAAATATGTTGGATATATCAAATATTTATTTCCCTTATAGGTGCTAACTGTTAGAACACTGCATGAAAAACTTACATTCTTTCTGCCAGCTGGAGAACAAAATGCTTTACATCTTGTCCAAGTGTTTGAACCCTTTGCTGGCCTAAATCCTGTACACTATAATCCTTACACAGAGGTATAATGCTTATTTTTAATTTATTCACATTTTTTCTGTGACTTTTTATGATGTGTATGGATAGTCCTAAACTAACCTATGAAGTCATTATCTCTAGCCATTATGGAAAGCAGCAGTCTCTCAGTATGAAAGAATTATTGCACCAGCGGAACAAAAAATAGCAAGCAAACTGAAGAAATTTATTTCAGAAATTCAGGACAGTCCTCAGCAGGTATGGGTATTTTTGTAGTCTGAAAACTTCCCTAAAGATAAAGTTATTTAATTCTTAAGTAGTCAGTTTAGAGCACAGGAATAAGTTCTTAGAGCCAAAGACAGTACTTATGAACAGCACTAATGAGTAGTGTCAGAATATGTTCAATTTTTTTTCAGAAGAAAGAGATAACATTTTTAAACTTCATATTCCAGCTTCTTCAAACATTTCAGAAATATAAGGAACTGATAAAGCATCCAAATATAGGCAAAGAATTGCTTTTTGAAAGGGAAACATTGCTAGCAAGACTTCAAGATTATGTCAAAGGTAAAAATGTGTTTAAAAGTATTTAATTGCATTAGTTCTTTTTGCAAATACTAGAATTCTTTATTTACTTTTAGAATTTTGTCAGTATCCCTAGTATATTTTTATAACTACAATAATAATTTTAAGCTTGTTCTATAAGGTTTCTGGTCTAACATGAATCTTTTGCTTGTGTTAGACTATCAGACAGATTTTGAAACTCGATGCCATGGTGTTCCTGGTGATGTTTCTGGACCACTGTCAGGCAAAAACCTTTCTGAAGTTGTCAATAATATTGTATGGGTACGGCAGCTGGAGATGAAGGTAACAGATTCCGTTACTGTTCAGACACAATATTATCATAGAACGTAAAATGTGGTATTTGAGATTTGTGGACTTCCCGAGAGTTATATAATCAAGATTCCTTATCAGTGGTGCTGCTTGCTAAGTTGAATTTTATTAACTGACCCAGAAGACAGTCTTTTCGTAATACACTGAACTTTCTGCTTTTATGACTCTAATTTTTTTTGGCAAAAAAAAAGACCAAAATTCTGAGAGGAGGTGTTTTTGTTAAATTTTACCCTCCAGTCTGCATTTTAAAATTGTATTTAAGATTTACAGATAGCCAGATTCTGACATCCTGATTCTCATTGTTATTGCTAACCTGTGTAGTGTCCCCTTGAAATCAAAGGGATTTCTTAGTAGTACTTTTTTCAGTCAGTGCCTGCCAGGCAATTTATTACAGAGACTGTAGTAAAAGTAAATGTTAAACGATTCTGTGTTCTCTTACAACAGAATGAGTTTAAAATATATTTGACTCTATTTTAACTTATATTATTTTTGTTAGTTTGTTACACTTTAGTTGGAAACTCTGGAACTTTTTTTGGAAAGTATTGACTAGTTAAAAGCAACATGTTTTCTGTAAACACAAGTGCCGTTTACAATAACTATAGATTTGAATGAGAATAGAAGTTACTTATTCCAGAATAACTATTAGCCCAGTTTTTTGGCATTCACCTCTGATTTGCAGAAGTCTCAAGGGCCCATTTCAGCTGAATGTGACGAAGGGCGGAGGTCTTAAAAGTGTTACTTTGTTATGTGTCCTGCAGAGAGAAAAGCAGCAGCTCAGGTTTCACAATTATTTCTTCTGCTTAGTTTGCTAAAGACCTAGAGAGCAGTTCAGCTGTTGCGGTGTCAGTTGTGTGTCTACTTCAGGCTGTGCTAAGTTTTTTAATTGCTCTCAAATCTCCGCTGATTGTATTGACTAGGGTTTTGATTAATTTGTCCACATGTAGATGTGAAATCCCATTTGAAATACCTTTGAGTATTGGCATGGACCTTATAGATACAACAAAAGATGCATTGGAGATCTGTACCTTTATGGAGAATTAAATAAAGACCAGGTGGGATACTCTGGGATATCTTAATAGTGGTAGACACTTGTGGTAGACAACTTATTCGGACCCAATTTACTGTAATGGGAATTTGAACATCTGGGACACAATTCAGGATTCACTTTTCTTTTTCTAATCTGTTTTTGAATCCTACTTTGATGTTTTATAATACTGATTGTTATTGTGGTGATTTTTATTTTCTAATTAAATACTGGGAAGTTAACCTTCCTTTCTTTGTGATTGTGTTTAAGGTGGATGATGCTATCAAGCTGGCAGAGGTTCTTCTGTCTGACTTGTCTGGATTTCAAACTTTTCATCAAAGTGCAGATTCTTTTCTGGAACAGTTAAAAGTATATGAACAAGAACAATTTGATGATTGGTCTAGGAATATCCAGTCAGAATTATCAAATCCCAAATCAGGACTTTGGTAAATACATTTTTGTTTAAATAATGTTTATGCTGAAATCTGTAGTGTGGTGTAATTCAGTAGAACATGACAAAGGAAATAAATTTTACAGAACTGAGAATGAGTGGAGAAACAGAGAGTTCATTATCATTTCATCTTTCTGCCAGGCTTAGTTGGTAGGGTGAAGTATACAGTTAATAACTAATCTTGCAGTTTCTAGTAGCACCTGGAATGAAAGCAATGTTTGGTTTGCTTATTGTTACTACTTGTTATCCATTGTAATCCATATAGTGATAATGTCTAGAAACCAGATGAGGTTAGAGTATAGCTGTGATATACAGATGACATGTAGAGTAACAAATGAATTGCTATTCACAAGAAATTCTGCAGTCTAAATAGAGCAGGTGAAAGAAGTGTCTGAAAATAAATCTCATGAATGGTGTTCCCCAAAATAATGAAATTACTTTATGGGATATTAAAATATATTTTAACAATTTTTTTTTTAAATTTATTAGCCACATAGCCTCTGACTGCACCTCTGAGTGTTGCAAACTTTCTTTGAAAAAAGAGTTTGTCCACAGTTTCAGAGGGTGCAGGAGTTGATACTTATATGTAAACTTTTATTTTATGACAAACACTCAAATATAACAAATAAGCAGATTCAGCACTCCAATATATAATAGCCATCTAATTTATTAGTACCATAGAATTTTGTTATTGTGAGATTTTAAAAGTTGCGAAGAGATTAATTAAAAGGAAAAGAAAAGAGGTAGCTCACTGCAAAGGGGAATGCAATGGATATGGGAACTAGAAAAACATGAGAAAAAAAGTGAAAAAAATGAGTAAAGCTGAAGTTTTTATGAAAGAAGCCTAAAAGGATGATGGTAGAAGCATTACTACAGTAGAAAAAAAAATTGGACTAAAATCTAAAGATAGGCTGATGTTCTTATTAGCATCTGATTATATATATATATAAAACATTTCACTGATCCAAGTCCTGGTTCTTAGACTGGTTCCCTCAGAGAATTTCTTTGCCTTTGCAGTGTTGAAGGCTGGTGCCTGTAAAGTGCCTGCTTGAGAGAGAGAGTATGATGGGTTCGGTGGTTTTGAGAAATACTGTCTAGCTGTGAGTTACATGTTAACTATTGTAACAGGCCAGAAAAACTTTGTGAGCAAAACCAATAGGCATTGTTCATTTTTTCTTGTCTTCACTGGCTTTGAATTAAGAGAAAGGTTACTAGAATAACTTCTGAGTAAATTAAAATGTTAATAAACCTAGAAAAATGTAATAGAATGACATCAAGCTATTTAGACTTGTTTATTATATTATTATAAAATGCACCTAAGAAAGGATCAATATCAAATTATATTCAATAATACGTTTAATTTGATTTTGGTTTAGCATCCAAGCTAATAGTCCTGTAATGGAGTTGGATCATGTTTTTGGAACATTAAACATACTTTATTCAGATCGTTTGGTGACTCTCCTAAGAGAAGTACGTCAGCTATCAGCACTTGGTTTTGCTATACCGGCTAAAATACAGCATGTTGCAAACACTGCACAAAAGTTCTGTAAGCAGGCGGTCATCCTCAAACAGGTATAAGATTAAATGTCATAATAACTTCCTGTTCTGACTTCCCAGCTTTAGTAGTAGAACATTTCTAGACTATTATCTTTTCTGACTGTGTGGTTAAGCTTTTTGCTGTGTTTGTCTGCATGAAAGTGACTTGTTTCTTGAACAAATTAACTGAGTCCTTAAAAGACACCAAAAATAAAGAAATGCTTTACAATTTCGGAATGTGTCTTTTTTTGAAACCAAATGAATTATAGTATTAAAGCCATATGAACTTACTGTATGAGTATACAAAAATAAGACAAGTAATTCGTTGATCTCCTGGTTTTAGTCTCAGTTTCTGATTATTATAACTGATGGAAAATGTCATAAAATGGACCAGCTTGTCCTCACCATTGCTAGTTTTCAACTGAAAATATATGAATAAGTATTTTAATGGAAATGTGTGTTTGGTTTTTTGGGGGGTTATTTTTTGATTGGACTCAATGCTACATAAGTTTTTATTGGGCTTATATTTCAGTTGAAATACCATGTCAAGTTTTCTTCTGTTACTGTAAGATGCAAGAATACATATGTATATATTGGTAAAAATTCTTATGTAGATACATAAGCTCAATTCAGTTTCACATGAAGTGTCATTGGTGTCTGAGATACCTGCACAGCTAAGGCAGAGATGACACAAGACCTACAAGATAGCCATGCATCTGTATCATTGACAGGTGCTCAAGTTGGAAACCTTAGTCATCTCAAAAGGCACTAGATGTCTATGTGTGGACAACTAAACCAAGTTGTAGGGTATCCATCTTACTCCAGCTGCCAATCTGGAAGTAAATAGATCTTTTTTAGGTCTTGTGTCATATCCTGGTGGATGTCATGGATACTTGAAGGCCTCTGAAATGGCACTAGATGCCTACATTTGCATACAATAGTGGAACTGTTCCTCTTATAATAAATCAGAGGCTGAACCTTAAAGTGAAGTATAATCACCTCAGATATGTGTAAGTAGCAGTCGTTTTTGCTATAAGAATTCATCACTAGAAGAAGATAGGATCACGTTAGCATTGCATAGTACTTTATTTTTGTAAACATTTTACTAGTATAGTTAATTCTCATTTCTTAATGGTATTGATTGGGCAATACTTTCAGAAATATCCTGCATTATATTTATTGGCTTATAAATATTCTTATCTGTTCTTGTAAATTTAATCTCTCCATTTTTACAGGTGGCGCATTTTTATAATTCTATTGATCAACAAATGATTGAGAGTCAGAAGCCAATGATGTTACAGTCTGCTCTAGCATTTGAACAGATAATTAAGGTGAAAGAATTCCTCTTTCTTTGTATTTTTAATTTCAGTGGTATCTGTGCATATTCTGTGCTGCTTTTTCTGTGTTTATTGCTGGACTTTTTAACTACAGCCTTCCCCTACAAGCAACACCATCTGTTTAATTAGCATTTATTGAAATCAGTGAGCTTTTTTTTTTTTTATATTGTCATTTAAACAACTGCTTACTCCTTTTTACTTCAGATATTAACGTAATATGCTCTTTCGGGAATTATTTTTAGTGTTTGAATTTACACATGAACCTCAATGTGGTCAATTCCTTAATAGTTGGGAATGGAACTCCTGTTTTAACAGTTCTAAATGATATTATTTTGATCTATTTTAGTAAAAATGGCATATACTTTATTCTGGAGATAAATTAGTATTAAGGAATGGTTTCACTGTTTTGACTGTTATTAAATCTGTGGATTTTGTAATTCTCTTGAATATTTCTAATTCATGTTTGGTGCAGGTTGACAGTGGATAGTTTCCGGTTTAGATTAAGAACAGAGGATCTGTGGATCTACCTGATTATTGACTTATGCATTCAGTTTGTTACAGTGGGTTGGTGTTCAGACATAATACAGTTGCTCTGAGAAGAGGGGGTTTTTTTGTAATTGCTAAGGAGTTCACTATACTTAAAGAAGTTTTAGATTCTTTTAAGGAATTTGGAGCAATTTGGAGGAATTTACTTATTTATTTTCATTTTTCTGCTTTGAAGGGACAATACGAACTTAAAAATTACACTACTATCTACAGTTTTTTAACACCATATCTCTATTTTATGTCTGGAGAAACATGTTGTATATCATGAATTTCAGTTTGCTAGTTTTGATCAGTTTGAAGCACTCCACCCTCTTCCAGCACTCTTACAATGTGAGAATGGCTGGAGAATTATAACATGCCCATAAACTCTGTATTGGAGAAGAGAATAATGCCTCCAGGGCAAGCATTACAGAAACGATTGGAAACTCACTCCTGAGAACCATTGTGCAAGACAGAGTATAAGAATGGGGCTGAAAGTAGAAGGGTTGTTGGGGTTGGGACTAGTTCACACAAAATGGTGGAGAGTCCAGACCAAACTGTAGGTTCAAAAGTGCCCTGGAAAAAGTTCCCAAACTGTCTCTTAAATTTTCCTTGGGCTGGCTGCAGATTATGCCACAGATTCCTTTAGTGTGCAGACCCTAAGACAGTGATGGTGCAGAAGTGTTCAAAGGCACAACATATTCTCCTATTTGACGTGATTTCTGCCCTACATCTTTTAGGAATATGTCCAATTGTGGAACTTCAGATGCTTTTTTCTTCTGATTTTCTACTGTAAACTTAGCAAATGCATAAAACTCCCAGAATCTTGATAAAAAGCCCAGAGAAAAGGAACTCCCCAAAGCTGCTTATGAGTCAGTGGAATTTTACCTTGTAATTTAAAAAAATTATTTCATGATAAACAGGTGAAGTTGGATAGCAATTATTAGCGTGACATTTTGGGTTTTGGTCTCTGCAGAACAAAGAGGAAGGGAGGAGTTTAAGGTGTCCTCTCAGATTAAGATGTCTGCTTATGCATGTGGGGCAGGAGTCTTAACATCAGTGGATTTATTTCAAGGTCTGTTAAGTCTGGCATTAATGCTTCCCCAGTGCATTGATGTAGCTATAATGATATGCCCACGTGTCTGTGATTTGCCAGATTATTATGTCTCTAGTGCAGTAGTGAGAGGGAGGTCCTCCATTTTTTACTAGGAATAAACCCATCTTTCTCATATTATCAATTCTGTATGCTAGCTGGTAGACTATATTTGTCATTAAACCTTACAAAAGTTGTATGTTTTTCAAGCATTCAAAATCTGGTCCTGGAGGAAAGGCTCAAATAACATGGGATAATCCTAGAGAATTGGAAGCTTATATCCAAAAACTCAAAGCTGCTGCTGAACGGCTTTCCACTGAAAATAGAAAACTAAGGAAGTGGCACACAAACTTCATTGAAAAGGTATATTTTCCAGGTGAAATTGAAATCAGGTCTCTCATAGATTACTTTACCCTTTTTTTCATTTATGTGGTGATGAATGTGTTTATTATCCTTTACAATTCTTTTAACAGGTTATCTCTCTCATGAATATTGATCTACTTCGGCAGCAGCAGCGTTGGAAAGATGGACTCCAGGAGCTCAGAACTGGTTTTGCCAGCCTTGAGTCACAGGCAGGGTCTCATTATCATATTGCAAACTGTGAACATTTGACTTTTCAACAGTAATCAAGATTTAAGACTCAAGCATAGTATGATTGAATTAATTTTGATTAAGGAGTTACTAGCTAGCTCAGGAAAACTGACTGTGTACTACGTAGTTGATGCCAGATGTGAGGTAAAATCTCAGATGAGGAGGGTGAGGATAATCTTTTTTATGTAATACTAGTAATGGGAGAAGAAGAACACTTGGTCAGATGACAGGGGTTAGATGAAAAAATGGGAAAACCTTAGGTCATGTAGATCAGTTGTGTCTGAGCCATTAACGCAAGGTAAAATAAAGAAATTGGTACAGATATGAGTGATCCCCAGGCAGCATAGAACAAATGTATAAAATTTAGAATTAAAATGCATTTCTGCATGAAATAATGAAAAAGCCACATTTTTATTTGTTCACTTATCAGCTGTCAACTTTTAGAATAGAATCATAGAATCATTTAGGTTGGAAAAGACCCTTAAGACCATTGAGTAAGATGATTAAGATTTTGATAAAGAATGTCATCTTATTGAAGTAACTGGATGATATTACTATCACCTAAGCTATTTTGAGGTATCATTCAAGTCAGTTTAATTTTTCCTATAGCCTTCAACAATAATGGGACTATATTCTCAGATGTATGTGGTGTTCTCAGCCTTTTTAATGCAAACCCAGATTATTTTAGTTGTTATTTGCCAGTCAAATAAAGGCAGTGTTTTAATTGTATTTTTCTTATAATTTTTTCCATCTTCTCAAGATAATGTGAATAATAAATAAATGCATGGACTCAGCTTTTGGTTTGTAATTTCTTGTGAAATTTAGTTTGCAAATTTTTATTTTTAAGTCAGTATATTTTCTTAAAATTAATAGTCTATATTTGGTTTAAGATCTGTTTGAAAATTGTTTTGGTATTACAGAGTACTTTATATGGTAAATTAACTAAGCTGTATTCAGTCACTTTTTTTTATCCTTGACTAGAAGTGATAAAACTTAACCAAGTGTATCCTGTTTTCACCGTCCAAAATTACAAGATGGTATAGTGTTACTGCTGTTGTCATCAAGATTTTACATATTTCTTTAAAACCCCTATATATAATTGTCTTATGGCTTAATTGAGACCATTTCAAATTTTCTTACTGGAATCTTCCTGTTGGAAGAGTTCCTCCGGGCAGCCTTGAATTATAAGGCAGATCTTAACTGCGTAGCTTCCTGCAGCAACCTTGGACTGCCTCCAAAGCCCTGGCTGAAAATCTCTATCCAATTAAATAAGAAGAGAACCTGTTAAGCTGGAAGAAGTTTCTAATTTCTTTTTGAACTTGCATTGCCCTTTTGAAAACCCTTGGATGGCTTACCAGTGATCATTTACAGACTTGAGTGTATGATATGGCTTTACACATTCTTACAGTGCAATGTAGCAGATTCTAATGAAAATCTGAATTCTTTAAGATGAAATCTTATATCTACTTATTAGTTAACGTTGATCTGTGGAAACACACAAGAATTTTCTGAAATGCTGTTTAAAAGGTAGCTTACATATCATAGGAAAATTAAAAGTGTGATACAGGTTTAGATCTCTCATTCAGCCAGCTCTGTATCTTATTTCTAGCAGAGTCCCATGCATTTTAGGGTAACCTTGAAGAATCTCATAGTAAACCAATGGGGCATGAACCTCAGTGAAGTTGTTATGCTGGACTGCCCTACTGGTTTTATTTGGGTATTTTTTTTTATTCCTATATTCATTTGAAATAAATGTAATAGCTCTAGATCTTCTTAATATTCAAACTGGTCATAGAATCATAGAATCATAGAATATCTTGAGTTGGAAGGGACCCATAAGGATCATCAAGTCCAACTCCCTGCTCCTTGCAGGACTACCTAAAACTAAACCATATGACTAAGAGCATCATCCAGACGCTCCTTGAACTCTGACAGGCTTGGTGCCATGACTACTTCCCTGGGGAGCCTGTTCCAGTGGTGTGATACTTCTTTGAATTTTACTAAAATCCTGGTCTTCAGGCATTGTACTGTGCTCAGTTTCAGATTATAATTATGGTTTGAGGAATAAAATAAAATAAAAATAAACATTGTTAAATTTTAGGGTTTCAAATCATGTGATATGAAAGCTTGGAGACAGCACTGGAATCATCAACTTTACAAAGCTCTGGAGCATCAGTATCAAATGGGCTTAGAAGCACTCAATGAGAATTTACCAGAAATAAATATTGACCTAACATTCAAGTAAGATTTTTTTTTCCTATTAAGAAAGTATTCTGACTCGGATTACATTCAAGTATTAGTTTTTGTATGATTTGTTTCACTTTTTAGGCAAGGCCGGTTGCAATTCAGACCTCCTTTTGAAGAAGTACGAGCTAGATATTACAGAGAAATGAAGAGATTCATCTCCATTCCAAATCAGTTTAGGGGAGTAAGTGAAGTAGAAGAAGAGTCTATATTCACTGTTATGACTGAAAGAAATGCAAATGGATTTCTGACCGCTTTCAGCAAAGCAGAGGATTTGTTCAGAAGGCTGACAGAAGTTTCTAATCAGTTCAAGGTATTTTCAATATTTGACTGACTCATACTTTTTTTTTTTTTTAGATTTGTGTCATTTTAAGCTTCAGACATTCTAGAAGTAACTGAGCAATGACATTTGTGCATTATTGTCCTTTTCTGAAAGGCATATAAGCAAAAGCTTAGAAAGTCCATCCATATTAAGCCAACCACTTAAGCACATACCTAGCTTGAAGCATATGTTCCCATTGAAAGCTCAGTATTATAGCTGTCTTTTTACTCTTGTTCAAAATCTGTTTTGATTATCCTTAAATGTGTGAATATGTCAAACCATTTTGTACCTCCTGATTTTTGCACTAAGAGAATCTGTAGGTAATTGAAGGAACACAATGGTTAAAGAGAATGTAGCTTGAAAACGTTATTAAAGTATTTTAATATTATTGAGAAACAGAGTTTTTTAATCTGGAAAATATTTCTTTTCCATGAAATCAAAAATAATGTTGAAAAGGAATGGATCGTAATTGGCCAAGTAGATATGGAAACTCTGGTGAAGACACATCTTTCTAGCAAACAGGACTGGGAAAAAAACTTCAAAGCATTAAAAGTGAGAGGGAAAGAAGCAGAACGTCTTCCAAGGTATAGTGTAACTCTATTCTTTTGTTTGAATAACATATTCTATCAGATACTTTAAAGATAATAGTAAAATAGAAATATTCTTTTTATGTGGAGATACAGATAGAATTTCAAGTGGTTTTAAAATATTGATGTACTTTTTAAATGTTTAGATTTTTGTTTTTCAGTTTTATTTTTAGACACTTATTCCCTTTTATCTGTGCAGCCTTCTCTGAAAACTTTTAATGTCTTCCTTCGATATGATGGGAAACCCCCTCAAAATTCAGGGTGGATTCTGAAATATTACAAAACACGGTGATATTTTAACAATTCATAGAATCATAGAATCATTAAGGTTGGAAGAGACCTCTAAGATCATTGAGTCCAACTGTCAACCCAACACCACCATGCCCACTAAACCATGTCCCTAAGTGCCTCATCTACACGTCTTTTAAATACCTCCAGGGATGGGGACTCCACCACTTCCCTGGGCAGCCTGTTCCAAGGTTTAACCACTCTTTCAGTAAAGAATTTTTTCCTCACGTCCAATCTAAACCTCCCCTGGCACAACTTGAGGCCATTTCCTCTTGTCCTATTGCTAGTTACTTGGGAGAAGAGACCGACACCCACCTCGCTACAACCTCCTTTCAGGTAGTTGTAGAGAGCGATGAGGTCTCCCCTCAGCCGCCTTTTCTCCAGGCTAAACAACCCCAGTTCCCTCAGCCGCTCCTCATAAGACTTGTTCTCCAGACCCCTCACCAGCCTCGTTGCCCTTCTCTGGACACGCTCCAGCACCTCGACGTCCTTCTTGTAGTGAGGGGCCCAAAACTGAACACAGTAGTTGAGGTGCGGCCTCACCAGGGCCGAGTAGAGGGGCACGATCACTTCCCTACTCCTGCTGGCCGCACTATTTCTGATACAGGCCAGGATGCCATTGGCCTTCTTGGCCGCCTGGGCACACTGCTGGCTCATGTTCAGCTGGCTGTCAACCAACACCCCCAGGTCCTTTTCCGCCAGGCGGAATGTTTCCTTTTAGCCAAGTTCTGTACATGTGGAGTATATGTGGCAGTTGGGAACAGACTTAGTAAATGTTTATACATTAAATAATTCCTGTATTTAAACACTTGATTACCTCTTATAACTTATAGCTTAAGATGTACTAGTGTAGGCTTTTATTCTTACATATATTCATATGGAATTCAGTGTATTGCATGGTTAGAGTTCTCAAATGAAACTGGTGGGAATCATGTTCAGAACAAGTAAAAGAGGTGACACTTCATGCAGGAGAATGGACTGGTAGAACCTGTTGTCTGAGTGATATTCTGAGTAGTAAATAGTTTCATGAGTTCAAGGACAGACTGCGGTGAATAGAAGAGAAATTGGCTGACGTGTCTTATAGCCAGAAACCACATGTGGCTGTGAAGTGCCATGATTTGAAAATAATTGGTGTTGAGGGAGGATACTCAGGAAAGTATCAAATAAGGTACCCCTTTTCTTAGTGTTCTTTAGGCATCTACTTATAGTCACTGTGAGATATTAGCTATGGGGCCTTGATATGACTCACTGTGGCTTTTCTTATGTTCTTAGGACTATTGAAGTCTGGGTTTCTCATGGAAATTAGAGATTTAAAGTCATGACTGTACAAATAAATAAAATATTTTTCTTTTTGAGTATAGAAATAGTCCTTTCGAATTTAGTGACATTGGTTATATAAAATCAAGTAATTTTCTAACTATTTGGAGGAGCAGAGCATTAAACCTTAGTCCCCATAAAACCGCATATATATGCCTAGTGTTTATAAATATTTCAATAATATAAGTAATTTTCCCAATAAGCTATGACTTTTATTTGTAGAATTATAAGGGAAATTTTTTCTAATTAGGCTACAAAATCAGGGTAAACTATAGACATGCATAGATCTTAGAGACATTGACACATAAGTATACTACTGAATATTTGCTATTTTTTAATCTTTTGTCTTGAAGCACCATCAGGATAGATTGTTTAACTGTTAATTGCAACCCTGTGAAAACTGTAATTGATGATTTCATCCAGAAGTTGTATGATGTTCTTGTCATTTCTTTGAGAAAATCTATTCAAGGTAAATAACTTTAATGAATACTGTTTTTTTTGTTTCTGTTGTACTTGCAGACTTTTGTGTTAATATAAATACTCTTTTTATTTAAGAAATATTTTACTCTTGGGCAGTGAGCTGCAGAAATCACAGTGCAGAGAAAGTAATCTGTTACTGATTTTTCACTACAGGCCTAATCTAAGACCCCTTGATGTCCATGTGCATCTTTCACATTCACTTGTTTTGGCCACATCTGTTCCAGATGTAAAAGAATACATATGAACATTATTTTCCTTGTTTCTTTTGTCTGGAGGAGTATTTCTTTGACGTTTGAGGGAGGAAAATTTCTTAGACGTTTGAGGGTAATTGAAGGAGGCATCATGAAACGTTGTAACTAAGAAAATTATTAGATTTTTCTTTCACAAATTGAAATACTTCATCAGGAGTCTTAAATAACCTAGGCTTATTCCACAGAGTTACTTGTCACTTAGATTGTCAAAATGCAGAGTGTTAAAGAGTGTTAAAATATTTCCCTGGTTTTGGGTGGTCTATCTATATCTGAAACAGGTAGAAAAAATGGAATAAGGTGTAGATGGTAAGAAATATCATTGCTTTGTGCTTTAAATATAACCATCAGCACAGGAAACACAGAACGGGGGTTGTGCAGAAAGTGAATTATTTCCATAACCTGAAAGATGAATCGTTTCCTGGAAGATGTATTATTTCCTGGAATTGTAGAGCTCCTTTCCCAGTGCCAAAAATATCTACCTTGGTAGGAAAATACAACATTATAGGTTAATCAGGCTTTTGTTTGTGAATCTGTTCAATGTTTAAAGCAAGGTGGCTTTAGTTAGTTAGTTTCTTTAAAAAAGAAAACCAAATAAAAAAACACCCCAAAACCCCCAAAACAATTTTAACATCTGTTTTTCTCCATTTACCCAAAAAAGACCTATACAGATTTTGAAAGTGTATAAAAAAATGCCTTAGGTATTTACGTTTAATTCTCAGAAGGGACTCTGATACTTACGGTCTAAATGATACACTGAACACTGGATTACATTTAAAAAACTATGTGTAAACACAAACATGCAATTTTTGCTGAAGCAGCATATAAAATTGGGGTCTGCAGTTTTTTAACCAAATACTTTGTGTACATTATCATATGTTATGACAATGTGGTATCACAGTACATTTGTCTAACTTGCATATTTATTACTACAAATATTTTCTCCATAACTTTGTTTTCCACATTTCTTTATATAGCTCACTTATATGATGTTTCTTCATTTCTCACTGATGCCATGGAAACATTAGTGGTTAGGCCCCAGACTGTAGACGAAATAGCAGAAGACAATTTAAAATATTTAAACCTGCATGAACGAAAAGAAGGGGTAAGATACTATTTTATCATATCCAGTACAACAGCTATCAAAAAATGTAATTTCTTTCTAATATGGAAACTTGTACTTAATGTAACTAGTTTAGAACATGCAGCGGTCCATGTAGCACAGTATTTTGTCTCCAGCAGTAGAATAAAGTGGCTACCTAGGGAAAAATATAAAAAAGAGGTAGCATATTTGATGCTTTCCCACATTTCTAGCCTCCAACCAGAACCTTTTTGAGTTTTATGTGGTTCCTGAGCATATAGTAACACTCGGATTTCTTTTCCACAACCTCACCTTGTCTCCTCTTGAAAGCAAATACACCTTTCACATCCAAAATATCCTCTGGTAAAATGTAGGTCGATTACCCATTAAATGAAGGACCCCTCCTTTTTTTCTTTTTTCAGCTGCCCTCTGTTAACTTCATACCATTTAAGTCTTACATTGGAAGAGATATGGAGCAATCAGTCACTATTCTTCCTTTTCATGACACATGACTGAACTGTTGTTTGTTGTGTCCGGTATCAGCCATTTCTTTTCTAGATTGAAGAGTTTTAGTTTGCCTAATCTTTTCTTATACCTAAGCACACCCCTAACTTCGATCATCCTTGTTGCCCTTTGGTAAGTCTTTCCTAGTTTTGCAATAACTTTTTTCTGTGGGACCAACAGAATTTTGCACAGTTCTTAAGATATGAACAAACCATGGATTTGTATGACGAAATAACAGTATTATCTCTTTTATTCTCTTTTTTATCTTTGTGACTCCTAAAATTTGTTTTACTTCCTACTGCTCGGATTAAGCTGGCATTTTTTTAAAACTGGCTGTCATAACCCAAAAAATCAACGCTGAACTGCAGTCGTTAGCTCAGAACTCAACTTGTACATGTGAAATTTATTTTTTTACATATATGTCACTTCATGGTTATCTACTTGAATTTTGTTTGTCACCGGTATCGTCAGTCACTATTTCTTAGAATCATAGAATCATAGAATAGTTTGGGTTGGAAAGGGCCTTTAAAGGTCATCTGGTCCAACCCCCCTGCCATGGGCAGGGACATCTTCAACTAGAGGTTGCTCA
>NW_008794860.1:1244230-1245394 GCF_000699145.1 Aptenodytes forsteri | reverse complement strand
TGGGCTGTGAGTGCACATTGCTGGCTCATGTCCAGCTTTTCATCCCCCAGTACCCCCAAGTCCTTCTCAGCAGGGCTGCTCTCAATCCCTTCATCCCCCAGCCTGTACTGATACTGGGGTTTGCCCTGACCCAGGTGCAGGACCTTGCACTTGGCCTTGTTGAACCTCATGAGGTTCACATGGGCCAAGGTTCACTTCTGGAGCTTGTCCAGGTCCCTCTGGATGGCATCCTGTCCCTCTGGCGTGTCAACTGCATCACTCAGTGTGGTGGTGGTGTTGTCTGCAAACTTGCAGAGGATGCACTTGATCCCGCTGTCTATGTTGTTGATGAAGATATTAAACAGAACTTCTAAGTTCATTCTGCAGTTCTTTACAGGTAAACTGTTTTAATGTCTGGAATAACATAGTATCATCAGTAAACTGTATCATCTCACAGATTAGTCTCCTTTTCCAAGTCTTTTATAAACAACTTGAGCAGTCCAGCACAGGTACCTACAGAACTCCATGGGTGACCTTCTATTGCAGGAACTAGCCATTTACTCCTGTCTCTGTTTTCTTTTACCCAATTAATTATCTCTGCAAGGACCTTTGTTCTTATGTCAATGTTTCCAGGTTCCCTTAAATGCCTTTGGTGAGGGGTTGTGCTAAAAGCTTTTTGGGAACCTAACTGCAATATATCATTTTAATTTCCTTCATCCATACCCTTACTGATGCTTTTAAAGAACTCTGGTTCTACAAAATTGTGGAATTCTACAGAAGCCATATTAACTCTTCCCAAATGAACAATATTTATCCACAGTGGGATTCAGTTCTAAATGAATGCATCTGAGTTTAGGTGTGTGTGTGCAGGTGTCTGCAGTGTGTGCGCTGTTCGTATACTCAGCGGAAGTCCGGTTCAGTTGCCTACACGTATAGTTCCAGAGTTATTGAGACACATATCCAACATCCACACAAGACTGGCAGGTCCGAGGGAGGTGATTCTGCCCCTCTACTCTTCTCTGGTGAGACCCCACCTGGAGTACTGCGTCCAGCTCTGGAGCCCTCAGCATAAGAAGGACACAGACCTGTTGGAGTGGGTCCAGAAGAGGGCCACGAAAATGATCAGGGGGTTGGAACACCTCTCCTATGAAGAAAGGCTGAGAGAGCTGGGGTTGTTCAGCCTAG
>NW_008794860.1:1175791-1244074 GCF_000699145.1 Aptenodytes forsteri | reverse complement strand
GAGGTGGTGGATGCTCCATCCCTGGAAACATTCCAGGTCAGGTTGGAGGGGGCTCTGAGCAACTTGATCTAGTTGAAGATGTCACTGCTCATTGCAGGGGAGTTGGACTAGATGACCTTTAAAGGTCCCTTCAAACCCAAAATGTTCTACGATTCTATTATAATGCAGATGGGATAGAGTAGGGGATCTCAAGTAATGCTGGACACTGTCATTAAATGGATCAAGACCTTGGTTTCAGTGATCTTTGACGATAATGGAGTTTTAGATGCCTACTTAACAAGCCCATGTAGAGACATCTAATTTTAGCTTAATCTTTATCTTGGATACAGTTTGACTGTTTGGCTGCTAACTCAGTAAGAACTGCCTTAGGTTGGGTATAAGTATTTACATTTTGTAGCAACTCTGTGGAAGAATCGTTGGATGTTGAAGAGAATTAATTCTCTATAATTTACAAGACAGTATTGCTCCTTAGCATTAATGCCTGTTGTTATCTCTTATTTTTTAAAGGAAAACAAACATAACAGGACATTCTGGTAAATGTGTAAAACTGTGTGTGTTTATTTCAGTTTCTTCTGACTTTTATACTTTAAAAGAGTTGTTTGTTTTTTTTTAATTTGGTTGGCTCTTAATATGTGGGCGAATCTTGGGTGTTTTTTTTTCTATTATCAGATGAAAAAAATTTGTGCTCTTTTATATGAATATAATTTATGTATATTTGAAGTATCTTTGTTCCTGCTTTTTGTTATTCCACATTGTTGTGGTTTAACCCTGGTAGGCACCTAAGCACCATACAGCCACTCACTCACTTCCTAACTCACTCGCACAGCCTCCCCCACCCCTGCTGGGACAGGAGAAGAGGAAAGCAAGAGTAAAAGCAAGAAACCTCATGGTTTGAGATCAAAATATTTCAATAAGTGAAGGAAGAGTGGAAGAAAAAAGGGAAAGGAAGGGAAGACAAAGAAAAAGAAAAGAAAAAGAAAAGAAGCGGGCAATCGCTCACCATCTCCCATGGATAGACCAATGCCCAGCCAGTTCCCGAGCAAAAGATGTCAATCTGACCTACCTAAACCCCACTCCACCCTGTTTTATTGCTGAGCATGACATTATATGGCATGGAATATCTCTGCCTGGCTGTGTCCCCTTCCAACCATTTGTGCACCCCCAATCTATTCACTAGGGGGTGGGGGGGGAGGGGAGTAGAATGAGAAACAGAGAAGGCCGTGATGGAGTGCAAACACTTTTCAGCAATAGGTGAAACATTAGTGTGTTACCAGCATCGTTTTGGTCACAAATCTAAAACATAGCACCATATGAGCCTCTATGAAGAAAATGAATTCCATCCCAGCCAGACCCAGCACACGTATATACATATTTACTGAATTCTGTTGCTCTGCTGCTGTTCTTGAATCTGGTTGAGTGGATCTCTGCACTATACAGAGGCATTTATCTGTTTCATGGTAAGCATTCACTTCTGTGTATCTCACATCAGGATCAAGATTTAGAATTTCTCTAAATACCTCAGATACTGTTTTTTCCGATGTTCTAATGTTATTCTATAAACAGTACTAAAAAACCGCTATGTATAGACATATAATCTGTACATACACAATTTATGATTCTTATATATTTGCTTCTAGTTTGGATAAAAAGCATTTGCTGAATTTTTACATGCACACATTTTTTATCTGTTTGAATTTAGATTTTTCTCCTGTTTCAAGAGGCTGAAGATAAAAACAAGCTTTTGCGAACTGTGGCTGGTGCAGGTTTGGACACTATCAGTAACCTAAGAGCTATATGGGATAAATTTGAATTAATGATGGAAAGCCACCAGCTTATGATTACAGAACAGGTAACAATGAAAGATTAATATTTTACCTAAAAATCTTGAAATTATTTTGAGTAAGTCTGGAGAAATATTTTTTCTTAGATTAAATCCATAAATGTTCTCAGTTTAGTGTTAACACCAGCATTACTGAATTGAGGGAGAACGTTTAAAGGAAGAATACTCAAACGGTTTAAACAGTAACTAGGTGAAACTTCTGTTGAACTGATGCTAAAATGAATGCTACATTGTTGTACTTCTGTCTCAAAGAACTTTCTGGAGATGGATATGGCTTAATGAATGCAATGGTTAATGGAGGAAAACAGGGTGATGATTAAAAGGTAGCATTTTTATTACTTTTTCATGTTTTTAGTACCGATGCTTGTTTTTTTTTTTCCACACAACTTTGCTGAACTATGCGCAGTCCTGTAATTTCAGTCCATAGGCAAATTGTTTGAACTCATTTGAAGTACTACTGAAGATACTACTGAAGATATCAATATACCATACAAATATAGCAACGTGCTGTAAGATGCAGGCTAAATAGGTTGCATAGGCCAAATAAATAGGTCTCAAATACCAGCATAAGAAAATTAGTGCTCCCTTTTTTAAAAAAAACAGAAGAATAAAGATGAACTATTTCTTAAGGTATTATACAAGAAGTTTTTTTATTTTGATCAAGTTGTAGTTATCAAATTTTGATCACGTTTTCAAGTTGATACCTTGGTTTCGATCATAGTTATAGTTACGAACCATTGAAGGAATTTCATTTTAACTCTTGCTTTACAGATTGAAATGATGAAAGGAAATGTGATTTCACGTATTAATATATATCTTCAAGACCTGGAAAAGTTTAAAGCTCGTTGGGATCAGCTAAAGCCAAGTGATGATGTCATTGAAACAGGTGATCAGGGTGTGCTCGAGAAAAGTGCTCAGATCATAAAGGAAAAAAAGAAAGAATTTGATGAACTTGAAACCGTGAAAGAAAAACTCATGTATGTTTATTTCCCTGTATACATTACTCATTAATGTATGGATCTTTTGCAGCAATAGAATCTCAGAAAATGTTAACTAAATTTTATCACAACAAATAATATAAGGAACTTCTTTTATTTATATTACATATTTTTCATTAGTTTTTCAGGGTCCTTTTTGTTCATTTTACATAACAAGAATTTCTCGAGCTGAGTTTTTCTTGAGTTTTTTGGAATGAAAAATTCAAGAAGTCTCTTAGGCTTTCAAGTAAGGGAGTCTGTACACTAAAGGCTTGATTCTGACTTCTGAAGTTCTTACTAAGAGAAGGTTTGGAGTATTGATCCAAGAGGGAGAGTTATTGCTTCAATCCTTTTGTAACTTAAGTGGGCATGAGCTCAGCTCTCGCATTTCTTAAGTGTCCTATCTGATAGACTGTTGTGCAAAAGGAAAGGATTTTTCCACTGGGTGCCTACTTTCATTAAGCTCATTATTGCAAATCTTGAGTGGACAGTTTTCTATTTAAATTCTTAGCTTGGCCCTTAAATATGATAGTAAATAAAATTAGCATGTTCTTTCTGCCTAACAGGAAGAAACAATCAATTTTTTTTCCCAAGCTTTATTTTTGGGGGCTTTTCTCATAAATGAGAAAGAAATGAAAGTTGATGGAAAATAATTGTGAATATGGGAGAAGCTCACTGTGTAGGACAGTTATCCCTGGTATTCCTTTATTATTTCTATTTGAGAAGGAGACTATAAGGAAATTGCAGTTGGCAGCAATGTTCTTCAATGAAGCGAATAGCTTTTCCTAAAAGATGTGTAATTATTTCCATATGATACCATCTCTTAAACCATAAATGTATAATGGAATAATGTAATGTATGATACAATGATCTTTTTATTCAGTGAAGAATGCCATCATTTTAAATTGGAAGAGCCTGACTTCTCATTGTCAAAAGTTGTATGTCAAGATATTAAGAGTTGTGCAGGAGTCTGGGCATCGTATGAAGAGTTTTATCAAGGTTTTGAGGAAAAAGCCAAAGAAGACTGGATTACTTTTAGGTATGATTTTGCTACTTTATTTTTCATAGACATACATGTATGGTTATAGTACTGTCTTGTTATGACCTTTTTATATTTGATTTTCACACAGGAGTAAAACATACCTATTTGAAGAATTTTTGTTTAACTGGCATGACAAAATGAGAAAGATGGAAGAACATACTGTAATGACAGTAAAATTGCAAAAAGAAGTGGACAAATATAAAGTAAGATGCTAATTACAGAAAGGGGTATAAAACAAAACATGTTTTGGTATTACTGGGTAATATACTTCATTCTGTAGCTCATTTTTCAGTTCTTATAATAAACTCAGTTACAATTTAACAAAATATTTTGTGATACTGTTTCGAACATTTCACTTACTTTTGAGAACTTTTTAGTTCCTTACAGTGAACAGGAAGGTCACTACAGTTTGCATAGACACACATTTAGCAATGAGTTTTCCTCAGTGTTATACACCTAAAAATTAAATCCAGGAATTGAAAAAAATGTACTTCAGTTTAAGAATGTAAAGTTTTGTTTTGTTTGAATAGCATGTCACTCTGTAATCAAACGGATACAATTTTCATGAAGACTAGATGGATTCACATGTGTGTTTTTCCTGTAGATGATAATTCCACTCCTAAAATATATAAGAGGAGAACATCTTTCTGCAGACCATTGGCTGGATCTCTTTCGTCTTCTGGGTCTTCCCCGAGGCACTACACTTGAGGGTTTGTTATTTGGAGATCTGCTAAAAGTGGCGGATGCCATTGTAGAAAAAGCAACGGAACTTAAGGTACGAATAATTTCAAATAAAGGTACTATATTTTATGTTACGGTTTATTTTATGTAGTATATCTTGTTCTATATGCGTATTTGTATTTTTATTACTATAGAAATAGAATTTACGTTATATTTTTGAATCGAAAGTTTATTGCAAACTCTGTGCTTTCAAATGAAATCTATTTATGCTTTTAAATAGGATTTGAATTGTCGGGCCCAAGGTGAAGTCACAATCAGAGAAGCATTACGTGAGCTTGAACTCTGGGGAGTTGGAGCTGTCTTTACATTAACAGATTATGAAGATAGCCAAGGCAAGACTATCAGGCTTATTAAAGACTGGAAGGACATAGTCAACCAAGTTGGAGATCATCGCTGTCTTCTACAGTCCCTCAAGGACTCTCCATATTACAAAGGTTTTGAAGATAAAGTCTCCATCTGGGAAAAAAAGCTGGCTGAGCTGGATGAGTATCTGCAGAATTTAAACCAAATTCAAAGGAAATGGGTCTATTTGGAACCGATATTTGGTCGTGGTGCTCTGCCTAAAGAACAGGCTCGTTTTAACAGAGTTGATGAAGACTTTAGGTTAGTGTTATGGAATGTGACTTATTTTTTGTAGTATCTTTGACACGTGTAGGCTAGAACATTCTTCATGGTGAAAATGTATTGAACAACTGGAATACGTATGGAGATGAAGGTCAGCAGCAAGAATTCAGTAGATATAGATGTGTGGCAGTGACATAGATCTGAATAAAGGTGGTAACGTAGGTTTCATTTAATGGGGTACATATGAAGAAGGGAATCACATGAAACGTCAAAGATCACGAACAAGGCAGGCAACCACAAGATCAATCTTGTCAACAGAAGCAGAGGTGATGTAATTGTTTTTTCAAGAATCATTTCTTGTTGAAGACAAGCACTTTGTTCACTAAGCAAGTATACAGATGGACTTTTGGGAGAAACAGACGGTTTATTTGTTCTAAACAAGTCAAGAAGATAAAAAGGAAGGAGATTGTAGAAATGTAGATATGTACCATTATCTGTCTTCATTTGAGTTAAAATGACTTCTTAGAACGAAATAGAAGTCAAGAATTGAATTTTCGTGGTTTTGGGTAAAGAAATTTTAGCAAGAAACAGTTGTTATTAAATTACATTGGAGAGACATTGATGTAAATTCTGAAATGTTTCATCATTAATACTGAAAACTGGAAGTTACATATCAGATATTTATATGACTTCCCTGTGCTTTGATTTTTATTTACATAACTACATGTATAGCATATTCAGTTTAAAACTATAATGGTGGCTTTATGAATTATTCCATTTTTTTCTGTCAAGATCCATTATGTCAGATATCAAGAGTGACAATAGGATAACATCACTGAATGTCCGGACAGGAATAAGAAATACCTTGATTACCATACTTGACCAGCTTCAGAGGTGTCAGAGATCTTTGAATGAGTTTTTGGAGGTACAGCTGACATTAATATAGTTTTCTATAAAGAAAGTCAATAAGTTCGAATTTAAATTAACAAAACTGATTTATTTTGGTTTTATATAGGAAAAGCGCTCAGCATTTCCAAGATTCTATTTCATTGGAGATGATGACTTACTAGAAATTTTAGGACAGTCCACGAATCCTCTGGTTATCCAGTCTCATCTTAAGAAGCTTTTTTCTGGTAATGCATTAATCTTCATTTGTGAAATGTACTTATTTAGAAATAAGGTTCTTCAAAGCTAAATAATATGTTGCAGACTTTTTTTTCTCTCTTTCCTCTACTAGACACTAAGGGATTAATGTTTGACTTTAACAATATATGATGTCATTGCTGTTTTCTGATTACTAGGCATTAATAGTGTGAGCTTTGATGAAGAATTTAAATACATAGTTGCCATGAAGTCTGTAGAAGGAGAAACTGTGTCACTTAGAAATAAAGTTCTTCTGTCAAATGATGTGGAGGTAAGAAAATCACATCCAAGTATAGTTCAAGCATCTTTGAGAAATTATTTTGTAATGTAACTTTTGAGGTTTTTTCATCTCTTTGTCAGGTGTGGCTAAACAGTTTGGCTTTGGAGATGAAGGAGACCCTGAAAAAAATGTTAATTGACTGTGTTGATGCTGGAAAAAAATCACAAGGTTCAATTGATCCATCGCTCTTTCCTTCGCAGGTAGTACTTGATCCAGTAATGCGACTGTGTAGTCTTAGATTTACCAAATAAGTTATTTTTTGAAGTCTCGTAAAGAAGTATACATATGGATTTGGAAGAAATTAACCTCAAACAATGCCATTTTATTCATTATAGTATAGAGAAATTCTTAAAAATATGTGTTCTTATAATTCTTTTGTAAACAGTTGAAATACTCAAGTCTTTCACATGGCACCTGATCTAACATCTGTCTATTTATTAAATTTGATGTAAATCTTGATCTTGGTTGGTAGTGAATGTTATATTCAGGGCTGCTAAGACTTAGTAACATAAAAAAGCCCTTTTTCAATCTGATTAAAATATAGTTTCTAAAGCTTAGCTGTATAAGCAGAAATAGTCATGAACATTAAATACTTCTATGCAATTTTGACCAGTAGCACAGAGAATCACACAGAATCACAGAATAGTTGTGGTGGAAAGGGACCTCTAGAGATCTGGTCCACCCCGCCTGCTCCAGCACGGCCACCTACAGCCAGTTCGCCCAGGACCATGTCCAGACAGCTTTTGAATGTCTCCAGGAATGGAGACTTCACCACCTCTCTGGGCAACCTGTTCCAGTGCTCAGTCACTCTCACAGTAAAAAAGTGTTCCTAATGTTCAGACAGAACCTCCTGTGTTTCAGTTTGTGCCCACTGGCTCTTGTCCAGCCACTGGGCACCTCTGAAAAGAGCCTGGCTCCGTCTTCTTTGCATGCTCCCTTCAGGTATTTATATTCATTGATAAGATCCCCCCCTGAGCCTTCTCTTCGCCACGCTGAACAGCCCCAGCTCTCTCAGGCTTTCTTCATACGAGAGATGCTTCAGTCCCTTAATCATCTTTGTGGCCTTTCACTGGACTGTGTCCGGTAAACCACCTGTCCTTATTGGCTCCTCTATCACTTGGAAGAGGAAGTTGTCATCAACGAACTCCATGAACCTCCTGGATTGCTTATGTCCTGCTGTGTTGCCCCTCCAGCAGGTATTGGGGTGGTGGAAGTCCCCTATGAGGACCAGGGCCTGTGAATGTGAGGCTGCTCCTATCTGTAGAGGGCCTGATCCACTTGTTCTTCCTAGTCAGGTGGCCTGTAGCAGACACCCACTATAACATCGCCTTGACCTGTTCTCTCTTTAATCTTAACCCATAAGCTCTCAGCTGGCTCCTTATCCATCTCCAGGCAGAGCTCCGTGCACTCCAGCTGCTCTGTCACATAAAAGGCAGCTCCCCCTCCTCGTCTTCCCTTCCTGTCCTTCCTAATAAGCCTGTATCCTTCCATTGCAACACTCCAGCCATGAGAGCCGCCCCACCACATCTCCATGATCCCAGCAAGATCATAGCCCTGCAACTGCACACAGATTTGTAATTCATTATGTTTATTCCCCATACTGCATGCATTAGTGTACAGGCACTTTAGAGAGGCACCCCAGCATGTTGAGTTTCTGGAGAGGTTTTGGGGGATGATTTCTCCATAATGGTGCCTTGTAGGCACTTCCTTGCTGACATGCAAGTGCTGGACGTGACCCTGCTTAAGCCCCATTTTGTTGATTTTTGTGATCTCTTCCTGTCACATCACCCCATGCCCTTTGCTCAGTGATCCTGTCTCTCGCTCCTTCAAAGGCTTGCTGGTTACTCTCTTCCTCCCCCGGAATGTAGTTAATGTTACAAATCTTCAGATTGGCATAATTGATGGAATTTTTTGTTACAGATCTTTCCAGTTCCAAGTTTGACTGAACCTTCATAGCTCAGACAGGGCTTTTCCAGTGAACTTAAAGTAATTAGAACATAAGTGGAGTATTTGAAATCAGAATGCAAAACACTGTGTTAGCAGATCAGTGACACAAAAAGGCAGAGGTGTTCCTGAGCCTGTTGAGTATGGGCTCAGCATGCCTACAATGTGGTAGTTTCCATCTGACACATCATTTAATGGGAAAAGATCTAAAAATTTTGATACCACATGCTGTAGAACAGCTAAGGGACTTGCTGTATTAGATTACATTGCAAGTTTTCGCGACATTTTATTGGATTTTAAGATGGCTGCATTTGTTCTTAAGAGCATAGCAAATGTGTGGCGTTGTTTAAAAATGATACAGTAAAATACTTTAAATATCAGACATAATAAGCAATTATAAATGAATTGAAAAACTTTTTTTCTTTATGTCTCCTGTATTTATAAAATGTAATCTGAACTTTCTCTTCCAAAGATTCTTTCCTTGGCAGAACAAATTCAGTTCACTGAAGATGTTGAAAGTGCTATCAAAGACCATAATCTGCAACAATTAGAATTAGAACTTACGGCTAAACTGGAACATTATACTAGCATTGATACTAGTATAGAAGATACTGGGAGTACAGGTATAAAAATGATCATTAATATATAATTCTTTATAATGACTATGTAGTTGTACAGTATTTAACATTCTGTTTATTTAAACAGAAAAATATGTAAAGCTGTCTTGATTTGAGTTCATAAAGTTAGCCACCTATTACCACCAAGATTAGTGTATTTAATATTTCAGGGTGAACAGTGGATTTTTATTTAGATTAAAAATGATCTTGCAGCATTTATATATTTGCAAACCTCTTTAATGAATTTTTTAATAACTTTTTATAATTTTTGTTTTATATATTTACTGATAATTTGTCCTCACCTACTGAACTGTACTCTAGTGTTATATTTCATTGGAACTGGCCAAACAGCAGTTGAGGTACATTATGTCATGCCAATATGTTCTGTATAACTGTGTAGGTGATTCTCTTTTTCTTACTTAGATGTATACATCTGCATCTGAACTAATAATTCTTGAGTACCTCTGTAGCAAAACCACTAAACTAGTTATTCTCAAGACATGATTGTTCTGAATCTTATATAGTCCAAATGGATTAGAATAATTATGCCTTTGAGTGTTTATTCCTCTCTTCTGACCGGGGGGGCTTTGAATGACTACCTCAGATGTAAAATTCTAGAGTGTAGGTTAGGTGAGATGGCTCTTACCATATACATATAAAAAGACTCAATTTGACATGTAATTGACAATCTTCCACCACATTTGTGTAGCTGCTTACTGTATTAAATTCTAGTTTAGAATTTATGAACTGTTAACATCTGATATATTAATTAGGAATAGGATTCATATCACCTACCTTTAGCAGTCTGTAAGTGTGGTTTTTTATCTAAGCTCCCTTTCTGTGCTCTTTCTATAGCCATTGGAGAAATGTCATCAGTTATAGAAGAGTGTTCATTCCATCTATTGTATAATACATTTACAGTAACCTTTTAGTTTGGATAATAGGTGTGATTTTGAAGTGAGTTGCCTGATTATCCCCACTTACTTTCGTTTAATTCCCATCATGGAATGGTATAGGAGCACACAAACTGGATTTCTTTCAAATGAAACTAAATTAAAAAATATGTTCTCAGAGTACACTTAATGCACCCAATCTGCTAATGAACATTTATTCCACATCACCCTAATTAGTCCGAGTAGAATCTCCAGAGTGTGTGTAGTATGGTTTTCAGATCCTCAGCAGATCAATTAACAGATTGTGCCACGCTGATTACTAGGGTGGACATAGCTGTAGACACTCCTGGAATAAATTGCTTTCCAAAAAAAGCCTCTGTCTCTTATTGAGTGTAGAGGCAAACAAAATCAATTCTAAATGACTGAAGTTACATGATGATTCACATTCTCTGTCAGGATCTCATTTTATGCTGCTTGCTTTAGATAATAAATAATATTTCTATATATAATTGAAATGAGATCTGAATAAAATCTGCTGATAATAGAAAGCAGCACAATGAACTGAGAATGGGTAACGTGTATATTCCCTACTACACTGTTGTGATTTTTTTTTTTTTTTTGGTGGTTATTTGCAGAATCAGGAATCCTTGAGCTCAAGCTTAAAGCTCTGATTCTTGATATCATTCATAACATTGATGTGGTGAAGCAGCTGAATCAAGCTCAGGTTCACAACGTTGAAGACTGGGTTTGGAAGAAGCAGCTGAGATTTTATATGAAAGACCAAAAATGTTATGTTCAGATGGTAGATGCTGAACTCCAATATACTTACGAATATCAGGTGTGGTATTTTTAATTTTTACCTGGTGGCTTTTATATATGTGTCAAACACTTTCTCATTTCACACATGCTGCTGGTTGCCTCCCAACTGTTGCCATTTTTTTTCAACTTTGTTGTGTCCTTAGCATGCTGTTTCATAGAAAATACTAAAAGATAGGGTAATCATTTTCATTCGTGATATTGATGAGGTAAATGTAAGTTGTATGGAAAGCAGCTACAGTATCATATAAATATTTTCTAATATGCTTGCTACTTTTATATATCAGAGTGCAGTTTCATCTGTGTTGACCCCTTTTCTGTAATTCTAAAAAAAATTTTCACAATGCTTTTACATTTGATATAAAATCAGGAAAACTTCATAGCTGTAAACAAATTCATACACTTAATGAGACAGTAATCTTGACCATTGTGTTATGTTTTCAAATTAATGACTTATGAATGAAAGTAATGAAATTACATCGTCAGTAATTCGGGGAGACTTTATTGCTATCAGTACTTAAAGGGGGCTTATAAAAAAGATGGCGGCAAACATTTTAGCAGGGCCTGTTGTGACAGGACAAGGGGGAATGGCTTTAAACTAAAGGGGGGTAGATTTAGACTAGATAGAAGGAAGACATTTTTGACGCTGAGGGTGGTGAAACACTGGCACAGGTTGCCCAGAGAGGTGGTGGATGCCCCATCCCTGGAAACATTCCAGGTCAGGTTGGAGGGGGCTCTGAGCAACCTGATCTAGTTGAAGATGTCCCTGCCCATTGCAGGGGGGTTGGACTAGGTGACCTTTAGAGGTCCCTTCCAACCCAAACTATTCTATGATTCTATGATTCCAATTTCTGTCTACCAATCAATATAATTTGTTTTGTTTCTGCAGGGTAATTCCCCTAAACTTGTTTACACACCTTTGACAGATAAGTGTTACCTAACTCTTACTCAGGCTATGAAGATGGGCCTTGGAGGAAATCCCTATGGTCCAGCTGGAACTGGAAAGACAGAATCAGTGAAGGCCTTGGGTGGACTTCTTGGAAGACAAGTATTAGTCTTTAATTGTGATGAGGTGAATATAGTTCTGTACAATTTAGGAAATGGATATCTATGCCCATACTTCATAACGCAATATTATATTCTAGAAATACTTTTGATAATCTGTCAGTTTCCGTTAGAAATTTGTGGGTATTTCCAATGACGTATTTTTTAGTAGATGGGAAGACAGTCTTTCATTACTTTCTTGTTATTTGAATTTTGATAGTATTCTTTTTAATTTTAAGGGTATTGATGTGAAGTCGATGGGGCGCATATTTGTGGGCTTAGTGAAGTGTGGTGCCTGGGGCTGTTTTGATGAATTCAATAGACTTGAGGAAGCTGTATTGTCTGCAGTATCCATGCAGATTCAGACAATTCAACATGCATTGAAGAGACATAGTCCTGTATGTGAGATGCTTGGCAAAAAGGTACAGCAAAACTTTCTTTCTTTCTGCTTATAAAAATAGTCTATAAACAATTGGGTCAAACTTAAAAACTGACTACTGTAACTAAACATAGTCCACCCAATATTTCTCAATACTGTTTTATATGACAATATGTTATTACAATGCACTTCTAATGCTAGGTTGAAATGGATCATAATTCTGGAATTTTTATCACTCTGAATCCTGCTGGAAAAGGTTATGGAGGAAGACAAAAACTGCCTGATAACCTCAAACAACTTTTTAGGCCAGTTGCTATGACTCATCCAGACAACGAACTCATTGCAGAAGTGATTTTGTATTCAGAAGGCTTTAAGGATGCTAAAATACTCGGTAGAAAATTAGTGGCTATTTTTAATCTAGCAAGGTAAGGTGTGGGGTTTTTTTCCTTAGTCATGTAACCTTTGTAATTCTCTTCCCTCCTGCTTTTATTTTAGCGTTGATCCTTGTTATCTCACTGCCGTCTTGTTTCTTCTCCATCTAGTCTATGCCAAAGCATGACTTTAGGGATACAATCTACACATGCTTTCTGTTAATTTTCTGTAATATTTTATGACTTGGATATTGCAGAAAGCTATGTATCAGAAACAAAACTAGACATAAAACCACAGGTTTGGAGTCATCTAAAGTTTTACTTTCAATACAGCTCTTAAATCTGAATGGTATACCATGCATCTCTGTAGATACTAATTTAACTTATAAAGTAAGAACATTGCAATATATTGGGAGGTTCACGTATGAAAATAACTGGAATGCAGTTATAATCTCAAGGTGGCGAAGTACTGCTCCTCTATTACACACACTAAATATGAATGTGAGGATATGAATGCTCACAAGCATTGTGTTGAATTTAGACTCTTGAAGTTGTTGAAATGCAAGTGACTATTTGGTTATAAGTATGCATATTAGAGAGAACAAATTTCAGAGGTTTTAATTAATGCTGTTAGGGACAATAATAAATACATTAGCTGTGGAATATACTCCCTCTGAAAATTCCAGTGTGTCATTGCTTATATCTCTGAAATGCATTACAGACAGTGTTACAAATACTCACCAGTTTCTCTTTTGCCCAAAACCATATTATGAGCATATTCATTTGCCAAACAAAAATTTCAGGCGCTATCACCTAAATCTTATTAAAATATTGCTGTTTTTAAATTTAGGGAGCTTCTGACACCACAGCAGCACTATGATTGGGGTTTACGAGCATTGAAGACTGTTTTGAGAGGCTGTGGCAGTCTTCTTCATCAGCTGAAGAAAAGTGAAGCAAGGCAAGAAAGTAAGGTTGACCATGCCAAACTTTTGATTATTCAGGATGTTGTACAGCTATCATTCACTACAGCTTTCTTGTTCACTGGAGTTTTGAGAAGCCATGGCTTGGATCTGGAGGCAATCTAGAAAAGAAAAAAATATCTGTGAAAGTCCTCCTTCATTAGGACATCACAAAAGACTCTTGTCATATTCTAGATTGAGCTTTTATATGATAAGAATATAGATATAGGACCTTATTCTGGGATGATTTTGAGTGATTCTCAAAGACTTTTGTTTTCACTTGGTTTAGGTCAGGAAAGTTGATCCTCTGATGCTGTCATTATTCATCAGTCATTGGACCATTTTTATTCTCTTTGAGGATTGCTAAAATTGTCATATGGCATTAGATTCAGATTGGTAGACAGAGACAAATACAAGGACAGGTAGAAATGATAGAAATGTATTGACTAGACTGGGTCACTGTATTATTTTTTTAAGCTTTTTTAAATGATTGTTTGTTGTTGTTTGGATATTAAATGAGTAGGAATTAAGAGTGTGGGATGGATAAGCATTTCACATCTTTAGGACACAACTACTGCTTCTTGTTTGCTTAAACAGCATATGTCTGTCCAGACTATACTGAAAGTTTTTAGAGACAGCCTTGGTTTACAAATCTTGGCATAACAAATGGTCTGACAACTTTAAAGAATTTGTAATTGACTTTAGTTTGGATCTGCCAAAGAAGGATTACCAGCAATGTGTTTTAGGGCACATTCCTATCACTGTTCCTTGCTATGACACTTTAGCTTCATGTTTAAATATGTGAAATTTGTTTGGTCTGGTTTAAATTACAATTTTCAATAACCCTGTGAAAGGCAAGATGGATGGATTTAGCTTATGATTTGGACGCAGAAATTTTTCTTTGTGTTTTTTTTTGTTTGTTTGTTTTTTATCTCTTAGCTTGAGAAGCTTAAGATATTGCTAACAAATGCGTTTTCCTGTTTCTTTATGTTTGCTTGTATTGTTGAGTCAAAATCCTTTGGCATGTCAAAATGTTGGCCATGTTCTTAAATGTTGCTTAAATTTTGTATTACATCCTTTAGTAAAGCAGTTCAACCTTTCTAAATCAAGTTCCTTAATGCCAACATTTTCCCTCTTAACCATTTATTGTGCTATAGAAAATTTGCCTGTAGAAGCATTTGCATTTAAGGCATTGTTCAGGATGAAAAACCGTGAACTTTTTGCAAATTCTAGAAGGGTATGCTAATCGTTAACCTCTGGAACATTTGGGAAAAAGCCGCAGGAAAAAGGGAAGTTAGGGAACGGACACTTTCTGTCCCTTGTGTTGAATTTGGGCTATAGTGCATTCTGGTTTGGGGCAATCACGCATTCAGAAGGAGGGCAGAAACACAGGATGATTTTCACTTGTGTTTCCTAGTCCTGCCCTCTGCAAATGTACATGTTTTACATGAGAAAGCAATTTGATTAAAAAAGCAAAAAAACAGAGATCAGAGCCCTGTGCCTTTCCCATCATGAGTATTTTTCAGGCAGAGTAAAGCTTTCTTGTGGCTGTTTTTGTTCTGGTCCCAAAACACATTTCCATGGTATTTCAGATTGAAGAGGAGTTGTGGAGAGCGTTCATTTCTGGAATATCATAGTTAATTAGGACGCACTTGAGAGGTGTGACTTCAAACTGCCTCTGGCAGAGTAAGGTCTAGAATCCAGGTCCTTAATTTCTTTCATGAGGGCTTTAACGAGTAAGCTATCATGCACTGCCAATCTTAGTTCCACTTTAATCATAAGGCTATTATGTACTATCTGGGCAGCATCATAACCATCTCATACCTGTATAGAATGCATTTGTAAGCATATATGATACTTATAGTAAGGCACTCATCTAACTTCCAAGTACAGTGGTAGATGAACTGGAATGTGGTCTGCACTGTGATTCCACCTTCAACGTCTTAGCAGTATGGGCTCAAGTGCTGATATAGCACTTGAGGAAAGAAAAAACCAACAAAGAGCTTAAACTGATTTGGCTTCTTTGCTTTTATTTCCAGTTAATGAAAGTCACATGGTGGTTCAAGCTCTGCGGCTTAATACCATGTCAAAGCTTACATTTGCAGACTGTGCACGATTTGATGCGCTGGTTAAAGATGTATTTCCTGGTATTGACTTTAAAGATGTGGAGTATGCTGAGTTAACTACAGCTTTACAAAAAGTCTTTGAAGAAGCAAACTTGGAAATTATAAGCACCCAGGTAAACATCAACTACAGCAACAAAACAATATGAGTTATTCCTAATTAGAACTTATTAATATTACATTCATTTGACACATTTTTATTTACTTTTGAAAGAAATCTTGTATTAAAAAGTGAGAATTAACTAATAGTTAGATTCTAATTACATGTATATAAAAAATAGATGTCTGTGTTTGAAGCATGGTAGATCAGTTGTAATTGAAAGAAAAATAGTGCAAGGAAAATTAAGATGTGAACATGTGACACACAGTTTTGTTCAAGCCACGTACAAACTCCAATGAACATTCTGGACAGTGAAAGAATTAAATATGTGAACATTTGGTTTTATCAAGCAGTTCCGTGTCTCATTTATATTTGTTTATTGTAGGGCTGCATGCAGTTTTGTGACTAAAGGTTCATTAATTTCTCAGTAAAAATATGCCCAAAGAGGGCTGATATTTTCATATTAGTAATTTAGTGAAATGCTTCTAACATGCAGAATAAGTTTCTTGATATTCTTTAGTATCGTAATTTTAATTACTTCTGCAAATACCTATTGTTTCAAAAAGTAAAATTTTAGAAATAAAGTGACTGCATCCAAAGTAAATTGGAAAAACATTAAAAAAGAACATGATTAATTTAGCTTTACGACTTCACATAGCCATTATCTCTTTTATTATCTAGATTAAGAAGGCTTTGGAATTATATGAACAACTACGTCAAAGAATGGGCGTAGTTATTGTAGGTCCAAGTGGTGCAGGTAAATCAACACTCTGGCGGATGTTAAAGACAGCACTTGGTAAAACTGGCAAAGTAGTGAAACAGTATACTATGAATCCCAAAGCTATGCCTCGACATCAGTTGCTAGGCCATATTGACATGGATACCAGAGAATGGTCTGATGGTGTGCTTACAAATAGTGCTCGACAAGTGGTACGAGAACCCCGAGGTATGTTTGTGAGGGGGTTAAACATCATTATGCTTAAATTACTGAAATTGTTTATTTTCAGTCACATTTTTATATTATGTTATTATTTGTGCGTAGCATAAGGTAAAAACTTTTTGTGACAATCATAGTCAAGAACACTGATATGTACTTTCCAAATTGTGTGATAAGAAAGCAAAAATAGACATCAGAAGATAAAACATATAAGGAATATCTTTAAAGAGTTTATATTTAAGTTATAATGAAAGAAGAGTCATAAATAGTGTTAAAATAGCAAGGGATGATATTCTTTAAATGTTTTTCTTGGGTTTGATTTTTTTTTTTTGTGTCTGGAAATAGATATTACTTCATGGATAATTTGTGATGGTGATATTGATCCTGAATGGATTGAATCTTTGAATTCCGTTTTGGATGACAACAGATTGTTGACTATGCCCAGTGGGGAAAGAATTCAGTTTGGCTCAAATGTCAACTTTATATTTGAAACTCATGACCTTAGCTGTGCCTCTCCTGCTACAATATCTCGAATGGGAATGATCTTTCTGAGGTAAGTCACAGGAGTATTACATCCTTTTAAAGTAAGCAAATATACCTACTTTTCTGTTCTTGAAAGATAGTTGAAAGGGGATGGAGCAATTTAATTACTTGCTTACACTTATGAAGCAAATCACTGGGGGAGTTTGCTTTAGGTTGCATGTCCCTTCTACGCTGTCCTGTTATAAGCTTTTGGTTAACATATCTCAGACTTTTTGGAAGAGACATCGTGGATTCTTTGTTTGTGTGTGACCCTTAGAAAGCCCAAATATTGGTCAGAAATTCTTGTTTAAGTCTTTCCCTGAACTTTTCCTAGAATTTTTTTGTTCCCTTTGAACCAGTCTATGTGAAGATGTGGATGCCTTGTATTTGTTTGAATCTTGTTTTGTTTTGCTTTGAGTTAGTGATGAAGATACAGATCTTAATTCTCTGATAAAGTCTTGGCTAAGAAGTCAGCCGGAAGAATGCAGATACAACCTTGAAAACTGGATTGGGAACTATTTTGAAAAGGCTTTAAACTGGGTTGTGAAGAAGGTTAGTAACTGAATACTTAATCAATTTTCAGCTTCTGCTAAGATGATCCATTTATATGAATGATCTCTTCAGTGTTAAACTAGATTAGTTTTTAAATTTTAAGTAAAAAACCATCTCAGTGCTTTTTTGATTGATGTTTTCTTCATAAGATTAATACTGGAACCGTTCTACTCAGTTTCCAAAAACTAATCGCTGTATTTAAAGTTTTGAAACATTTAATATAATTTTAACTAGTTAAAGCCATGTATTTCTGTGAAACTTAATATCTGTCTTTAATTTTCCATACTGGACATTTCTTTATATGTTTTCAGAGACCTAAAAGATCTGAATGTGTAAACTAAAAAATGAAGAAGTGAAGAAATTGTTTTTCCAGATTTAAGTTATTGACTGTAACAAAAAAAAAGGCTAAAATTTGAAAAGTTGCACAGTGTAGACCAGAGCTTGTAATAGGTTGGGGAGAAATGTAATGCTAGACACCTAAAAAGATTGATAGAAGCATAGCTAAAGAAGTAGTCTGATTGTTCAGAATAGTACTTTTTAACAGCTCCCACTAATCTGTCCTGGATTTAAGTATATAACTTTAGCTCTTTAGGATTCAACTGAAAACCTTAACCGAAAGATGTTTTAATGAGCGAAAGGTAATATGTAATAGCAGTATTCCAAAAGGATAGTCCAAAACCTTGTACATTATCTGGATTCTGTACATACATTCTGGGACGTACATCAAGATAATTGTTCTGCATGTGCTATATTTTCTTAAGTAGTCTGGGTGCTTCCCTGCCTCCCCTTGTTCTGAAGGAGTTGCATTTGCATTGAACAAGTGGCTCATGTTGCACAAAACGTTATTTAGGAGAAATCCCCATTGCCGTGGCCAGTAAGCTAGTATTTAGGAGACCTGAATTACCTCCCCTTGAGGAACACATATGGTCCTGTTGTGGTTTTAATATTATTTCCCCTCTTGCTTCTTTCACCCATGGAGATTTTTAGACTTTTAAAGTATCTTCAGGTGGATACAAAGGAAAAACCATGACACTGATCCTGAGGCTGTAAATCCCCTTTGGTGCTAAAGAGCAAAATACGTAAAGAATCCATTCACGAGAAGGATTTCCAGTATACAGTTATGTTGATTTCTTATAGATTCTCAAAATCCGTAAGGAAAGTTCTGATTGCTTATCCTAAATTACATCAATACATAGTCTGGTATTAAAACTTCTAAATCAGTGCTTAAAAATAATTTCATGTCCAGTGAATTTTCTAGAACAACAGCAGTATTGAGAACTTTCATCATTTGTGGAAGTGTCAAAGAACGATGAGTAATAGTCTGCTAGCAATACATCACATTTATTTTTAGGAATATATTTAAATCTGCTACAACTTGCAATTTACAGAATGACTCTGTGGTAGAAACAAGTTTAGTTGGAACTGTGATGAATGGACTGTCTCATCTTCATGGGTGTACTGATCGTGGACAGTTTATTATTAACTTATTACGGGGTCTTGGTGGCAATCTGAACATGAAATCACGACAAGAATTTGCAAAAGAGGTAATAAACTTTTCCAGCAAGTTTATTAAAAATGTCTCAGTATATGTAGTAGGAATAGTGATTTTCTGTCTTCTAACAATGCAAATTTACAATAATAGAATATCTGTGCTCTAATTAGTTTGCAATCTGTGTTGTCTATAGGGAAATAGCTCAGAAGTAAAGGAATGTTTCATATATCACTGATATGCTGCTAAGTGCACCAGCCCAGATAGCAATCTTGGTGCTGCACCAAAAGATACAGAATGACCTCTATCCGTACTGTTTTATGCAAGGACCCACTATAGCTGACCATGTGTGTGTATATGTATCGTGTATATGTAATACAGATTAATTTTTCTGTTTTTTTTTCTGTTCAGAATGCTTGAAATAATAATGTGGGGGCTTTGTTGCACCTCCACCAGGGAGGTATTCTTACAGCATTATTTTGAGGTTATATATTGTATGTGCTGGGGTATGGTTCTGTCTTTGTGTAGATACTTGAGGGCACAAGGACTAGGGAGTCGTGTTGGAAAACTAGGTGGGTATACTGGTCCATAGTGTCTACAGAAGGCTGTTCCTGGAGATAGTTATCTCCACAATCGCACTCCACAATCGTACTTGGGTTTTATGTTGGAGAAGGAAATAGTTCCTTCCAAAAGAAAGCCTGGAGCTATAACATATATAGAGGGCAGATGGTAAAGGTTTAGGCTCAGCTTCTGGAATTAGCTATTGATGCACGTGAAGGAGTTATCTTGTTCTTATGATTATTATTATGTATATTGCCTAATATGAAAAAAAGTTTATATAAAGCTTTGCTAAATACAGTTTATTTTATGTTCTTTATGTTATGAAAAAGTAATATGTGGAAGAGTAATGTTACTGTTTAGTTAAGGACTTAATTATAAAGCATATGCATGACATGATTGAATTTTCAAAGGCAGCCTTAAAATTATCCAATCAAAGAATTAAATGTTTGGTTTGACAGAAGTATTCTTTGAACATTCTTTAGATTAACTTGAAATTGTAGATCTTGTCGTTAGGAGAATGGATTTAACAGAAGCTTTATTTTTATTTTTTTTTAAAGATCTTCAGTTGGGCACAAGAATCTCCACCAGATCCGAGGAAGCCCCTGGACACATATTATGACACTGACACTGGACAGCTAATGCTGTATCAGCTGAAAAAAACTGAAAGTCTAACAGTTGATGACTTCAGTAACCTCCAAACACTTCCCGTCATCCAAACCCCTGACATGCAGAGAGGTTTAGATTACTTTAGACCCTGGCTAGACTTTAACAATAAGCAGCCATTTCTTCTTGTGGGTCCTGAAGGATGTGGAAAGGGGTAAAAAGTATTTCCTGTTTTAAGCAAAATATACTTCTAGCTATTTGACAAACTTTGTAATATTTTATTATAATGGTTTTATCGTATGACTTTCTGCTAGAATATCACTTGTTTAGGTTACTAATGAAACAAACCTGTAGTGGCAAACAGGTAAATTCTTATGAAGATTTACAGAGAAAGTTCAGGCTGCCACTGTGCATCTAAGGTATCTGAATGAGGCTTTTAGATATGAAACAGGACCTTTGGAAAACCTGTGCTGTCATGGAGCAACAGCTGAAAGGCATATGAAGAATCCGGTCTCATCTCGAGGCACTAGATGCCTGTGTACAGGCAACTGAATTTAGCTCATCCTGTTGCCTATCTTGGGTTCCTAATTTAGATGGGTTGGATCAATACATACAAGGTATTTAGGCTAGGTATAGGTTTTGTGTATCTGTATACTACATTTTTATTGAATTTCTTGAATGGAAAATATTATAATTATAAAGGCAAGAATGTTTAATTCAGCAAACCTCATGCATCACTGATTACATTAATACAGTATGTAGTATATGCATTTTAATTCAAAACCTATACAGTATCTTTGGATACACAGTATTTTAATACATTTATGTATTACTTATGCTTATATGTATGTATACATTTGATTTTTTAGGATGCTGCTTCATTATGCATTTTCTCAACTCCGATCCACTCAGATTGCTACCATTCACTGCAGTGCACAAACTACCTCTCAACATCTTCTACAAAAATTGAGCCAAACTTGCATTGTAATCAGTACAAACACTGGGCGAGTATACAGACCAAAGGACTGCGAAAGGCTTGTTTTGTACTTGAAGGATATCAATCTACCCAAACCTGATAAATGGGGAACAAGCACTCTGGTGGCTTTTCTACAGCAGGTGAAAACTTATTTCTGTTATTTATAAAGAGACTTAAGTATACTGGAAGTAGTTTAGTGTATGTAGTAAATACTTATATTGATTATTTTCAGAGTTAACATCCTGCATCTGTATTGACATCAGTTTTGTTTGTACTTTGATAGAATGTATAGGTGTCAGCCAGAAATAAGATACCATTTTTATTTGGCTTACTTGCATAAGTGCATAAAAACAGTGCTTGCCTCAATGAATTATAACTCAGTAGACATATGAATGACAAGAAAATCAGGAGTAGCCAGCATGGATTCACCAAAGGCAAGCCATGTTTGACCAACTTGATAAACTTCTATGATGAAATGACAGATGAGCGGAGAGCAGTGTATATGGATATTTTGTATGAGATTCAACAAGGCCAAGTGCCAGGTCCTGCACTTCGGCCACAACAACCCCATGCAGTGCTACAGGCCTGGGGAAGAGTGGCTGGAAAGCTGCCCAGCGGAAAAGGACCTGGGTGTGTTGGTCATCCTGGCCTGTATCAGAAATAGTGTGGCCAGTAGGAGTAGGGAAGTGATCGTGCCCCTGTACTCGGCCCTGGTGAGGCCGCACCTCGAATACTGTGTTCAGTTTTGGGCCCCTCACTACAAGAAGGACATTGAGGTGCTGGAGTGTGTCCAGAGAAGGGCAACGAGGCTGGTGAGGGGTCTGGAGAACAAGTCTTCTGAGGAGCGGCTGAGGGAACTGGGGTTGTTTAGCCTGGAGCAAAGGGGGGACCTTATCGTGCTCTACAGCTACCTGAAAGGAGGTTGTAGCGAGGTGGGTGTCGCTCTCTTCTCCCAAGTAACAAGCAATAGGACAAAAGGAAATGGCCTCAAGTTGTGCCAAGGGAGGTTTAGATTGGGTATTTGGAAATATTTCTTCACCGAAAGGGTGGTCAAGCACCAGAACAGGCTGCCCAGGGAAGTGGTTGAGTCCCCATCCCTGGAGGTATTTAAAAGACATGTAGATGTGCCACTTAGGGACATGGTTTAGTGGTGGACTTCGCAGTGTTAGGTTTACGGTTGAACTCTATGATCTTAAAGGTCTTTTCCAACCTAAATGATGCTATGATTGTATGATTCTATTTTATGATATAGTCTACCTGGACTCCACTAAGGCCATTGACGCTGTCTCCCAGAAGATCCTCACAGAAAAGCTGTTGATGTATGGGCTAGATAAGCATAGTGAGGTGGGTTGAAAACTGTCAGAACGGCCAGGCCCAGAGGGTAGTGATCAGTGGCACAAAGTCTAGTTGGAGGCCAGTACATGTTTAACATCTTCATTAATGATCTGGACAATGGGCCAGCGTGTACCCTCAACAAGTTTGCAGCTGACACCAAACTGGGAGGAGTAGTATACCTCTGGCAATTAAGAGAACAGTAATAATGGTGTACTTCTCAATTTTTTTTTTTAAATTTTTTGGTAAGATACTCTGTTGGCTTTCTTTTAATACAATATTTATTTAATTATTAAAGGTCCTTACATATCAAGGATTTTACGATGAAAATCTGGAATGGGTTGGTTTAGAAAACATCCAAATTGTGGCTTCCATGTCTGCTGGAGGAACATTAGGAAGACATAAACTTACCTCCAGATTTACTTCTATTGTTCGTCTCTGTGCAATTGAGTAAGTATGTGGAAATTAGTTTGACTCTAAGAACTCAGACTCAGCCTCTGTTTATAGGACCCTTGCTGAATGTAGTCTTTATGAAGATGTGGCTGTTCTAGTCTTTCATCTTTTTTAACAGTTTAGGATCTTCAGATTTGGTGCTGTTTGGTGCCTCTTGGCACTAGAAACCAGCTAAGGAGCAATCTGTAGCTATCTGTTGATAGTGAAGTGTTTGAAATATGTTTCCTGTTGGATGATTTTGCTTTCAGTAAACTGCTTTCTGCAGCTTTACATTAAGGTGCTGTTTGGTTACAAAATTAGAGAAATTGAAAAGAAGTAAGTTCGTTTGTTTTTAAGTTTCAACACATTTACAGATGTATTTAGAAAATTTCTGAGGGTGGCCTATTGCAATAAAATGATAATTTTACTTAGCTGTTAGATGGAGATGCTATTCATTGGAATTTCTCAGTAATTGTTTATATAACTTTGAATCATTTTAATAAAAAAATTAACAATGATAGTCCATAACAATTACTTTTTTTTTCCTTTGTAGCTATCCAGAAAGAGACCAACTGCAAACTATTTATAGTGCCTACTTGGAACCTGTACTACAGAAAAACCTAAAGAATCACCCTGTTTGGGGTTCTTTACCAAAAATACATCAACTAGCAGGATCTATGGTTCAAGTATATGAACAGGTATGGAAATTTAATTTCTTTTTTCAAGGAGATTTCACAATTTAAAAAAAAAAAAATAATTAGCTTTTGAAATTAACAAGAGAATAAAAAGGTTTATCAGTATTAAAATCTAAGTTTATATCTTTTTCATAATGTTGATATAAATTTTAAAGCTACTTATTTGCAGAGAATCCTAGGTATTAGAGGGAAACTGAGTAAGTGGTAAGTGCTCTTGCTTTCCCACAGATTTATTGTATGATTTTGGCAAGCATCTTAACCCATCTATACTTCAGTTCCTGATTTATAAAAGGTGGATAGTAGTGTTTTCCTACTTACTGGATGAGGATACAGTGTACTTTAAAGATTCTTATGTGCTCAGATGTTATGAATGCTGTTATGAATACAGAAGAGGGATATGAAGGTGGAGTCCCTTATACACATCAAGGACTATCTATTAAAATTTTATACAGTTAAAAATAGGTGCTTAGACACCCAAGTTCTTTTTATCCTCCCACTTAAAATTTTTTGGACCTCTACCTAGCAAAACACTTAAGTACTTGCTTTACTTAATCATGTACATAGCCTTACTGGGGTAGATACTGTGGGGATGTAAGTGCTTACTGTATGTTCCAAGAATGTATGCATGTCCCCATCTAGACAGAACCATGATACAAAACCGATCTTTGTGACTGGAATGCAGGTATAGTCACTGGCTAGCATGCACCAGTTAGCAGGAGTTTCGTATGATATTATCAATGTATTCTAAGAAATCTAAGTTTAAATTTCATCACACAAGGACGAAATAAATGATGAAGGCAGTTATTATTTGAATTAAAGATAGAGTTGTAAATTCAAATATCCTCTTTGGAGGAAGAGTTAGGATTTCTGTAAGTCTTTTGTAGTGACTAAGTGTTACTCATTTAGGTAGGTTTTTTATTACACTTTTATATTTCCTTTGCATTTTATATTTGATATTGCTTTAAAAAATTGTGTTTTGTCTAATAACACTGCACTAACAGTCCTAGGTGACATATGCAGTTGTTGTTTGCATCATGAATGGTGCAGAAGAAAGGTTCTAATTATGAGAAAAATCGTTTGTGCTCAGAAAACAAGATTTTAAATTCATCTCTTCACTTTCAAAAAACCCTAAAGAGTGCATTAATAAAATATCTAAATATATAGTCCTAGTAGAAAACTAATCTATCTGGTATTTTAGAAAAATCTAAAGCTACACTTCCAAGTGCTTTACATTTTAAAACATCACTTGCCCCCCACTTTCTGTTTTTAGGTACGAACGAAATTCACAGTTGATGATCACAGTCATTACCTTTTTACACCATGTATTCTTACTCAGTGGGTTCTTGGTCTATTCAGATATGATTTAGCAGGTGGTAAGTCCCTTATTAGTTTTTCATTTATAAAGCAGTTCTAAAATGGCCTAAATTATTATTTATGTCAGTCTTACTGTTGACTTAACATGCAACCAATTCACTTATGGTACTCTTCCTAAACCGCGAACTGTCTGTAACTCAGCAGAAGGGAAAAAAATGCCTAATAGTTCATTCCGTAACATATAGTAAATAAGTTTAAAACACTCACTGATGTTTTAAAATATGTGTGGGAGCTACTTATAGATTAAGGGAAGTTAGCAGGTTGGGACTGTATGCTCTACTATGGGAACTTGAAGTGTACCCCCTACTCCCCACCATTTTTTTCTGTTTTTTGGAGGGTTTTGGGTTGGGTGGGGTTTTTTTGAGCATATGTCTTGTCTTCTGGACTCCCAGAGGCTTGCCTCTCATGCTTCTCTTTTTATACCTGGTTGTATAAACCTGGGGAGGTTACTGTGGAACTACAACTGATACACATCATCTATGACCTACTTAACAAAAGAAGATTATAACCATCCTTAAACATATAGAAATTTCTAGAAAACTATCTCACCTGTATAAAAGTTTACAGATGTCTATACAAGGATCTAAATATTCTCACAATTTGGGAATGCTTGATAATTACAGTCTAGTCTCAAAGTTCTTCTTTAACTTTGGAAATGTTGAAATTTGGAAAGGTATTCAATTTTGTGTGCTTTTCCAGACAGCATAGGGTTCTTCCTAATATCATTTTTGTCTTTGAAATTGCTATTATGACCAGCTCATGAGCAATTGCTCCTTATTGTGGTTTAGCTCTTACATTAATTAAAGGGTTACGTAGAGGGCTGCTTAAAGAGTATAAAAGTGGTAAGAATGTTACGCTCGTATTCCATTTATTTTATGGGATCATCAGGCGGTATAAATGTAGCTTGAATGAGGTCAGAAAAGCTACACCGACAGTCAAGAATGGGTGATCTCAGCCTGTTAAGGACTCCATTGTTGTATCTGAAGGGAACATATGCATACGCTTTTTCAGTGATGAGCAATATGGCATGTCATTTACTCATTCTACCTTCCTTCTTACTTTTGTGAAGAATATTGAAGCTTCGTATTCTCTAGTGGCATTTTATAATACAGACTGTTTGGGGTATTTATTGTTATTTTAGTATTTATTATTAGCCTTTCTCTTCCCCTTTAGAACAGTCTCCTGGCTTTTTTTATTTTCATTGCCTGGAATTTTGCCTTTTAATTTTTACTTTGTGTGCTACACCTTACTCATTTTTATTAGAATGCCAGCATTAAACTGGAGAACTTGTTTTAATAGAATATGTTTCATTTCATCTTGTAATGATCCATAAAGATATTATTAAAAAGCACTTCATAATGTTTACTTTTTTCTCTTATTTCTTCCTTACTGATGCTCTCCTGCTGGTATGTAATTTCACTTACTCATTTTCAATGTCATATTTTTAAATGGAAAATTTGAGAAATGTAAAATTTATTATAAATATATAAAGTTAAATATATCCTTAAATTTTGTAGGATCATCGATACAAACTGTAGACTATGTATTGGAAATTGTTGTTTACGAAGCACGTCGTTTGTTCCGTGACAAAATTGTTGGCATAAAAGAACTCCATGTATTTGATAATGTTTTGATGAAAGTGTTTCAAGGTGATTGGGGCTCAGATGTTCTGGACAATATGGCAGGTAAACCATTTGAGGCTTACTACACAAACTTGAAATATTTTTTTAGGAACTGCCTAATCAAATCAGTCTGATCAAGTCAGATAGCATATGAGCTGAGCACCTAAACTTTCGAATGTTTCCTTTTATTTTCACAGATATCTTCTATGTAACTTGGGGATCTTGTCAAGAGGCATTCATTACACCAGGACAGGCACTACCACCACATGGGAGGCCACTTGGCAGACTAAACTCAACAGACCTGAAAGATATTATTCAAAAAGTGAGACAAGATTAAAGAATATACACAGCAAGGATTCACAGCAATTATTCTAGATGTTTTTTACAGGAAGTAACATGTGAGCACCAGGTTTAGGGTGGGGTCTGCTGCTTGTTCGAGGAATCATCTTTTGCATTTGGTCAAGTGAGGGAAGGTTCGTGATGCTCTGTGGCAGGCAGTAGGAAGTATCATGTAGCAAGGTTATTTTAACAAAAGGGCATCAGTCACATTTGCTGGTGATTTACAACAGTTCGATGAACAACATTTTGGGAAACATTGATGAGCATATATGTTTGTGTATTGTTTGAGTACCAAACTGTTTTATTAAATGTTTACTTTCTGAATTTGTAATTTTCTAATGTAATTTTTATTTGAAGAAATAGAAATGGTTTGTTTGGAGATTTGGCATGCTTTTAAACAGTAAAGTACAAAAAATGAGCTTGATGAGGAAATGCAAACATGTTAACTCTGCTAGGCTGACTGATTTTCAGGATAAGAGCTTTGAGATCATCTCCCCTTATTAGTAGTGTTTGATGGACTGCTCTTGTAGATAGGAAACTACTCCCTCTCCTTAATTGCCAACTTGTGACCAATAGACTATATGGGAAATTATGAAGTTCAATAACCTCAGTAATCAGAGTTTGGGTTTTTTTCCGACTACACAATTACATTGGGCTTCAAAGATGAGGCTTTATTAAGTATAAAAAGGCCAGAATTTAATCTTAGGGTCTGTTATTATATGTGTTTCACTAGGAAATTCCATAATCTGCAATTATGCAGCAATTAGCTGCCTAAAACACTCTTCTAAGTTATGCCAATATTAATTACTCTCTCTTGTGAGAGACAGCTCAGACTTTGTTCTGGTCCAGTATTTAATTTCAATTAATTCAGTGGTAGATTTCTATTTCAATATATCAAAGACTAATAGGTTATCCTGGTGCTGGGGGTAACATGATCTGTTCATTACTGGTAAAGGGTATGAGAGGTATCTAAATTCTGTCACATAAATAATTTATTTGTAATGAATCCCAATGTGGTCTCTTAAGCTTTCAAGCCCTTCTTTTCTAAAATTTTAAATGTTGGATGCTTTTATATCTTACTGCTTTTATTTATTATTAGTGAACGCATTTCTTTTTTTTCTTTTTTAATAGGGTATTATTCATTATGGGCGAGACAAAAAAGAGTTAGAGATTTTACTGTTCCAAGAAGTCCTCAGTTATATGTCTAAAGTGGACAGAGTGCTAAGTTTTCCTGGAGGATCACTTCTTTTGGCAGGACGGAGTGGTGTAGGTCGTCGAACAGTTACCTCTTTAGTTAGTCATATGCATGGAGCTGTTCTGATTACTCCCAAAATTTCCAGAGGCTATGAGCTGAAGCAGTTCAAAAATGATCTTAAATATGTAAGTCACTCAGTGTCTTCCATTTTGTAGTGTTGTAGGTGTGTATTAAAAAAAAAACCACAGGAATTTTGAAGGACACAAAAGTGTTGTGTGAAGAGATATTTTAAGAAAAGCAAAATGTCAACAGTCTAAATGAAACAAGTAGCGTTTTAGAAGTTCTCAGTGTTTAGATGTGCATACTGTTCTTTATAGTAATCACCTGAAACTCTACTTTTTTGAATACCAGAGCTGTTTTTATGAGTGTTGTGGACTTCATAAATTCTAAGTTTGTGTGAATTTTGGAAAGGTTTTTTCATGTATATATTTTCATATTTGTATATATTTTCATATTCTGTCTCTACTGTGGCCTGCCAGTTAATAGGATAGTAGCTGAATCAAGTAAAATTTTAGTGATTGATGAAAGTGTACATATTCTTTAAAAACAAATGCAAACCTTGAATCAGGAGTTTCCCAGTACCTTCAGCAATGCTGAAGAAAATTCTAGAGCTAAGCCCACACAAAAGAGAGATACAACTCTAAATTGAATCACATCTGGAACATAAATATACTCTTTGAAAGAGTCTGTTTTAATTATTTCATTACCAAGCTGTACATCCAGGTAGAATGTTCTTTATATTTGGTATCTCATATAACTGAATCACTTAGTAATCTTTTGTGAAAATATAACAGTTTAGATGCTGTGGAGAAAATACGTATGTAATATATAATCAAGGAAAGATTATAATTCTCTTATGAACAATACGTATATTCCATATACTGAGATTTAAATGTCTTCCCTGCTTCTAGGTGATGGAGCTTGCGGGCATTGAAGCACAGCAGGTGGTATTGCTGCTCGAAGACTATCAGTTTGTTCATTCCACGTTCCTTGAGATGATCAACAGTTTACTGTCTTCAGGTGAGACAAGACCAAAAAGATTATGGTACTACTTTTACCACACAGAGTTAGCTCAATGAGGCAGAATTAGATGACGTTTTCTAACTTCATGTCCATACCAGAAGTGTTAGTTAGCTTTCTACACTGTTTTGGCTAGAGTGCTTGTACATGAGAAACTGACTTGAAGTTCACCTAGCTATCTTTTAACCTACCTTACAGTATGGGTTCTTTCAATTCCTCAAAGTTGCAAGTTAAGTAACTCATTTCAAAGGAGTTCTTTATAATAGTGTAACAACAAAATAATTATGTATTCTACTCTACAGCTTCCCTTTTCTAATAAAATTCAAAATTGAGAGGTGTCCCAATGTTTTACTAGATTGTATAGACTGAGTACTTTACCTAAATGAACACCAGCAAAGCCCGCTTTTCTGAAGGTAATGAGATGATAAATAATAATAACAAATAACAAAAGTGACTTTATTTTGTTATCTAGCTTTGTTCCTCAATCAGAGAGATCATTGAAGGACTGAGCCTAACTTACTAAATGTTTTTTGGAACTACAGTAGTTTAAGAGCTGATTGATAAGAGCACCGGGTTTTCCTGTCTCTCAGGTGCAAATCCAAGTCTCCTTACAGTATCAGATTCTCATCATCCAGTGTTAAACCTCTATGTCTGAGGACCTAGATAACTAGTCTCTTTCATTTTTCTGTTTTCTGGTGTATAACAAAGTCTGGTATGATTTGGTTTCTGTGCAGTATTGGATCACTGTCTTTGGGTAGATTTGAAGGAGTTTTTGAAGTATATTTCAGTAATATAAACAAAGTAGGCTGTTTAAATTAAATGGAATCACTATAATTTGGTTTGTTGTTTTCATGATATCATGAAAAGAATGATGAAGTACATGGAATGATACTCATGAAAGCATGGAGGTGAATACTGCCATACTCAAATTCTCTATACGGAGAATTCAAGGGAATCCTTCAAAGGAATTGGAAGACTTATAGTGTATTTGATCTGACATTTTAAATTCATTCTTCAAATAGGAGAAGTTCCTGGGCTATATAAAATAGAAGAATTAGAACCACTGCTATCTCCTCTGAAGGATCAAGCTTCACAAGATGGATTTACAGGACCGATTTTCAACTATTTCACATACCGTATGTGAACAGAATTATAAGTTATAATTTATTACAAGGTTACAAAAGTGGTGTAATAATGGATAAATAATTTCTAACATGGTCCTTGTTTTGTGTGCTTTTTTAACTTTCAGTTAGTTATTAAAAACCAGGCAGGAATAATGATGACATTGTGATATTTGAGGGCACAGAACCCTCAGCTTAAAATTCATTCTTCTATCTGAAATTTTGTATCCATGAATGTTCTACAAAGCTGTTATGAAATCTGCTGTTGAAAGTAGTTACAAGGAAGAAAGCTTTTGTCCCCATCATTTTCTGGTTTGTTTAGCTTATATATCTAGTAACAGAGTTTTCTTCTATTTGTCAATTATACCTGTGAATCATTTTGGATTCTGAATAGTCATAAGCAAGTTTACAGATAGGTTTCTTAATTATTTGTGTTTCTTCCTTAGACCAACAAGAAGATTAAATAGTTTACAAATAAATAGAAGAATGTGACTGAAAGAATACAGATATTGGCAGTCATACTCAAGGACCCTGGAAGCGCTTCTAATTGGTTCTATTGGTCTATATTGATTGGAATGAACTAGTGGTAACCATTTAAATACTGTCACCTCTTCTAAATTAAAAAAATACACTGTAATATACATAATGAGAATCCATGATATTAAATTTATTTTTTAAGTTCTGTTTATAAACATTCCTGCCCTAGTGTGATGTGGTGTAATAGTATCTTTTTTCAGAAATTACATTGTGATAAGTATTTGAAGGACAGTGAATTAATTACATTTGCAATAAATCTACCATCATGTAGTCAGATAGTTATCTACTAAATATTTAATATGTTGCATTTTCTTAGGGATCCAACAAAATCTGCATGTTGTCTTGATCATGGATTCTACCAATTTAAATTTCACAATAAACTGTGAAAGTAATCCAGCACTGTACAAGAAATGTCAGGTTTTGTGGATGGAAACCTGGTCAGAAAGCAGTATGAAAAAGGTAAATTGCATTAATTGAAAACTGTGACTTGTTTAAACGAGTATCTCCAAAAATAACTAAGCTTTGGTGAATAAGATCAAAATATTTAAAGTTGTGAAGGAATAATTTTCACTGTGCTTATTTAATCCATTTGTGCAGTCCTACAAAGACAGAAGATTCTGCAGAATGGTTAAGTAATATTAGCATTGTTATTTTACCAGTGACATGTTTTGTTCTCTCTATGGGCTGACTTGAACAAAATGCTGATTACTATGACTGATCAAACGCAACATTTAAGAACAAAATACAACTAGGCTGCAAACAAAATGTTAGTGTCAGCTATGCTGATGATATCTGCTGTTACTGGTATGCATGAAAGCTAGTGTAAAAATAAGTTTGCTATGTGTTCTAAGATTGCACTGTAAGCCTTATGTTATTCTTGAATCTTTCTTAAGTGTTTTGCTTGATGGAACGGAGTCAGTGTGTTCTTTTTAGGATCAAATTCTGTTTATTTCAGGATATTCACAGTATAAGTTTGAGGAAGATATATATTACTTCTATATGTTAAGAGATTGCCAAGTCCAGTACCCTGACAGGGGCAAGGCTACCACAGCTTCACGGCCCCAACTTGAACCAGTGGTGAAGCTGAGCATGTAGTCCCAGTAGGCACACACACAAACACACATATACAGCGCATATATACATGTGATTGGCCACACAGAACAACACAAACAGCACCATTGGCATCATCCTGTTCCCCTCTCTGAGTGATCACAATGAAGGTCCATTAGTGGGAAATATATACTTACGCAGAATGTGGATCCCCCTACTAGCTGGGCATAGACACACAACCCCTCCAGTAGTTGCCTCTGGATCTCCCGGTCTCCCCAGTTGCTGGCATCTGGATGTACAAGCCCCTGAGGCTGCAGCCCCACTCCAGCTGCTGGTACAGGATGCCTCACTGGGCATGCATACACACACACACACACACACACACACACACACACAGAGTGGATCCTTCCAGTAACTGGGCTTAGACATCCAGTCCATCCAGTAGCTGGCCTTGGATCTAGGATCTCCCCATTGCGTCCTGCACAGGCAGATATGCATACATGTACACACACACAGACACATGCAGCCGGGTCTTATTTGACTCCCAGGCTCCACAGTCTCTCAGGCAGTTGGCCTAGACCTTCTAGTCCCTCTGGCAGACAACTCCTGTGGGTGCCTCACCAACCCATAGTTGTGCAATCTGAAATGCTCTTCCACTGCATCCTGTAATGTGTCCCAGGCCTCCTATGCAGTAACACCCTCAGTCTAGTCTGTAAGGTAATCTGGCCTCTTCCATTGACTCATCACGATGGGTTTCACACTTGTACCACGGAGTTGGTCGCTCCCCTGGGAGAGCCATGGGAGCAGCTGGCACAGAGTGTCCATTTCTGCCTGGGCTACTGGGGCTCCTCCACCTGCCGTTGTGTCTCAGTTTCAATGGCAGGTTGTACTGAAAGTTCTTTTTGGGAAAAATGTTTGGACCAGCTCTGTCCACAGTTAAAAAATGTTTTTCAGAGTATTTTCACTTTCACTTCAGTAGGGATTTTTGGTTTTTAAGTAGAGTCTTATAAGTTAGTCGTATGCCAGAACCTTTGAATATACTTTGTTTATTTTTACAATTGTACTTAAGACTGTCTGATTTCCTGTTGAGTTGTATATCTTTTTACATCTTTGACATTTGTCTTATTGTAAGTCCTCTGAGAATTAGTTGCTCTTTTTTACAGCCAGCAAAAACTCCTCTGCTTGAGACAACAGGAAGTTATCAGTTACAGGAAAAGGCAGAATTGATCTTTTTAATGCTATAAATATTCTGTAAGTACCTTATTCTGAATAAAGCTATCATAGTCAGTCTTTTCAAATGAAAAACTAAATTAAAAATATTTTCTAAGTTTCATCAAGTGTTTGATTAGGCCACGGGAAAAAAAGCTTTGTGTGTATCTGTTACGACACCTTTATCTTGGCTGATATTGGGGTTGCTGGTATTCTTGATTCACCATCCGTCTTTTGATGTGCATTGTGAAGTCTCACCTGGATGTCTTTTAACATGGCTTTGCAGCATCCTGGTAGCAGATCGTAGCCGGCATTTTTGCCATGTTTAGACTTTTCAGATAACTGCTGTGTTCTGGAATCATACTTCACCTCTGGCTTCAGTTTTTCATGCATATGTTATTGTCTACCATACGCTGATGACAGGGGTGTAACTCTCCCACTCTGATGCTCCATTTGCAGTGTTGGTTTTGTTGCGGTGCCTGGCATAGGTTCAGGACTGAGTTACTCCACGCTTTCTAAAATAGAATTGAAGACTGAAATCACTGTTGACTGAGTTGGTTGACTCAGACACATGCAACAGTTTTGCAGGTTCTCTGGCATGATACAAATGTGCTTTTCTTCTTCTCATAAATATGTCTGGTTTTGTTCCAGAGCTCAGGAGCTGAGTGCAGTGCAGCACTTGTAATAATAATAATAATAATAATAATAATAATAACTCTATCCCAGCTGAAACCAGGACAATGATTAGCCCTCACTAATCTGCAATTAATTTTGCAGGCTTTTCCAAACATCAGTGAAATATTTTACAGCTTTGAAATAACTTCAGTATATTTCTTTCTGAGGAATGTGTATTTCAAATGTAATTACATGTTTCCGTGAGAGTACTTTGAAAAAAGTATATTCTTTGTGATATTTTGAATGTCCTTAATTCACATCTCAAATACTATATTCTGTTGCTCTTTCTTAGTTATTTTAATGTGAGATAAGAATAAGTATTTTATTAACTGTGTAACAAATTATGTTGTACAGGTGATTCTGATTTTCTGAAGTCATTTCTGGCAATCCATGAATCATGTAAAATGTATGGAGCAACGCCTAGCAGGTATATGACATTCCTTCATATATACAGTACCATCAATAACAGTAAAAGAAGAGAGCTGATAAAAAGGCAGAACCACTTGCAGGTATGTATTTAAAACATTTTTAACATACAACTTTTCAAAATACTCTCACATTTGGAAATGCCTTGTCTATTAATGGGCTGTGGCTGCTAACATGGTTGTGTGGTGCGTCCTCTATTGGCATATGCTCATGCTGTGGTTTCAGGAGAGGAATAGTATGAATCTTAATGCACATCTCTGTTCAAATGCCTCAAAGAATGAAGAGTGGTTTCTTGTTTTCGTTAATATTTTTCCTCAAGAATGTATCAGACTGGGTATGTTTTCTTAGAAGAGTAAAAAGTACTTGAAAGCACTTTAAATTTTTTCACCCATATGTATTGGAATTCTGTTGCAAACAACCCATCATCTTTCCATCAATTTAAGTCCTGCCTCTGCTTGTATACATTTTCCCCATGTAGCTCCATATTCCATCCCTTTCTTTATATCTCTACAGCAACTTCCTGCTTTGTGTGATTCTTGCATCCTTCTAGTTCAACAAGCTGTTATCTTTAACTTCATGGTGCTCTTGTGTAGCTTTGGCCAAGGTTCCCTTTGTTGTGATTTTCTCTCATTTTGTGTTTTGGAATTGATTTCAAATTCCTTTTCCACACATCAAACCTTTACACAGTTATAGACCAAATGCAGTTCATCTCATAGGTGTTGGTTTACTCCTGTTCTGTATGCATAACATGCTTATTTTTGAAACCTATTTGCTATCTTTCCAGTCATATTTCCTTCCCTCCCCCCCCCCCCCCCCCCCCCAGTATACTTCTAGAAAGACCTGTATGATCCTTTAGGACATGTAACTTTTGTCTTTACCCTTTTCCCTTCCCTTTCAGCTCCTTTTCCCAGTGACCCTTGCTGCTATTCTGAAACCACACTTGCAAAGCTGCATTTCTTCTTAAAGCATCTGTCAAAATCAAATTACTTCCTTGCCTTGTATTCTACACTTTTTATTCTGCCTGCCAATGTTTTTCCATCACTGTAGTAAGCAATTTAAGAAGATTTATGTTTGTAATGATAGAAATTGCTTTTTTATTTATTTAGAAAGTAGCTGTGGTTTGTTTGTGACAAACACTCATTTACTTGTTAAATGCTCTGGTTAAATAAAAGTACTCATGTACCTGAAAGTGAGAGATGTGTATCCTAAATCAAAACATCTTCCAGGTAATATTTTTTTTCAAATATATCTTGAAATAATTCTATTATCTGATTATCATGGAATAAATAATTTAGAAAGTGTGAATAAAGAAAATAGTTAATCTTAAGCATAATTGAGGCTTTCTTTTACGTACATCTATGTTCTTTAGAGAAGGTACAAATATGTAGAAATAGGATAATCTAGTTTGTTTCAATTTGTTTAATTTTTGTAGATTTGCTTTTAGAGGGGATATAATTATATGGAGTCAATATCAGTTAGCTGAAATGCTATTGAATTAATGAGAAAAAAACGATGTACTAGCTGCTGTTCCACTAAAAGTTTGTTATTTTGAGTTTTGAGAATTTCGTTTTCAGATGTAGTAATAGATCTTACAGCGACACATCTAGAATCAAATCTCATCATTTTTGGGTTAAATTATACTATGAAAATGTAAATAATACTAAGAAAATGTGGAACATAAATTAAAAAATTAAGACTATTAGTCTACATCACTCTTAGTTTGTGCATACTATTTGTAACCAACCTTCATTTAAATCTGTTTCAAATTCATTGCTAAATAACTGCTTCTTATAAACTTTTTATAGGCAGGTGTTTCAAAGCTGAATGAAGCTAAAGCCCTGGTAGATGAACTGAACAGAAAAGCTGGAGAACAAAGTATTTTACTCAAAATGAAGCAGGATGAGGCTGATGCTGCCCTTCAAGAAATTACAGTGTCTATGCAGGTGTTGTATACAAGCACATCAAAAGTGAAAAAAAAAGAGATGTTTTTCTATTTTTGGTCTCCATAACTGCCTGTTCTTTGTATTCTTTTCAACGATTACAAAATGTGATGCTTTTACAAGAATTAGCCTAAGGGAATGCACGAGCCCTGAGGCTTGAATAAACTTGCAGCAGGACAGAGGATTATATAATTTAAATCATATTTGAACTGATTGAGTAGGAAGAGATCAGTGCAAGCTTTGCACCTGAGTAGTATTTACTGCTGTAGTTTAGTCTGAAAGTTTTCCTAGAACTTAATAAATCCAGACTGATCCATTTTAATGTTTATTACAGATAGGAACTTCCAACAAAATACTGACACGTAGCACTATTTTAAGTAACAAATACCAGGAATTAAATTTGCGGACTATTAGAAAGTATGTATTTCATGAGTCCTGTGAAGTTAACTTCAAGGAAGGTTAAACAATAATAAATACCTAAATAAATAAATAAATAAATACCTCTGGGGTCATCACTCCTTGAATTTTTATTCTTCTGCTCAAAGGTAGACCTTCTGTTTTTTGGGGAGGTAATTTTCTTTAGTAGTGTTTTTTCAGTTAAGTAAAATAATTGTGCAGAAAATAGATCTCTACATTGATACTTCCAGAAATCATAAATGTAGGATAAGCCATAATGAATCTGCTGTCACTGCACTGTTTTGTCACTGGTTTAATCTGATCGGTCTGAAGCAAACTTAAATAAAGAAGCTCAATGACAAAGACATTCTCTGTATGCAGTAAAGTAGATGCCTGCTCTTTCAAACCATTTGGTTCACAGTGCTTTAAAGGTGCATTACTTCCCATTTTTTTAAGTCTACTTCCGTTGGCAGTTTTTAATACTTTTAGCCTCTATCTGCCTACTATACATGAATTTGAATAATGATGATTGGCTTGGTGTGTTTGCTGCTGGCTTCAAATAATTTATTACGCCATTTTCTCTGATTTCTGGTTTTTAATCTGTCTGCTGTTGTCCAGTAGAGTTACAGGTTGTGTGGGTAGCACATATTACATTGTAGGACAAAATCAAAGAATAGAACAAAAGCAATGAAACATGATGGGCCCACTGACATCAGAAAAATTACAGTAGAATTCTGATTATTTAGATCAGCATAAATTATAGGTGCCCTATAACATTTTAATGTCACTTCAAATGTTCCAGTTTATGTAAGAGAGAGGGCTCTAATACATACAGACTCTTTTAATCTTCTTTCAGAGCAAGGCTTTTGACCTACAACTGAATTTTAAGGTTTTCTTATTCAGAGCTATCGTTCAGTACATGTACATTTGCATGAAATGTCTAAGCTAGTTTTATGTAGTTAATGTTTTATGGATTTGAATGTAATCTTCAATGACATGCTGGTCTATAGCTTGGGTTAAGTGCTCAGAAAGTTTATGATTAATCTCAAGGTTTTCTCTGTTTATGTACATCTGTTTCACTGCACTGTTTTGTCACTGGTTTAATCTGATCGGTCTGAAGCAAACTTAAATAAAGAAGCTCAATGACAAAGACATTCTCTGTATGCAGTAAAGTAGATGCCTGCTCTTTCAAACCATTTGGTTCACAGTGCTTTAAAGGTGCATTACTTCCCATTTTTTTAAGTCTACTTCCGTTGGCAGTTTTTAATACTTTTAGCCTCTATCTGCCTACTATACATGAATTTGAATAATGATGATTGGCTTGGTGTGTTTGCTGCTGGCTTCAAATAATTTATTACGCCATTTTCTCTGATTTCTGGTTTTTAATCTGTCTGCTGTTGTCCAGTAGAGTTACAGGTTGTGTGGGTAGCACATATTACATTGTAGGACAAAATCAAAGAATAGAACAAAAGCAATGAAACATGATGGGCCCACTGACATCAGAAAAATTACAGTAGAATTCTGATTATTTAGATCAGCATAAATTATAGGTGCCCTATAACATTTTAATGTCACTTCAAATGTTCCAGTTTATGTAAGAGAGAGGGCTCTAATACATACAGACTCTTTTAATCTTCTTTCAGAGCAAGGCTTTTGACCTACAACTGAATTTTAAGGTTTTCTTATTCAGAGCTATCGTTCAGTACATGTACATTTGCATGAAATGTCTAAGCTAGTTTTATGTAGTTAATGTTTTATGGATTTGAATGTAATCTTCAATGACATGCTGGTCTATAGCTTGGGTTAAGTGCTCAGAAAGTTTATGATTAATCTCAAGGTTTTCTCTGTTTATGTACATCTGTTACCTTCTGCTACAAGTTCAACTCAGCTCGACAATTGCTGGTTATAATAATGTGTTATATACTGGAAAATACATAAAAATGCAAACTCTGGACTTTCTTGTCTTGTATCTTTTAGGTGAACTGAGCCTAGAATATTAGTCTTTTATTTTATGCATTTATCCTCAGTTATTTGTTTTGTAACTGGTATTGGTAGTCCCTGGGTTTTTTGTTTGTTTTTTTTTGTTAACTTCAGGAGATGTAAGATCCTTTTTGTTGTAGTTTTATATATTAGGTATTTATTGTTGTACTGAAGTGCTTAGGACTCCTGGAGATGGCTAATAGCTACTGTCTGCTGTATGGTAGGCACAGTACAAATCCAGGAAAAAAAAGACGTAAACCCAAACAGCTTACAATATATGTGGAGGACATAAGACAGGTATCCTTACAGACAGATGGGTGCAAATTTATAAGTAAATAATGTATTAGTATTTTTAGGCTAATTGGCTGTAGTTCCAACATAACTGCTGCTTTTATGAACATTATAGAAAAGGAGAGTTTTAGTGGTGTCATGAAAGAAATAGAAATGTGAGCAGCTACAAAGACAATGTCAGGAAGATATTACTTTCAAATGTAGTAAGACTGTTACAGAGGCTGTCACTCTTACCCATTTAGAGGAGGACTGACATCTTTATAAGGAATGGAAAATCAGAGGCAAAGAGAAAAAAGGTCATAATGAGTCTCAAAAATAGAGGTACAGATCTTGTCTGTGGTAAAGAAAGGGAAGGAGACACATTAAAAGCAAAAGATGCTTATTCTATATAATTTAATTCCATAAATATAAGCTTAAGCTTATATATATATAAAAAAGCATAAATGCTTATGTATTTTTTTGAATCAACCTGTCTAGTATCAAACAGTCTCAGATTTTTTTATTGTAATTGGTATTGTGCAAATTATATTATAATCAAGACTAAAATAAATGAGACCTAAAGGAATAAAATCTGTGTAAATTTGAAAACTAAAGGTATTTCTTTTTTTTTTACAGAGTGCTAGCGAGCAAAAAACAGAAATGGAAAAAATAAAACACCGGATAGCAGAAGAGGCTGCAGAAATAGAAGAAAGAAAAAGAAAAATTGAAGATGAACTAAAAGAGGTTCAGGTAAGAGCTGATAAGGAAAAGTAATATTTTGCAGTCTGATTTTATTTGACTTGCTCAAATCCTGCCATGAGAAATGGTTCTGCAAAATTTATCCCTGCATTTCTTAAATTTTGCTCTAAATTATTTTGATATTAAAACTTTTATGCATTAGAAAACAGTATTCTATTTGCCAGATTTAGATTGTCATTTTGGCATTTGTGTTCTATTAGATCTTAATTACAGAAAGAATTTTCAGGCCAAATCTTACCTCCAGTTGCTATTTCTATGCTGCCATGATCTACAGCTGGGTTCTGCAGATTTTATGGAATGTTTTTCAATTACTAATACCTTATATAGACCAACTACATTACTTCGCCTTGGTCAAGCTGGTAATATCATAGGGCTTGGTACCATCAGCTGAATGGAAATAGTTTAATGAAGATAATTTCCAGTAATTACTAAATTCTGAAAATTATATATCCTAAAGGCGCTTTAGCAAACTGCTTGTTCAAGACACCTTACAGCTGTTAAGCATCAGGTTTTTTGGGAGGTATGTGTTCAGTTATTGCTTTTAGTCTCTATTTTTCATCCCATCCATTTTAAAATCGTACTAAAGAATAAGGGAAAATTACAGCAACTTATTTTTTTTCCTTTTAAATATCATACGTGCCAAGGAATCATATCCTTGTATTGAAAGTGACATAGAACTACAGAATTAGGGTAAATCCCTTCCTGTGGTCTTTGATAAATATGAAGGATGTGCAAGGTGTGCACAGTCTTTAATGATAATCTTTAACTTTCTTCTGTTTTTTTATAATTTTGTTGCTTTATTGATCCAGGCTGTGTGGATTTGTTTAGCTACTGAAAAAAGAAAGCTTTTGTGACCTGTACTTCCACGTATCTTTACAAAGATATTCTCAGACATGCCTATAAATAGTAATTAGCATCATTATTAAAACATACCTGTATCACAATGAACTTTTAAGCAATGAAAGAGCAAGCAAACATGCTTGATACTAATATCTATATAATGTTTATGAATTAAAGTGCTGAACGAAAAGTTAGGGAATGTCAGGATTGTAATATGCTGTTTTATATGGAAATATATTTATTATAACTTAATAAACACATGGCGATTTTTTAATAACCTGTGCACATAAATATGCATCAATGGCACTTGGTTAGGTAATAAAATATGTAAAAAGAACAGAAATTGTATGAAAACTGAAATAGGAAATGTTCAATTTCTTGTATCCTCATCTCTTTTTTTAATGTGTTTTTATGCTTTAAGCCACTGGTTAATGAAGCTAAATTAGCAGTTGGAAATATAAAGCCAGAGTCTTTGTCAGAAATCCGGTCACTACGAATGCCCCCTGACATAATCAGAGACATACTAGAAGGCGTTTTACGGCTGATGGGGATTTTTGATACATCATGGGTGAGCATGAAGAGGTGAGGATTTTATTTAAACTTTAAACTTAAACAGTAATTTACAATATGAAATACTTTGTTATATTCAGGAATAATGCGTGTGCAGAATTCTTCGGTTTCATAGGGAAATAACCACTTTAACATTTGTTTCTTCTTTCCTTAGTTATTTAATTCTTTTTACAGTTTCTTGGCCAAAAGAGGCGTGAGGGAGGACATAGCAACCTTTGATGCCCGTAATATTCCAAAAGAAATACGAGAGAGTGTTGAAGAACTTCTTTCTAAAAACAGAACATCTTTTGATCCAAAGGTAATTCCTGATTGCATTACATAAAATGAAAAAAGACAAAAAGACATGATTGTCTGATTTGCCAACATAATTTTTAGAATGAATTTAAATTAGAGAAAAAGTGATGAATTCTGCTTACAGAATTTGTCAGTATAAAGAGAAGAAAGTGTAGCAGAGATTACTCTGTTGCGTACTGCCTCTATCAGTGAGAATTTTGTTGGTCACTGAGGAGTGGTGGGATGAGAATTCATTATGGAGTCAAGTCCTCAGAGATTTTTGTCACCGGTATAAATTAGAACTCGGATCAAGGAATTGTAACTGGCTCCCTCTGGCCTCCTTGTAGCAGTAAGAGTCTTAACAGTTCACTTAATTAAAAAAAGGGGGACCAATAATGATTAAATGTATTAATATTAAATGATCTTGAGAATTGATTTGGCAGTAGCTATAAAAAAGGAATTCTCAAATACTAGTTCCTTATTTTTAAAAGGAAAGTTGTAGTTACCTGAGAAGGAACACACTGATAAATTATGCATTAATTTAAAACTTCTTAGCTTCAGTGAAGCTTCATAGTTGTAAAGGCCAGATTGATGGCCTACAATATAATCTCTTAGTAACAATTTAGAAGATTAGTTCAGTAGAGGAGCTGGCTAATTGGCATATTTAAGTTGATAACTTGTAAATCTGTTGCAGTTATTTATCCTGTATTTATCCCATCTACATTATAATTCAAGGACTTCCTTGTAACTGTTACTGATTTTTTCAGAATGCTAAACGAGCCAGTGCGGCAGCTGCTCCATTAGCAGCTTGGGTGAATGCCAATGTCCAGTATTCCCATGTCCTAGAACGAATTCAGCCTTTGGAAAAAGAAAAGGCTGGCTTAGAAGCGTAAGTTAGACACTGTTATAAAATAAATGTTCTTAATTCCAGTGGTGGTGGGTGAAATTAAAGCTGCCAAGGAGGAATTGAAGTTTATTAAAAACAAAAGATACAAGAAACCATACCTCATCCATAGGTAATAAAATGTTCATGCTGAGACAGAAAAAGTAAGTGTGCAATATTTTGTTTTTCCTGGAAGCTATGCCTTGGATATTTTTTGGCCAATCACAAGTTACCTGTCTCAGCTGAAATGTGTCAGGGAGAAATGAACATCACAGATATGCTTAAAATGTATTCTGTTGTGAAACTCATGTTATTTTATGAGATACATAGTTCCTCTTTTTTCAGTCATGTACCAAGCATAACCAGTTTCTCCTTAGGATCAAAAAGAAATGACATAGTCTTATGACCATCCATAACCTGAGGAATCTGTACTGATTGTTTTGCCAGGTCGTAAAATTCTGTATTGGAAGAATTTGTTCTGATCTTTAAGAATATATTTGAATGGGGTGTTTGGTTTCCATTTTTAAAGCTATATGATGAGAAGTAGTCAAAACTTTTACATGTGAAAAGAGATTTTTGTTAATATAAATCACAAGAAAGAACTGTCTCTGAACTATCTCTATGTAAATGACTTTCCTGTTACATTTACTCTTTTTTTTTCATTTGGTTCCATAGTCTTAAAATAAATGTTACTTTTTTGTAGTAATCTCAAGAAAACTGAAGACAGAAAACAGAAGTTAGAAGATCTTCTGAACTCTGTTGGTCAAAAAGTATTGGAACTGAAAGATAAGTAAGTTGGGTTTGTTTATGTCAAGATATAAATAAGAACATTGATGATTTTATGGTATGAATAATGAAGTTTATCTAACCAAATGTAACTCCTTGCTCTGCAAGATATTTACATCCGAAGTAGTGACAAGTAGGCTATCTATACACTCAGTGGAGATAAATAAATACTGTTAGAATACAGTTCATCTCATCGATCAGATGAAATGCTCCTTAAAAATACCTGCTTCTCACTACTGACTGTGTTGAAAGCCTTCAGTGTAGACATTGTAGATGTCATAGATAAGCAGTATGTCTCTCACCTTTTAAATCTAAGAGGACTTTAATGTCTCCTTAGGACTTTGCAAATATTCCTATACAAGACTCCCACTGATCACAGCTTGAATAAAGGCAGCTCTATTTCTTTTAGGATGGCCTACTTTTCTGACAGTTAGCTAGTTAGCGATCTCCTTTTTTTCTTAGTTACAAATGTATAGTATGGCATTGAGCCTGCTATTGTCCTGACTAGGTGCAGGACAAAACTTAACACAATCACTAAAATCAAGTCAGGCTGTTTAAGTAGATGAAGGAATGATTTTCAGACATTATAGTCTATATTGCAAATGTATTTTTAGATCTCACCTGTGCATCTATCTAAATTTTGTTAGTTAAAAGTCTAACAAGCTCATCTGCCAATTAGAAGCAGAAGGTATAAAAAAAGAATTATAGTTGTGTTCTTCATGAACAATAAAGGAGGAATTAATGCCAAATTCAGTCAATTAAACTGCCTTGAAAATAACTGTCCATAAGTTTAGTAGTTCATGATAGCAATTACAAACAGTAGTTGTCTTACAGGTTCCAGAGTAGAACAACAGAAGCAGCAAAACTTGAAGCAGAACTAAGTAAAGCTCAGAAAACATTGAAAGCTGCAGAGGTACTGATAAATCAACTCGATAGGGAACACAAAAGATGGAGCACCCAGGTTAGTGACATTTTTCATAACTACATCTTATAGCTGATAATTTGAAAATACAATTTTTGCACTGTTTGGAGAATGTGAGTTGTTGCCATTCTGCATGTCTCCTAAGTGTACATTTATTTGATTTCTCATTAGAAATAAAAGCTTTTCTTCCTTCTGAAACTTCCTTTTACTTCACTGTACAAGTTACCTTACCTATATCACATAGCTACAGAATGTGTAAAAAACCCCTAATATTTAATATAGAACATACAATGTTCTTTGACATTTTTCAATCACAATAATAACGTAATTGTTATGATGGCTGAACATGTCAGCAGTTGGACCCTCCAAATTGAGATACAATCAAAAGAGACAGATTTGGGGAAAGCATTAAACAATCACAGTCTTAAAACATATCTCCTTTATGGCATCGATGTTGGAAATGCAAATGTAGACCTACCCAAAATGTTGGGTTGCTTTTGAAGTCTTCAGTTATGTCTTTGAAAGTTTTCTACTTCTAAAGTAGGGAAAGTGAACATATCTTATTTGCTCAAATGATATATTTGGGAGAAACTGGCAAGCCTTTGGACACACAGGCCCTTCTTCAGTCTGAAACAGAAAGGAAAATTTCAAGATATATACAAGCTGAAAAAAGCTGTCACCTCCAGAAAGCGGTGCCAAGCTTTCTTGGGTATCTTAAAATGGAAAAAATCTCCCTGCTGAGAGACATGGCCCTGTCTCTCCATTGACACTGAAAAAAGCCTAAACAATTAGTTAGACTAAATGCCTGCATTTTGAAGAACCAAAGTTAGGGTTAGATGAATCCTTCTTGTAGGTTGACCAGCATAATGGAAAGAAATGGAAGATTTTTTCCTTTGAGAGTAGCTTTACAGCTATTCTATCTGCTATGGTAAGGATTGGGTATATTTGAACCCCAGAGTTTAAACGCTTCTAAAAGTGATTCTTCACAGTTTTTCATTCTGGTACATTACCCCTGTCTTTAGAAAGTTCAGACTATCTATTAATGGTATGCTGTAGACCAAACTGGCAGATATATTAGTCAGGATCTCATCCCATATTGAGGACGGTGAAAAAGCAGTATTCATCTCCCTTTAAAGTAAGGAGGAAGTAATAAAAAGTTGCTTTTTTTGTTTGTGTATGAGCTTTTTTTTTAATGTCAGTTTGATTAAAGTAAAAAAGTGACAGTACTTTCAAACTAATTATGGCAGTCATATTCTTTTGATACACTGTATTTTTCTCCAAAATACTGGACATTTTAAAGCAAAAGTAATGTAGTGCAGATAAATTATTTGAAGATATATGATAAATGTATTTTATCATGTAAGTCTGCAGTGAATCACATTTTTAAGTATAATAGATACATATAGTATGTAGTATCTGTATACATATTATAAGTGGTACTCACTAGCTGGCTGTGACTGTGACTAAGGGTCACATATTTCTTATTTTTCTTACTATTTACCCAGTTGCTTATAAGTGACAAGGTGAACTGTTCCATGAAATTCATAGATTTTTAGTAGCTACATTCTCAGAAACATCTGTCCGTGCTCTAGCCCAGAGCTAAAAAGAACTTTTCCCATACTTTCATGTGTGTGTTGCTGTGGGTTAGCTAGGTATAGATACCTGAAATGCAAGAAGAGAGACTGTCTCAACTATATTCTCAATGGCAGACAAATTTAATTCCGACTTTTTAGTAACTGATGAGAAATATTAACATAGTTTTTGTCTGCAATACACCTATACATTCTGTACTTTTTTTTTTAAGGTGTCAGAAATAACAGATGAACTGGCTACGTTGCCTAAAAGAGCTCAGTTAGCAGCTGCATTTATTACCTATCTTTCTGCTGCTCCTGAGGATCAGAGGAAAACCAGCTTGGATGAATGGACCAAATCAGCAGGCCTTGAAAGTAATTGTGTGTGTGTGTGTGTCTGTGTCTGTGTGTGCAAGTAATTAAGCTTGATTGAGGAAGTGAGAAATGCCAGTGTGTTCTAATGAACAGTCTCAACTGTCTTGGTGTTCCCAAATGAAAAGTGACAACATTTTCTTACTCAATAAATACTTGTGTATATCGACAGACTATTTATTAAGATTATTCTATTAATTATTAAGATTATAAATACTTATAAATGCTTCAGATTTAGCTCCATAGTCCTTGCTTACAAAGAAAGGTTTACATGAATGAATGTATTCACATTAACTGTTGTAAATTTGCCAACGTATTCTGAATGCTTCTGCTTTTTCAGTAATAATTTTTTATATATATTTTGTATATGTATATATTTTTTATAACATCAGCTAGTTAATAGTAATAAGTTCAAGCAATAAAATAATAAATTTAAGGGAAATCTACAGACTTGAACTGTGTGTTAGACAGAGTCTCCACTGTATATAGAGTGGTAAATGCTTAAAAATTATGCAGACTATAAATACTAGCACAAACTTACACTCTTTCATTTATCAGAGTTCGATTTACGGCGGTTCCTGTGTACAGAAAGTGAGGAGTTAGTTTGGAAAAGTGAAGGTTTACCTTCAGATGACCTTTCAATAGAAAATGCTCTTGTCATCTTGCAGGTAAATTTGGTTTTTTGTCTTGTCTTGGAAGTATTTCAATGTCTACAAATTTCAGTAACATGGCATCTTTCTGGAATTTTGAACTATTTCATTTGTGTTATTTTATTAGCACCACAGAACACACAGAGAAACAAATACTTATGTAACTCTGGGTTTTCTGTATCAAAAGGAAAAAAACAGTTAAAGGAAATATATGTTTTTCTTTTTTGCTTTTACAATTTTCTTCCAGATATTGAATAGACAAAACCTGGTATCAGTCTATTCAGGCTTAAAGTGTGAATAATCATTAACACCAATACAATCAGTGAAATGTTATGTCCTATCTATGTTCACTTTGAGATATCATTTCTAATACTTTTTTTTCTCAGAAAAAGGAAAAGACTATATGCAGATACCTTTCAAAACATCTAGATTTTAAACCCTCAGATTTCATCAGATTAGGTCTGTGATACAAAATGCCATTCACTTAAGGCCAGTAGCTAATAATACTTGAGAAAAGAATGATAATACTGTGCTTATAATCATGATTCAGTTTTATCATATAGTTATATATAAATATATAATAAATATACATATGCCATTGCACAATTATGTACATAATAGTGTAGTTATAATGTAGTCATTTATTAGATCTGCTAGAAAGTAAATATTTAATGCCATGAGGAGAATCTGCATTTGCCACAGGTAGTTTGCTTGGATGATTGATGTTTCTCTCAAATCAGTTACAGCCTTTTCTCCAATTTAAATTTATCTTGCTTTATCATCTTGATATTAGATCTAGTTATTCCTTTCTCAGTTTGATTAAAAAGCTCTTCAATAAATACCATTTTGTACCCGTAAAGCTACTTATATGCTATAATCGAGTCTTATTTTCATCTTTTTCCTTAGTTGAATAGATTGAGCTCTTAAAAATCTCACTGTGTGCAAAGAGCTTTTTCAAGCCCTCCCTCAGCTCAAATAATTTTCTTTGTGTATAGTTTTTTTCAGCATCCTTTTAAAACTGGAATTGGACATGGTATTTTACTAATGTCACCTACAGTACAGTTTGCAAGCTTTTGTGCTCCTCATCTTTTGATGCTTGGATATTGTCCGTGTTTCCTTGTCTTTCAGTTTGAGATCTGTGTAGTTACTCGGTTTGGAATAGTAGAACTCAGAATCTAAAAAAACCCAAAACCTGAAAGTGTTCTTCTATCAGATTGAATCAGAGAATTGCTGAAAATACATGTTTAAACCCTCAGCAAGTTTGCTGATGACACAAAACTGGGAGGAGTGGCTGATACACTAGAGGGTCAAGCTGCTGCCCAGAGGGTCCTCGACAGGCTGTAGAAATGGGCTGGCAGGAACCTCATGAAGTTCAACAAGGGGAATTGCAAAGTCCTGGACCTGGGGAAGAACAACCCCATGTACCAACACATGCTGGAGGCCACCCAGCTGCAAAGCAGTTTTGCAGAAAAGGACCTGGGGGTCCTGGTGGACACTGGGTTGAACATGAGCCAGTAATGGGCCCTTGCCAAAAAGAAGGCTAATGGTATCCTGGGCTGCTTTAGGCAAAGTATTGGAAGCAGGTCAACGGAGGTGATCCTTCCCCTCTACTCAGCACTGGTGAGGCCACACCTGGAGTCCTGTGTCAAATTTTGTGCTCCTCAGTATAAGAGAGACATGGATGTACTGGAGAGAGTCCAGTGAAAGGCCACAAAGATGATTAAGGCAGTGGAGCATCTCTCCCATGAGGAAAGGCTAGGAGAGCTGGGACTGTTGAGCCTGGAGAAGAGAAGGCTCAGGAGGGATCTTATCAATGTCTATAAATACCTGAAGGGAGGGTGCAAGGAAGGTTGAGCCAGGCTCTTTTCAGAGGTGCCCAGTGACTGGACAAGAGCCAGTGGGCACAAACTGAAACACAGGAGGCTCCGTCTGAACATCAGGGAACACTTTTTTACTGTTAGGGTGACTGAGCACTGGCACACGTTGCCCAGGGAAGTGGTGGAGTCTCCATCCCTGGAGATACTCAAAAGCCATCTGGACATTGTCCTGGGCCATCAGCTATAGGTAGCCCTGCTCAAGCAGGGGGTTTGGACAAGATGACCTCCAGAGGTCCCCTCCAATCTCAACCATTCTGTATTTCTGTGAAATCTTAAATGCATATGTCAACTATGAATAGGTCTCTTTTCACTTATCCTACTTACTACCATCTCTGTGGTCACTGTTGTGACCATTGTGTCATGACCATGTGACCATCTGAGCACTTACATAATTAGTATATCAGTGGTTATAGTCTCAACATTTAGAAAGCAATGTGTATAGTATAACATATCTTTATATAATATAATAAAATAGTAAAGCTTTGCACAGTACTGATACGGGAACCACATATTAATAAATGTTTTATTAAAATGAAAACCTGCTGTCTTTTCAGTATACATGTCACTAGGCAATATCACCAAAACGTTCTACATTGTAGTGTTTGCAAGTTTGAGATCTGGATTTGTTTGTGATTATAAGTAAAATGCTATTTGTATCTTTATGCCTGCAAAATACTTATATTCATTATTCTTTCTAAAATGCATTGAGGTCCAAAACCAGAAGTACTGTATCTTTGCCCACTACAGGAAGAAAAAGGAAAAATAATAACTCTTCTTGTAAGTTTCAAAGCAGTTGTGAATAACAAAAGCTGTAGATTATACTCATTGAATAGAGACTCCTGTTTTTAAGAGAAGGTGAAGAACTGCCTAACTTTAGCAGGAGAAACACCTGAGAATTATGATTCTGGGTGCTTTTTTTTAAAAAAAAAAAGTAGTAAAATAAAAGGCATAAAATGCATTCTACTGTTGTTTATTGTAATTTTGTTATTAGACTGTTACTGTTTCTTTAAACAGTTTTTTAATGAAAAGGATTTTTAAATGACTATACCATTTGTTTGGGGAAATAAAAAAGGACTCAATTCAATTTTCTTCTTAAACGGAATAGATTTCAGTAAAAATATTTTTTTATTTATTTATTTTTTTTTCCCCCTAGAGTAAAGTTTGCCCATTTTTGATAGACCCTTCTTTCCGGGCTACTGAATGGTTGAAGACACATTTGAAGGAATCACATTTGGAAGTTATTAACCAACAGGTGCAGTATTTACTCTTGGTCTTACAATTCTGTTCTGCTTGAGCTTGCTCTATTCCAGATTTTAGAGAGCAGTTTTTAAAGTGATGTGATAGCAATCACCAAAAATGGGGTTATATTCCATGAAGCATATGATTTCTCACAGAGTTCTAAGTTACCATGATCCTTGTGTGGTACTGAAAATTTGTTTACTCAAGGAGGTGATCAGAGTATTTAAAATTGGAGGGTCAACATCTAGTATTACTTCTACAAGTTTGCCTCTTTGTGCTGCCCTCTCCAAGATTATCAGTATTTCCTGCTCAGAGGGAGATAGTAAAAAATTTGTAAACAGAAAGGTCTTTTGTATTCTTGGTTGCAGTTCATTGGATTTCAGGAGTGTGTATACACTTCTTCCCTGTGATTTTTGTGTTGTATTATCTACATTGGAAATAGTAGGTTGGATTTTAGTTTGAGATTAAGGTACCTAAGATTAGTTGTCTACACGTCACTGTTTACATGGGTGGCGAGGCTAGGCAGGCATGTAGTGCCATTCAAAAGTCCCTTATTGAACCCCACCTGGCCTCAAGATACTCCTTCAGCAGAATGTAGGTCTTCCACAGATCCCTGCCAGCTCTGTGCCGGCCTTTTAGATACTCTCTGATACATATCTTTGGGTAATTGAATGCTTCCCCTGCTAGATGATTGGCTTGATTACTTTTTAGGCTCTGTTGTCTGCATTGTCTAGGATCTCCATTGACTGTAATGGAGTCTTAAACGCCAAGTGCATGTTTACAAGCAAGAGACTGCATTTAGTTATCTTAATATCAATGTGAATCCTGTCCTTAGGTCTTGATTCAGTTTTGAGACATAGTGTTAACTAGCCAGGACTTCCAGGTGTGCCTGACAGACGTGACACAAGACCTATGGTAGACCTGCTCTCGTCTGGTGCAGCACTTGGAGAGCTAGGCATGTAAAATAGGTTGCCTGTATGTAAGTAGCTGAATAGATGAAACTTATTTAAATTAAACACTTCTGGCTAAACCCTGAAATATCATATGATGCTTACAATAGAATTTTTCAGCTATACTACTGATTTTTAGATTTAGACTCCTGGTATAATGCCTTCCTGTTCATTCCGAAGTGTTAATATTTCAAAAAAAAATTAATCAAATGAATTTATTTTTATTTGCCCAGGACACCAACTTCCTAACTGCTCTTGAGCTGGCAGTGAGATTTGGGAAAACACTTATTATACAGGAAATGGATGGAGTGGAGCCTGTACTTTACCCGTTGCTAAGAAGAGATCTTGTTGCTCAAGGTAAATGACCAAGATCTTTACAAATGCTTACTCAAAGCTTTTGTAGGTTAGATCTATAAATATCATATAAAACTCAATTTTTCTGAAAACAAGTATTGTGTAGTTTTTTCCTCTTTAACATTAACCTGCTGCTAACACTTCAGTGCCTGAAATATGTTGGAGATATGTTCTTGTTTAGTAAGTGGAAAAATATTGAAAAATATTTAAAGATTTTTTGACTGGAATTAGAATAAAGTGTTTTTATCAACTCTTCACAATTTAAATAAGTTAATTTCTAGTGATAATTTCAAATACATAGTTTTACTTAGGAACTTGGGCCTTAAATAGACCAGAAATTACCCAACTGGTTGTCCAGTTAGAAATCAGAGTTTTCGAATGTTGGTGTTGGTGTTGCTGTTTCTCTTTCATTTGTCTGAAACTAAAGAAGGCACACAGGTCTGTCCCTGATGTGACTTTGGAATGGGGGGGTCATAGATGTCAGCAAAATTGTGGAATTCGGTGAAAGGAGTCTCCCTAACTGATACAATGAAAGGAAAAAAACCAAAAATCACATTTTACAATATCTCTGCTTTGGAGAGATAATGTACTCTATATAACTATATATAACTGCTTTGGATTTAGTTGTTTTAAAAGGCTGATATGAAAAATTTTGTTGAAAGTTTAGCAAAGATAAATAGTAATAATATAAGTATCTCAGCATGAATTGTGATGAATTATGTTGCATATTTTGAAATTATATCAAAAGAACTGAGTGGATTAAAAAAATACAACAACGAATGTTTTAAATACTTTCTAAATTATTGTACTTAAAGTATATTTACATTATCCTTATCTTTTTTATTTGTGCCTCAAGTGTTAATTCCTCAGCATGTACCACAGCCTGTGCATGTAATTTACAGTATGAACTTTGGGCACTGAAAATAGCTCAAGGCTCCTTTTTGCTGTCATCTCATCTAATATTTAGATATAATAGTGGGTGATATAGCAGTAATTCTTTAAATGTAAATACGTGGTAAAAATGAATGCAAATGCTGTAGAGTTCTTGGATACATTTATCTCCTATATAGGCAAAGTCTGTTTAGTAAAAAGAAAATGTTAGTATAAATCATTCTTCCATTACAGATGTGCTTGCTTGTTTATCCTTGGTAAAAGTTGAGACCACCACCAAAGTGGTGACCTCAGGGATCCATAGGACGTTGAGTAGAACATCTTTACAACCTTTTTTTACTAGCTTCTGCTGAACTTTGGAAAGCAGAGATATAATATTACAGGCATCTTAACTTATTTTACTCAAGGAATCAAATTAAGAGATTAATATGTCTGCAGAACTGTGGAGAAAGCAGATTAAATTAAAATATACCAGTTTATTCAGGGAAATTGCTCATAACACTCAGGCATCCTCTTTTGCATGTTAATGAGCTATGTTAATGCTAGGTCTGTGCAAGTACAAACTAGGGAGCTGTTTTTTGAAAAGGGAGAATGTGTCACTTTGAGTCTTTTCGGTCACTTCATAAGCAAGCGCGCACTCCTCTTTGTCAAAACGTGGAGGTGGGGGCCTGTCTGCATTATTTTGCTTGTGATGACTGTACATCTTTTCATTACTTGGAATGAAATGTTAAGAAAAATGTGAATATATATACTATAATAAATTTGTCCTTGTACAGCTTCCATTTTCTGTTTGACGTTTTTACAGCATAGGCCTAAAATTTATTCTGATCCTTGGCACAGAAGCAAAATTGGTATGTGATTTTCATCTCTACCAGTGTTTTAGCAAGAGATTTATACTTGGAGCATTTCTGATCTGCTCCTAGTGCTAAAAATAGAGAAGCACCTAACTATGCCACCTCAGAAATTTCTCTGGAAAGGAAATTTTCACTTTGAAACTTTTCATCTTATAATTCTGTTCTTCATTTTCTCTTAGTATCAGGAGACAAAATTTTATTCTAGTCATGTGATTGAGTCTATTCTTTTCTGACTCTGCTAGAATGGAAACCTGTGGTGGAAGGAGGATGGTGAGAGGCCATACATACAGTTTCATTCTGTGACAGGCATATTGAGAAATGTCAAAATACTAGGAATATAAACAGAGATCGAAACCGTGACAGCAGAAATTTAATAAATTAATTGTTTCTTTCATACTGTGATTAAATTAGATGTATTTATAATAAGACAAATTTATGGGATATTTCTTAATGGAATATTTTTCTTTCAATCTAATGACTAGATATTCCAGCATCTTTAGTTTCATAGACTTTCTCTATAACAGTTATTAAACAAAGTCATATTTTAATACAATTATGATTGTACAGCAACATCAACCTTCTACAAATAAACGTAACAGATCCAGAGATGAAATCTAATGGTTTTGGATCATATTCAGAAAATATTGAACCATCTTAGTTAGCCAATATGTAATTATGGCTAGGGGTTTTTTAGAGTGGTATACATCTGTGGAAATGTAAATGAATATCTTTAAATTATGACAGGATTCTTGCACAAAAGGGGGATTCTCCAGTGCATCTTCTGTGGTGTTTTGTTCATTGTTTGAAGATTTGAAAGATTCATTAGTATTACTTTTACTTCAAGTACCTTTTTTGTGATTTATGCTTTTTGTACTGGGTAAGGATAATTAAACTACCCTGTTTTATTAAATATTCTTATGATGTAACTTTCTTACGCTAGTGCTATGTTATTGCATTTTTTTTGTCTAACAGTGCAGGATAGGTTATGTTCCTTAAATTTTTTAAATTTATTTTTCTTTCCAAACAATTTATAAATTAATTTTATAAAATATATTTGCATCTATTGGTCATAAAGTATTACACAAATACTGTTATTTTCAGATAATTCTAGAATGTTCCAATCAGAGTGAGTATAACATCTATTTATTATTTACAGGGCCCCGTTATGCTATACAAATAGGTGAAAAAATGATAGATTATAATGAAGAGTTCCGTCTTTTTCTGTCGACAAGGAACCCGAATCCCTCCATTCCACCTGATGCTTCTTCTATTGTTACAGAAGTAAACTTTACCACAACTGGAAGTGGCTTAAGAGGACAGGTAGGCATTTAGAACAAAAACAACGTATGTATAGCGGACATTCATAGCTACATTCAGCTTCTGGAAGAAGCCCTATGGTGCAGTTTGCATTAATGGTCATGGAGATATTTTCTAGCACACAAATATAAATGATATAATCGATTTTAAAATCTTGGGTTTATGCACTTTGGAACCAAGTAGTGAGTCCAATAGAGAAAATGGAAACCATCTCATTGACTTCAGTTGCAACAGATTAATTGCTAAGCTTCTGTTTTCTGTTCAAGATGCATTTATGGTACCGTGGAAACATTTCTGTTACTGCTCTCCAGTGTCCTAGTTAGAGAGTAATGCTAGCTTCAAGATACTTTGTGTACAGGAAAAATGTAATGAAACCAAAAAGCTATGTATTTTACTTCCTCCAAAATGCTATTAGCTTTTGAGGTTTTTTCTATAACGTTTAGGAAGCAAACTGTAGCATACAGATGGAAGAAAGAAAGAAAAGAAAAGAGAGAAATTAAGGGAAGAAAAAACCCTATTTATTTTGTACGAAACAAGTTTTTCCAAACTAATAAGAGGCTTAGAATGGGATGTAAATAAGATGTTGGTAATTAAGATATAATTCAAAATGTGAAGTATGGATAACCATACGGATTTCCTCCCTCCACTGGAGATAGGGAATCGACATCATACAATGTAACCAAGTGAATTGGCCCCCTCTTGAAGTGGAAATACAGAAAAAAACCCTTTGGTTTTGGTTTCTCTCTTTGTTGGCAGGAGAGGGGTTTGTCTTTTGGTAGACTTGCTGGAAAGAAATTCGCTGCCATTCTTTCCAGTTTGTGCTTTCTATCACCTACTTCTTTTTATATCTGATAACAGTATATACACTAATGAGGACTGCCAATCCTTTAAACACAGGTGTGATTCAGACTGAGGTGCAAAGATTTAGGTCTCAGCATAAAAGGGTGTGAATCAGTGTCCTTAATAAAATGATCCAGTGCCTTTTGAGATGTCCTTGAGTATCTCACCTGGCTTGCATCTGCTGTTATACACAAGGGCATGGTTCACAGTAGTTTCTGGGTTATACTTGCCACTGCAGGATATCCTGGATGTCTACATAGATTTAAAGCTGTTGGATGTCCGGTGCAACTGAGTAAACCCTCAGAAGTCTACTTTCAAAAATATAGACTATATACTGCTATATGATTAATGAGTATATATTATGCTATATAATTAATGAATATATATTATGATATATGAGAGTGTTTTTCATCCTGTTGAATAATCTCCTTTCTTTTTAGCTTTTGGCTTTAACAATAAAGCACGAAAAGCCTGATTTGGAAGAGCAGAAGACAAAACTGTTACAGCAAGAAGAAGATAAGAAGATACAGTTAGCTAAACTGGAGGAATCTCTTTTGGAGGTAAAATAAATTTACCTCTTTTATATCTGTTAGATCAATAAGATAGTGTTCATATTGTTATGTGTTTGAATGAAGATGGTGAAAGTATCGGAATAATGAGCCCTCAGATTTCTTCATTTGAGAAAATAAAAGCATTATTTGCCTGGGGCTGTTGGGAGAGTAAAGTAGATAAAATATGTACATCTGTCATGAAGCTATAGTATTTCAATACATTAAGCATTGTCAAAATTGAATGTATGAATTGTTGGGCTAGATATAGACTGGTTTAGATTGATTAGAAATTTCATTAATTTTAATGCATTAAAAAAGAGAAAACTTTGTTAAAAATTATACTATTTCTTTTTCAAATTATGAGTTTTAAAAAAGCCACAGTTTTAAGCTTGTGAATCATGTCAAATGATACTTTCTCAAGTTGAGAAATGATTCTGTGTTTTGAAAGGAAAAAAAGGTGAAAGAAAAATTTCCAGAAGAAAATGGAAAGATTTGTTGAGAGACATTTCAAACTTTAAACCTCCACAATTGTTTCTTATTAGCAATGAACTGTAATATTCTTTATAGTTAACATTTTCGTTTCTCATATTTAAAATTAATATTCTTAATTTTCATTTTACCTTTTAATGAAAGTAATTATGCTCAGAAACAGTTGCACACCTCTATAAGAAAAGGTAGTTTCCAAGGAAGAGGACTTCTGCGTCTTGTCATGGATTTCACAGAAACTGTACTTCATGCCTATAGGAATGGATCCTCAAATCCTCCTTCCTCCTAAAATGTCATAGATGCAGGGAAATTGACCTGCTGTCTCAAAACCCTCAGTCTGTAGCTGAGTCATAGAACTTGCAGTATCCAGCACAATGGACTTGAACATAAGCTAATCGTTTTTACAGATTCATCAAAAAGTAATAAACTGAACTTTATTAGACTGGCCATTAATAGCTCAATTTTAGAATTTTGCACATAATTATCTAATGTGATTTGAATTTCCACATTTACTGTCCCTATTAAACTCCCTATTACTTCTCGAATACTAAGCTCAAACCTTTTTTAAAACTGTGATGAGGCAGATTTCTCTTACAGGCAGAGAGAAACTTGTTCTCTAGAAAAATTCCATATTCAAAGTTAATCATTGTTTAGCATCTTAGTGTCTACCAGAAGCTGAGAGTTCAGAGATGCAACAAAAAAAGTCCACTTTTTAGAATAGACTTTTTGTGTGATCTTGGAACTCCAAAATCTTTCACATTTGTCCAATCTGAATTGTCAAGTGCAAAATTTCAAGTAATTGATGCCTAAGATATCTGCAACAAAAAGTGGCCAAGTATTAACACCGAAGCTCGTTTCAACTTTGGCATTTTTGTTAGCACTGAAATCAGAATATTCTTTGACCCTGAAGAAAGAAACCTAATGCTCAGTGGAAACTGACAGGTGCTAGATGGACTTTGTCGACGAAGAAGTCAGTGGTGGAGGTGATCTAGCTAAATTCAAGTTAATCCTAAAGCAACGTTAGCATTCCATGTGAAGTACTGTACTGGTTTTCTTCCGAAAGCCTTGGAGTAAAGACATACATGCTGTCTCTGTCTCATAGCTCACACTATGATTCCTCATAGCAAAATCAGCTCCTTGAAAAAACAGATGATCTTGTCCTAAACTCTTTCCAACTAGAGAACTAAGTGCATTCTATTATTCTAACTGGTGAATCTCTGCCTCCAAATATCCTGAAATGCTGTCCTACAGGTAGTTGTTCAGAACTGACTTAACTGACAAGAAGCCAATTTTATGTTGTTGTCTCACTAAAAAATTGTATTGAAGGGTATAGTAATAAACCTTAAATAATAGTGAATCATTCAAGCTTTTCCCACTTCTTATTAGAAGTGAAATTGTTTGTACAGGAGAACTCAGGGAAAATGTGGGATAATCTCAAGGATTTTGAATGGATCTCTGATTACAAAACTGAAATTGTTGTAATTGCGAATATTCATCTCAGTTGGAAATGAGAACTAAATTGTATAGGGGATATTGGAATGTTTTTGAAGGAAAATTAATTTATGCATGACTGGGTGCAGTAAGTCATTACAAGTAGCCAATTTCAGGTTAAATTGGTAGTTAAGTAGAAGAAAAAATACCCTAATTTGTATTTACCATGGGGATATTAGTGCGTAAGACTCTGATCATAGAAATCATTCTCAAAAGCTTACTGACGACTTAAGTTTCAGAACCTGGCAATCTGGATTTTTGGAGTTTGCTCTTGGGTTTTATTTTCCATGCTTCTTTAAAATAGCATCTCAGTTTTTGGAATAACCACCTGCTTTCTAGTACTCTTGATACATTCAATGATTCAGAAATACGTACAGGCCAGAAAGAAGGACAGCTTCCAAAATCGTTACTTTACAGGGTTTTTTTTTAATGTAACATAGATGACTTTTTTTTTTTTTACAGACGCTTGCAACATCACAAGGCAATATACTAGAAAATAAGGATCTGATTGAATCTTTGAATCAGACTAAAGCAAGTAGTGCACTCATCCAAGAATCACTTGCTGAATCTCACAGACTTCAGAGTTTCCTTGATAAGGTCGAAGAATATTCTATTCTTTTATTGCTGTTTTTTTCCTGCTAAAAATAGTCATCTTCTATATAGAGAGGTTATATACATCCACAGGAGTATAAGATCTGTAACATGCTAAATTAATTTTTTGGAGTAAAAGATATTTGGGATATGCAAGTACAGAAAGTATTTTCAGTAATTAAATTCCTTTGTTTTACACATGGTGAATAGCTACACAATTTAAAGTATGCCTGTTTGAATTAAAGGAATTTTCACCAAGGACTTATTGGCAAATAATGGGTTTTGACTTTGTTTTTGCAATCTGCTATTGCAAACAGTATGGCTCATATGGATGTTCTTACTTAATATATCCCTTGCTATTGCAAAAATTTAGATCACTGGTGATGCTATTCATCTGGCATGCTGTTTTTGTAACACACTACAGAGTTTTCCTCTGTGTTATTATTTGTTTAGTTTAAAATTTTCTATTGAATTTTGGGATGTGTTCTGTGGTGGGAAGAAGCCTCAGTGCCCTAGGGATTAATTTCCAAAATGTTCTTCCTAATTTAAAGAATTTTTTGCTAAAAATGCTTTCTTCCAATTTTGAAATCTAAAGACAGTGTTGAAGTCTTGAGTGCATGTCCCTCAATTTGAAGAATTGGAAAGGATTCAGTTTTCTAAAGCAGTGGGAGTCATCCGAATGTTTTTTCAGTGGGATGAATAAATGTTTATGCAATAACCTAGTAATGTACAAGAATTGGAAAGGATTCAGTTTTCTAAAGCAGTGGGAGTCATCCGAATGTTTTTTCAGTGGGATGAATAAATGTTTATGCAATAACCTGTAGATGGCAGTAATGTACTGGTTTTTTATATATGTATGGGGTTTTTTATCCACAGGAGAGGGACGCCTATCTCCCTTTAGCTGAGAGTGCTAGCAAGATGTACTTTATTATCTCTGACTTGTCCAAAATTAATAATATGTACCGGTTTAGTTTGGCGGCTTTCCTGCGGCTTTTCCAAAGGACTCTGCAAAGCGAGCAGGTATTTTCTCTTTTCCTGAAGCTGTGAATGCTGCAGGAGAATCAATCTGCTTTGATCCTTAGAATTTGTTAGTTGCTCTGGACATTTTTAGAAAATAATGTATAATAACTGATGATGCAATGTATAATAAGTTGTGATGCTGAACTGTTGTGCTTTAGATATTCAGAATACATGCACATGGAATTTTTAATGATCTTACATTACGTATAAATTGTAAAATTGCTGTGCCACCTGAAAACGAAGTAACTCTTATTTGTAATTTCAGGCTTGCTCTTTGTCTAAGGTGAATTAGGAAAAACGAGGTTAATTATAACTTTCCTGAAGGCTTTATTTAAATAAATTAGTGATCTAATCTGCAAATAACGCTAATTTTATCAACAAGGAGTAGAATAAAACCTATATTTCTACATGGTTCAGTTACCTGAAGGAAGATCAAAACTTTATCTACTTTTATACAGTTTGTAAGCATGAATGCAGCCTGTCTTGTTGAAAATGTAATTTTTAGTTTTCTGTATTCTAATGGCCAGTATATTCTTCTTACTGAAGCACAGAATTATGGATTTATCCGTTGTCACCTCACTCTTTAGATCTAAAAACCCACACTGGGTAACAATGCATTTTCTTTTTATTCAGCATCTCCAAAATTCATCTTTTTTCTTTGTTTCCACTTTTAAAAGGCATTCACCAGCCTTTCATCATGTCACTTTTGGATTCCCCTTTATTCTGGCATTTGTGCTTACAACTTTCCTTCAGCTCCAATCATTACCAGGAACACAGTTCTGACTATACAAAGTTGCCCTCTTTAATGTGCTTTACCTGTTACTTTTTTTCCACAACATAGGCTTCTAATTTCTTGTTCTTACTTTCACACTCTTTCATAATTTCTTTGCTTCCTGCCTAATATGTTAACCTTTCTAAAGCTCAACTTCTGGTTTTGCCTTCTTTGCTTTCTTCCGTTTTTTCTTCTCCTCTATCCAGTTCTTCATTTGTCCCAAGCTATCTTTTAGACATGGGGAAGGTATTAGTCGAATCAGCTTGTGAATCCAAATTGCCCTCCTTTATAAACTCATCTCTTCAAATTCCTGCATGGTAGAAAGGAGCTTGTTTCTGATAAATCTCATACTACCTGTTACCTCCCCCACGTTTTTGGTTTTTTTTCCCTCTTCTTCCTTATTTTATCCTATCTTTCTTTCAGTTTTCTCCTCCTGTTATAATTAGTCTCTTAGTCTCTCAGCTTTGAAGGACAGAGTATATTTACTGTTTTCTACAGTGCTTACCTCAGTTGGGCCAAATTTGGCTGGAAGTTTAGTAACTACACTTAACATCAACATACCTGTTTAATAACATTAAATACAGTAATTCAATACATAAGCAATTTTTTACCAAGTGAAAACTATGAGATGTCAAGGGTATTAATGTTAGAAGAAACTGTTATCTCATTCTCTATGTATTTAACTTATATATAATGTTGTATAATGTTCACAGTCAAAATATTCAAGGCTAAAATACTGATTTCTTAATGCTTCAGCATGAACTTCTCATTTTATCATCTACTCATTGATAGATGCAGCTGAGTTCAATAATATATTTTTAGAACTAGTCAGTGTCACATAGAGTCCAGATTATTTGTGTCATTCTGGTGAAATTTACAGGGTACATAAAAAGATTTTTACTTCCACATGAATTTTTGAAATCCAGACTTTCTTTTCAGGATTCAAGTAATACTGAGGAAAGAATCAAGTCACTTATTGGCTCATTGAAACATACAGTGTATGAATATGTTTGTCATTGTTTGTTTAAGGTAAGATTGTATTTTTTCCGGCTTTTATACAGTGCACTGGGTTTGAAAGTATTCTTTCAGCAGCCAACACTTGATCTACTTCAAATAAGCAGTATTGTGTCAGTACATATGTAATACATGCAAACAATTACACTTGCAATATTTAACATGCAAAATGAGGACTAAAAATTAGGATATGACAGAATAAAGATTGCTTATGCACATTCTCCACAGAGCAGTTTTCTAATGGACAAGACTATTCTCAGTCTAGTCCTATTTCTGCTTTACCTCTGGCCCCTCATCTCTGCCTCATTCTTGCTTCATAGCCAGTAGCAGGCTTCACAGGCTTCTGAGCACTCTTACCCTGTTTGCTCTTATTTCTAGCATTTCTTAAGCATGAGTGTTTAACCTAGCAGTCGTGTTAAGGTTTTGTGTGATTATTTGTTTGTTTGTTTGTTTTTTAAAAAAAGGAAACAAAAAAACCATTGTAATATTCTCCTTTCTCTCTTTACTTCCGGCTCCAAATCTTTACCAACTAGCTTTTTTGTTTCTATCTGTTGCCCTGTTCCTTCATATAATGTTCTTAATGTATTTCTTGTTTGCCCTGTATTTGAATCAGGTGGCTTTTCTCTTCTTGCTTTCTTGGTGAACACCTAAGATAGATATGCCCTTCACTTTCAATTTTAAGTTTTACTTTCACATGGAACAGTCATAACAGGAGGTGTTTGTCTCACAGTACCAGGCTGAAGAATGCATAGTAGGTCTGCATAGATGATTTGAGCAGTAGTAGAAATCATGCAAGTCTGGGTTTGATCACTGAGAATGGAGAGATCTTGGAAAATTTTACAACACTTCCCCCTTTCCCCCCAATCTAGCCACACTGTATTGAGGATGCAGAGGTGGCAGTTATTTCTAAGGATTTTGGTTTATCAAAGTCCAGGTGGATTCTTATGAAATAGTCTCATAAAAATTTAATGTCTGTGTTTGAAGTCATGAGTTTGTGAAGCCTTCCAATAAGTCATCACATCTTTTGAATATTGGAAAGCAGCTATTTTTATGTATCAGAAAAGATGAAAGATTTCAAAAGCAAGACACAGACAGGAGATTTCTAGTAGGAAAGATTTTCACTGTGAGTGGTCAGACTGGAGTTTAGAAAATACTGAAAGTTTAAGTGTTACCATGCAGCTTCAGACTAATGGTCCATCCAGCTTATAGTATCGTGTTCTGATAGTGGAAAGAACAAATAAGCTCCTCACACTATCAGCAATCCACTGCTAATTCTGCCTTTTATCCATGCAAATTTTTAAAGACTACTGTGGCACGGAGGCTTTACTAGTGTCTTCATAAAAGGTATAAAAAGCTGATACAAGTTAAAAAGTTTGACAGACATGTAGACGTGGCACTTAGGGACATGGTTTAGTGGGACTTGGCGATGTTAGGTTTACGGTTGGACTCAATGATCTTAAAGGTCTTTTCCAACCTAAATGATTCTATGACAAGTTTATACCTTTTTAAGTGTGTTAGAATTAGGAAGGATGGTTTTGTTTGTCTGTGGTTAATATTTATGTTTGTGCGTACCTAGATTTCATCTATGCTGGTATGTGAAGTGGTGCCAAGAAATTTTCCTGACCACTGAAACCGGCCCATCTGTACTGTTAATTTGTCAAAATAGCTACTGTCATAGGCTTGGCCTGGGCCAGTTACCATTTTTCCAAACAATTCCCATTCAAATTCTGGATACTAAATCATCCAGGGACCATTCTAATAGGCAGTTTGGATTTGGATTTGCTTGCAGACCTTGTCTGAGAGGATGAAAGAGTTGAATGGTGTGGATTTCAGCCATTCCATGGCAGTTGTTCTGTGTCATATGATGTTCACGGACGTATTTTATTTATCAGTACAAACAGAACTTTAGTGCTTTGCACAGTTTGACCCTGATTCCTAGTTGGGGCCTGTTTGCCCTCCAGTACTACCTCTGTAACAAAACCAGTATTAAATATGTGCAAAAATAAAATACGATGTCCTTCATTTGCTTTAATTGTATCCTTGGGGATACTTTGTACTGTACGGTTTTGTAATTGAAAGAATTAATAAAACAGAACTATTTAAAATAGCAAACAACAACTTTATGTATCGGTATCCATAGAGATACAGATTACGCCAAGAGTTTGTTGTGGTTGCCATCATGCATTTCTGCAGTTACCCAAATCCAGTTTAAAGCAGCTGTGACTCATACGAATTAAATTATATATAGCCTCCTAGTTGTTTCTAAGGTCGGTCATTCCAAGGGCAATTAAAACCAGTAAGGATATGGTCTCTAAACCACATATGTTCCTTTAATCAGTCAGCCATAATTCTGGAACCTAATCACCAGGTAAATTATTAAATAATAATCTCTATTATTTGAAATACAGACACACCTGCAGTTGAAGTTACTTTTATTGCACATGAGAAAACTTCCCAAAGATGATGAACATCTTGAACACCCTTACTCCGTGTTTTTGTTCTATGTTCTTATATCTGTCTGTTTCTGAGCTGACGTGTCAGGCTTGTAAAAAGGCATCTGTATGAGAAAACATGAATAAGAAAAGAAAACAAAAGTAATTTGTCCCTCTTATATAATTTTGGCCTCAAAAATATAAGACATAGAGATGAGAAAGCCAATATTAGTCAAACAGTTCATCTTATACCTTATAACATGTATATAATATTTCCTAGAGTATGCTTCCTCATATTTGGTCCTATCTCTTCTGAAAAGTCCCATGCAATTCGTCTTTCAGTAGTATTCTTGGTAATTTAATATTCTTTAGAGCGGTAATTCTCTGAAGCTAAGGACAATCAGGCTGTCATTTTGAGGTACGCATAAGGCACGTATGTGGGAAATGACACCATGGAAAATTCAAACAACGTTGTTTAGAAGTCAAGAATAGAATTGATTTCTACAGGAGTGCAGGTGTGTTGTGTTTATCAGCTGGTTGAGATGCCTGTGCTCTGCAGGCTTAACCCAATCCCATGCATCACTGTTTTTTCTTCTGTTCTTCCCTTTCACCTGTGCTTTATGCTTTTTAGTAATGTTTCACCTTCTTGAAAGGAAGAGGTACCAGCTTCCTTATGCTTACTTAAAATTCTAATGAAAGAAAATATGTGTATATCTTCTGTTGTCCGGTAAAATGCATCTTCCAGATTACAGCCAGACTTTGAAAATTGGAGGCCTCAATCTAGGTTTCTTAGTGCTCCTGATTTTCCAGAGTACGAACTTCCAGTTTTTCATGTTGACTTCATTACATAGTAATCTCTCCTTTCCAGCACAGCTTTGGTAAAACACATCTATGAATGTTTCTGTGTATGGACATAGGAATCTCAGTTTTAACAAGCCAATATTCTTTCCAAAAATATTGTCCTGAATGTTTGCATGGTTTATTCTGTGGCTCCGGTAAATCCTTATTCATGGTTTATTGCTCCAGTGCTCAGAGACTGATTGAAATTCAAGTGATGCGACAGACCTAGGAAAAAAGTCAGAAGGTTACAATTGTTTGGGGTTTTTTTAATCAAAATTCTGTTTTGAAAATTTGCTATAAGAAGATTTCAAGCATTTCCTATGCACAGTTTGAAAAATAATGGATTCTGTTTAGTATGTTTGCTTTATTACACGTACCTGTTTTTTCTTCTTCCCTTGAATTTAGATGTACTTAGGTACAAGTTTTGGGTTAGTGTTTGTCTCTAAGTTGCAGAGGTATGTAGCAATTTTGAATTAAGATATGTGTCATTAAGTCACTGCTATGGAATTAGATGTGTTTTATTAATGAAATTTTGTTACTTATAAAAAAAGCAGAAAGGTGACTTTTGATGAACATATAAATACAGTTTTACTGCTTTTATTTCAGGCTGATCAGCTAATGTTTGCTCTACATTTTGTACGAGGAATGCACCCTGAACTTTTTCAAGAGAATGTAAGTGCTAGAGGAGAAAATCCCCAAGTGATTTACTTAAACTTAGTATGAAGAGTGAATGAGTAGATAAAAAGTTTTTTCAGGAAGTGTAGGACTTGGGATTTTAGGCTTATATGCTACTATTTTTCTATAGTTACTTTTGGATGTCAACATGTTTATTAGGTTCAAAGTGAAGATTACCATGAGAAAGGTAGGTAAATGGTTGCCTTTTAAATAGGGGTCTGAAAAAGATGTTTATGGAGAGTTTTTGCAGTTTTTTGCAGGCACTGTATCAGTGTTTCACGCCACCATGTGGCTAGACATTTATCCATCCTTCCAGTTAAATACACATTTCTTTATAAGTAAAGTGATGGATACACGTGTTTCACTGTGACCAAGGGTTGCTTGCACATCGTGCCTTGGTATTGAAATGCAGAAAAAGAATACAAGACCTAGGAAGAAACGAAGTAAAAGTCTGATTCTGCAATCTGCAGTTGAAGACACTTAAAGCAAAGAGTCTTCCTGGAAGGTGAAGTAATGAAGTTATCTTTTGTGCATTTCAGCCATTGATTCTTCAGTGTCTAAGAAATCACTGGAGCAGTGATCATTTATGTCCTCATTTGCAACAGTGTCTTCAAGAGTGCACTGTACAGAGAGTGTCCTTCTTGTATGTTGTTCTCTGGCCACATAAGTATTGGATTCTTTGCACCATATTGGTTTATCTTTGAGAGGAATGATGCTCTCATCCTGGAATGGTTTATGTTTTTGATAGCGCAGTGGGATGCAGTTGGTATAGGTTCACATCACATTTAATAAAAATGGCTCTCCATTCAGTTTTCAGGCAAGTGCTGCATTATTAGCATATTCACAAAATTTGAGAGCTGTCATGTGACATTTTTGACAGTGGTCTGAATTAGGCCTAATCTGAAAATGCCTAATTTATGGGGAATTTAACTATTGTTTAGAGGCTACCCTATTCCCAACAAAATTGCAGCAGAGCTTACGTACTGCTAACCCTTATTCTCTTTGGGTGTTAGATAATGCTTTTGCCCGACACGGAGGTTCATAGTGAATTTGCATGTTTCCGGTAAAATGGTACTTTTAGTGGTGATTGAATTGGTAACTAAAATTTAAACACCTGTTAAAATTCCTCTGAGCAGGTTATCCTAGACTTCCTGACTAGGAAACAGGAAAAAAACCAGACCTGTCAAAGAAGCAATTTGTTTCATCATAAATGAATTTTGTAAAATAGGTCAGATGGATTACCGCTAAAATTGTTTACTTGTTACCATTCCCCTTACAGGCAGACTAGACTAGGTGGCTGAGATGTAGATGCCAAAGTTATAGTTGTCTATAGTGTAGTGAAATTAATCCTATAAAATGTGCCTGCAATAGAACAGTATGCACAATCAACTCAATACAATTGCTTAAACATGGCTGATTAGCGTGAGTCAATACACATTTAATTATCTAAAATACCTACATTGAATGGAGAGACAAAGCTATGGCTTTCTGTACTAGAAGCTGGAGACCAGAGGGAGTATGAAATGATACTAGATGTCAATTCACTAGAGGAGAGTCCATTATAGGGTAAAAGGTAAAAATCAGATAATACGTTTGAAGGAAGTAATGGAACTTGATTATATGAAGGATGTGGGTTTAAAGTACAAGGTTTAAGAAAGGTTGGTTGAAACTTTTTGATGTTATGAATGCAATGTAGTTTTATTACAGACATATGGATTGACGAAGTGAAATCCCACAGTCTTTCAGCAGTGAAGCTGCCTGATAAAAATAACTCAAATTAATCTTCTTGGTAGAGGCATACCCTGGCTACTCTTCATTAGTAGAACTTCCCTAATACATCTTTATTATTTCTTTTCAGCTTCTGAAAATATCTTGCTTTATCTTTCTAGTCCTTGAGTTTATAAAGTCATGAAGGCAGCAACTTGCAAATAGTTTTCTGACTAAATTAAAGCCTAGCCTCCTAGGCTTCTTAAGAATTTGTAAGTACTGCTTTGTGTTGGTTGCTATTTTTTTAGCGTGCATTTCCATCAGCTATTAAAGCTCTTAACCAGCTTAATCTAGGTTACATATAATGCACATTCCTGCATTATCTGAGTACTCAAGCATTAAAACAGGCAAATAATATCAATAATTCTCTTACTTCTCTGAAAGGTAGAAGTTATTTTAATTAAATTGTTAAGAAAAAAGTGCTTGTGCAAAATATTTATTGAGGAAAATGAAGCTGAAGTGGTCATTCTTTTGAAGTTATTTCTTTTAAAGCTTTTAATGTGATGAGGCTAGAAGTAGCTTATTATGCTGCTAGAGAATTTAGTATTCTAAGTTCCTATCCCAAAAGAGATCAACCTTCTGCACTTATGAATTTTTTGCAATGTGATGAGAAATTTTATAGTACAACTATAGTACAACTTCAACATTATATTATAGAATGCCTTGGCTTCTAGTAGAGACATTCTCTTTCTGAATCAATATATATAGATTTTTCAGAGGTAGTTTTACAAGTCTTTACATATTACATTTCTGCTTTTCTTCATAAAACTGTTACACGATTTCTGGTTTTAAAACTAGGGAGACTTCATGTATTTTTCTGCACGAAAATATGCACGAGCATTATCTTTGTAATTGGGAGAGGACCAGGTTTGTAATTGAAAGAGAGTTGTTCAAGACAATTAGATTGAGGGATGCAAAAAGCTATGCTCTGGTTTGTATCAGAGTAGTACTAGTTGATTTACTTTTTCATTTGGAATTTTACTATTGTCTTTAACAAAAAATAAAATTTTCCTTATCATAGAGTTATAGATACTGCTTATGTAAAATTTCAATACTCTGAAGGTTTTTTAGTATATTTCTTACCACCTCCAAATATAGGATTATGTCATTTCTAGTATGTTCTTAAATACTTATCTAATCTGTCTTAAAATGATTAAAAGCTGTCTTCCTGAATACAAATACCAAGTCTAAAAGATTTAATCATACAGAAATTCAACTTACATTTCCCCTTTGTTAATGCAACCAAAGTATTCATAATATAAATCTATTATACTAAGTATTCCTCTTGTTCTAATAACTGCATCTTTTGGATACTATAACATGAAACAATATTGAAACATGGATTCTGTAGTTATCTGTTCTATGTGGGCTGCTGATACCCCATCAGGCAGTATGTGTGTCTTTACCAGCCAAGTGTGTTACTTCTTGTGGTAACGTGGTCTGCCTGGACTTCAGTAAAGCCTTTGACACTGTCTCCCACAGCCTTCTCCTAGAGAAGCTGGCGTCTCACGGCTTAGACAGGTGTACTCTGCGCTGGGTCAAAAACTGGC
>NW_008794860.1:1151088-1175096 GCF_000699145.1 Aptenodytes forsteri | reverse complement strand
CTCTACAACTACCTGAAAGGAGGTTGTAGTGAGGTGGGTGTCGGTCTCTTCTCCCAAGTAACTAGTGATAGGACGAGAGGAAATGGCCTCAGGTTGCACCATGGGAGGTTTAGATTGGACGTGAGGAAAAATTTCTTTACTGAAAGAGTGGTTAAACCTTGGACCAGGCTGCCCAGGGAAGTGGTGGAGTCCCCATCCCTGGAGGTATTTAAAAGACATGTAGATGAGGCGCTTAGGGACATGGTTTAGTGGGCATGGTGGTGTTGGGGTGATGGTTGGACTCGATGATCTTAGAGGTCTTTTCCAACCTTAATGTTTCTATGATTCTATGATTCTTGCTAGTCTATGGTTAGGTAATCTGGGTGGGAGCTGTGGGTGCTGAGAAAGGATAGGGCTTGTAAAGCACTGCAGTCACTTAGCTTGGATTCTGCAAAAGGAATTACATACTGGTAGTATTACTTGGAGTTTTAAAAATGTCTTATAACTTTCAGAATCTAGGCTTTGTTTATTTTCCTGTTTTGTCTACGTGCTACTACACATAAATCTTTATTCTTAAAGATGTCTTGTGACTTACTGTGTTTTTTATTTATTACCCCTAGGAATGGGAGACTTTTACAGGTGTGATCATTGGAGATACCGTAAGAAAATCAGTAAGCTATATTTATTTATGTATTTTGAAATAAGGAACATTTACTTAAATCCTGAAAAGTTAAGGTTGTATTCTTACTATATTGTTTGATTAATTGTATTCATACATGAAAGGAACAGATAACTTCTCACATAGAAATATAAATATTATAAAACCTTTTGAACGTGGCAACTTATTTTCTAATTTCATAACTTTTTGCCTTTTGATGCCTTTTTTTTTTTTCTTTCTGTTACCAGGATTACACTTTGTTTTTTCAGTGGTATATTTGAGAAGGTTTTAAGCACACTTCTGTAACTAAAATCAGTGTTTCTGAATCCCTCTTTCTCCCAGTATCATATATGAGTGGTACTTTTTGTATGGATTGAGGGGATTGTCCACACACTTTGCTAATTTTGCATGCTTTTTTCCTCAGCCTCAGAGTTCTGCATCTGGAGATGTATTTATATATTTTCCTAGGTGACAGAACTAGCTTAAGAAGCTTCTGTTCCATGTCTGACCAATCATATTGTAGTTTACTATGTGTCCCTCAATTCTATTGAACCTGTATACTTTCAAAATAACCTTCCAGTAGAAAATGGTAGAGAAAAAAGTTAAGCTTTCCATAGTCTTATCTATTATAGCCCTTCTCAAATATTTTGACAAAAGTTTTGAAAGGTGTTTTTTAGGAAACATGAGCCCAGTCAGGAATCATGAGCTCAGTCTTTGCCTTTTCTGTTGCTAATCTCTTCTTTCATTCAGGGTCAGTGTCGTGGTTTAACCTCAGTCGGCAACTAAGTACCACACAGCTGCTCGCTCACTTGCCCTACAATGGGATGGGGGAGAGAGTCGGAAGGGTAAAAGGGAGAAAACTCGTGGGTTGAGATCAAGACAGTTTAATAGGGAAAGCAAAAGCCGCACATGCAAGCAAAGCAAAACAAGGAATTCATTCCCTACTTCCCATCAGCAGGCAGGTGTTCAGCCACCTCCAGGAAAGCAGGGCTCCATCACGCGTAACGGTTACTTGGGAAGACAAACGCCATCATTCCGAACGTCCCCCCCTTCCTTCTTCTTCCCCCAGTTTATATGCTGAGTACGACGTCCCATGGAATATGGAATATCCCTTTGGTCAGTTGGGGTCAGCTGTCCTGGCTGTGCCCCCCCCCCGCCCCCCGCCCCGTGCACCTGCAGCCTTCTCAGTCGGTAGAGCGCTGAAAAAGGAAAAAGTCCTTGACTAGTGTAAGCACTACCTAGCAACAACTAAAACATCGGTGTGGTATCAACATTGTTCTCACCCTAAATCCAAAACACAGCACTGTACCAGCTACTAGGAAGGAAATTAACTCTATCCCTGCCGAAACCAGGACAGTCAGGCTAGCTCATTTCCATCAGGCTTAGCTGCAGTTTTCATCATTCCCAATTACTTTTAACCTTTAGCCTTGTTTAGATATCTGTCAGGGTATCTCATACATCCAGTGGTAGAAGACAATGACCAGTGTGAGTACCTCGTTTTTAGAATATCCATGACATCAACCGTGTTCACCTGCATGCTGGCAGAAGTGGCAAGTCACTTAAAATATAACGTATTACTCAGATTTTCTTACTTAGGCAGCTGGTTGCTAAAAAGGTCCTTAAATTCTCAGTTTCTTTACCCCTTAGATGACTCTACATGTTTTGCATTTCTGTTTGAACATAGAAGTCCCTCTTCATCTCTATGGAGTCTTTATGATTCAATTAGATGACAGTGAACTTGATGAAAGTCAAGTATTTTCTTGTACTAGGTCATTTTCAAGCTATGTGAGATCTGATTGTATAATGGATTTTTACACTATTCCTACCTCTACCCCACCTAACACAGAACCCATAGATTTTGGAGAGATTGTGGACACACATGGTTTAACCCCAATTCTAACTGGAATATATATTGCAGACCCCTTTCAAGTTTATTCCTAGAATTGCTTCTGAGTTTCCTACTTTTGTTCGTTCTCTGACTTCATAACTTGTGGCTGAGCTATCCTTTTGCAATAAAGCTTTCCTTTTTTCTGCTGAACATTTAAGATTACTCTTAAAGTTGCTCAATGGTTGAGAGGTACATTTCCATACAGAGGCTGTCAGACTGGTTAATGGGTACTGTAAGATTTTTTATAAAAAATGATATGGTGAATACAGAGATTCCACTGGAGCTTAAGGTATGTTGTTCATCCTTAGAATTTCCTCCATCCCCAACATCTAAGGAGCAGAAACATAGAGCTGTGGCCAAACTTTACCAGTGCAGAGATATCCAGAAGTGATGTTTTGCCTAGTGAATTACACCAGAATTACCCTTTGTGTGAAGAACCATCCTCTTCATGACTGTGAATATGTGCAATGGAATTATTTTTTGAAGTCAGTTGCTCAGAGTGCATATGCAGATAGCAAATCATTTGGGTCACTTGTTTTTAATGGAAAAGAAAACTACTTAGAGTTGAGCGTGTCATACAGATACTCTAAATGATAATATATTTTCAGGCTCAAGTAGTTAAGCAAACGTTAATGTGAACAGTATATCTCAAATTACTGGTAGATTTGTTTTGTTATGCCATTTATGAACTTAGCAAAAGACCACAGAAAGATTCCTGTTATGAATGCTATTTTTATTAAAAACATAGGTTTCACAATCTTATTACTGAATATAGTGTTTCACAAAAATTTGTGTAACTTATGTATGTAACATGTAATTTCCTTCAATAAGGATTCACAAAGAAGTGTTCGTGACCAGATTCCTTCTTGGATAGAACAGGACCGAGCCTGGGCAGTAGCATCTTTGAAGGTATACATCATGTGGTGGGTTGAATTTAGCTTAAAAAACCTTTGGTTTTAGCAAATAGTAATTTGGACTTGAATACTCAAATATGTATTTGTCAGATGAAAATATTTTGTTATTTTTAGACTGTTTATTATATCTTCCAGAAACCATGGCTGAATATATACCTATTTGAAAAAAAGCCCTATATTTTTAAAATTTAATCTCATTTTTCTGAACCTGTTAATGTACATCTCTACCCCATTTAACAATGAATTTCAATGCATGTGAATGAACCTATCATCTTACTTAGATTAGAAAATATTGTAAGCCTACCCAAGGTACTACAATTTCTATAGACAGAAAAATATACAGAGGAAAAATTGCAAAGAATATTTAAGTTGCAGGTTTCTCTTATGTAATGACTTTCACAAACCACTTTGTACTGTATTAAAAAACATAAACTGTTAATTGGGAAACTAGTTTTCTACTTACCAGATTTCCATGCACACCTTTAAAGGTGTTTCGGAGTTTGTTATTGCTCAGATCAAGTAATTTCAAACTAAAACAAAAAACACTTTCTTGCTTTGATTCATCCCACAACAATCAATGTTGAAGTCCTTTGATCCTGAAGGGAACTAAATGAAAATACTAGTCCTTGAAATTCTGTCTTAGGCTCTTCTCCTCCTGCATGTAGCTCAGCAGCAAGAAGGAAAATCTTGACCGGTCTTTGGCAAGGACTTTTGCTGCTAAATCCGGAGTTCATTATTTTTCATTTCTCTTCACCAGGGATCAGGAACAATTGCAATAATGGTGTGGCAAGCATGATTGTTAGGGGTTTAAAAAAACAAACCAACAAACAAACAGAAAGTGAGTAACTAGGTGAATCAGTAGCATGTACTGATAGAAAAAGAACCTGGTTATGATTAAAGGAAAGGACTACAATTGGGTAGAGCCCAAAGTTTAAAAACAAAGAACCTAGAAGTTTAAAAACAAAAGTATCGAGCAAATACAGACTTAGCATTTCCAGGGAATAGGTAAACAAATGGTTGATTTTAAAACCTACCCTTTTGTTCTTTAACTCTGAGCATAAAATTGAATTATGTGATATGCACAAGTATTTACAGGTTTAGGGTCATAGTGGTATTTGTAAATTAATTAAAATATACAGTGTCCAAATGGCTATTCTTCTTTATTGTTAAATATGCATGATTTGTTTTGTAGATTTCTCTTCCAGGTCTCTATCAGACACTTTGCTTTGAAGATGAAGGTCTGTGGCACACTTTTTCTCAGAGCTCTGTGTGTGAACAAGACTTTCCATCTACTGTAGTAAAAAGAATTTCCTTATTTCAGCAGGTAATCTTTCCATATTAAATTATTTAAAAATAATTGTGAGTTCAGCATTGAAAGTTTTACATCTTGGAAATTTAGGCTTCAGGCTTGGCTGAATTATAAGCAGTGACATTATCTACATTGTCTTACAGCTTAACTAGTTTATTTAGTCTAAGGATTTTTTTTTTCTATAATACATATTTAGTTCTCTCTTATCTGAGTCTTTTTTATGTTGGCGTATTGGCTGCAACTGAGCATAACCGGTAAGGTAACAAGCTCTTTATTAATATTCACAGAATTAATTTTATGAATAGGTATTAAAAGTCTTTCATTGTTGCTTTATTATTGCAGAATTTGTCAGCTTGTTGAGCATCATTAATTTAGTTCATCGTTACATGTGCAAACTCGCACATCTGACTGAAAAGCACAAAACACAGTAGCAGCCACTGCTTTTTGGAATAGTAGTCATGAAATACTACTCTTCCTGAAAGCTTGGTGATTAAAGAGCTCACCAAGAATGTTGGAGAGGCAGGTTCCTTCCTCCACCCAGGGATCCTTCTCCTCTGGAAGAGAAAAATGTCATCCCTCTTGTGTTTATGGAAGAAAGGGTGTCATTACTTACTTTCAAATGATGCTGTGATTTTTCATTTGAAGTCACTTCATATAAAATGAAGGCCCACCCAAAGAAGGGATGAGGTATAAGACAATGTAGTTTCATGCTGGTTGGCTCTTAGGGGTTTTCTATTTGGAGCTTTTCTGGAGGAGGAGAATTTCTAAAATAGCATGTACAGAATTTCGGAACAAACCATTTTGCAGAGGAATTTGTCTGAGTCATGTTTGATTTGATGAAATGCAGAAAAGCAGTTCTTATGTGTGCAATGTATTGTCATAAAAATTCTGCATTTATAGGAAAATAAATCTGGAATGATCAGCATATTATGTATCTAGTTCCTTGCATAGAAAGTATTAAGAATGTTTCTGTTGACAAAATATATGGAAACTACCTGGTTAGATTTATATGCCACTCATAAGTTAGTTTCTTTCAAACTGTATGTTAAACTTAAAAATAGTGCAGTAACACTTAGTGTTAATCTCAAGCTTAAAAGGTAGTACTTTCTTAAAAATTTAATGAAGTTAAATTTTTCCTCCAAAACTAACAACAGATATTCCAGACTTGGAAACTGGAATGTGATGGTAGGTTCAGCATTGTGGCTTACAGGTCTGCAAGTAAGGGGGTGGAAGAAGGGGTGGTGATTTTAATAAATCATTTCTACTGAAGTTGCATTAGTTGCCTGCACTGAACATTTGCAGGAAGTTAACTGAAAGAGAGGTAGCTGGTGGGGAAACTGCTATTTTAATTTGTATCTGAATTGATTAGCTGTTCATGTTCTGTAGTCTTTTGAAGAATAGTAAAAACATCTGCCTAACTAGGAGGTCTGAAAGAATGTCTCAGAAAAAAAAGTTAGATGTAAAACTCTAAAGGTGTGCTTAAACAAAGGAAATTATTTCAAAACTGATTATTCTACTGTATTACTGCACTGAAATCAGAAACATTAGTATTCCAGTTAGGAAGTTACTGCCTAAATACATGTATAGAATTTAGATTACCAGTATAAAGCTATGTTAGCTTTCTGTCGTTCTAGCTACCCACATAGCTACCTTTTTTCTAAAACATTGTAGAAAAAGTTCCAGCTTAAAAATAGACATTAGACGTAGATCTATCTTCTGATTCTATTAATAGGACAAGCTACTTACAAAAGAACAATTACATTAGATTATCTTGGAAAGGAATGATCAGATAGCTCTATATATTCAGAGAATATAACTTTTTCTAAAGAGAAGTTTAAAGAATTCAGCCTTCTTAGAAGAGTCTTGCTTTTTAAATTGTCACAATATACTTTTATAAACTCATCTCACCTGAATATATTTTATTTTAAGGTACTTGTGGTCCAGGCTGTCAGACCAGACAGGCTACAGAGTGCCATGGCTCTTTTTGCATCTAAAACCCTAGGTAAGTTAATTTTTCACCAAAATGTTTCCACACAACAATTAAATATTATTTTTTGTCCTAAGTTTCTCTTTTATTTTATAGTTCTTATGGAATCCCTAAGTTTTAGGATTTGAAAATGGATTTGCTGATTTTGTTCTTGTAAAGTATTGTTAAAAAGCGCTTTTAAAATGGTTTGGTTTATGCTGCATAGTGATTTAAAATATAACAAAAGATCTGTCAGATTCTTTGAATGAATTCTTGAACACTGGAGTAATTAAGAAAGGAGGATAGCTGGTTTTCTGTTAGTTTTACATTGCAGCATTTTCCTTAAGACACAAATTTCCCAAAAAGATTATTTCATTTAATGTGTAGTTTAACACTGTAGTTTTAAAAGTCACCCAGTGCATTACATAGGGCCAAGGCAGAATTTGTTGTTTTTAATGTGGTACAGTGTCCCACATTAGTGGGATTAACAGAAGGGAAAGGATCTAGATTGTAAAGACCTGAAATGTAGGTGGCAAAAGTTGTTTTTAATGTGGTAGAAAATTAACCTGGAAAATTGACTCATAGGCTGCCGAGGTAATGTGGCTGGACTTACATTTCCAGTACTTGTGCAGATTTGCAGTTTGAATGATCTTGAGATGGGCAATTTTGCATGATAATGCAATAGATGAGTTACATATAAAAAACAATGGCTCTGGTAATTTTAAGTTCTTGAAATACGTTTCATTTTTTATTAGTATAAGATTAGGTATGAGTTTAGGTCTCTGATTCTTACATTTCTAATGGCATTTGTGTGAGAGTTTATCTGACTCCCTGTTTATGCTCTGTCTGTGGGCATTATTTATTGGTCAAAATTCATTCCATGTCTGCCACCAAGGCCAGTATTTTCAGGAGTAAGGTTAGCCTGCTCTGTCAAACATTGTTAGTAGATAGAGAGGGTGCTTTCATCATGGTACAGGTCCCACGCTGACAATGTCCCTGCCTGTTGGAATCAGATGACAAGTGCAATCTGCAGTATGTGCGTCTCAAAGCCCAGCAGAGACCTGAATTCAGAGTAACTTTATTCACCCACTTACTGTCTTCCAAACCCTAATGTATTACATAAATTGGTTAGGTCTATCTTGATGCCAGTTCCTTGAAGGCGTTCCACAAGGGAATGGTTTTTGTTGAATGAAACTACAGCCTCACTGAGGAAGGCAGAATACCATTGACTCCATTTGTAGGCAAGGTTTCATCCGCAGATTTTTCATGCATATCAGTGAGATTTTATTTTGAGATTATGTCATAAATCATTATTAGCGTTTTCCAACTAATAACAGCAGTCACGCTTGTATGAATATTTTCTTCATTTTTTTTTCCTATCATGTCTTTTTCAGGGTCCTTGCCCTGAAAATTCTTAAACAGTTTCACTTAGTTCAAAAGGGAACTGTTAAGTTTCCAATCTCCTTTGGCTGTTTTCCTGTGAGAAAAATGAGTTCCAGAAGAGCTGTAATAGCCTACAAGAAAGCCTTCCACTTCTGCTTTATCCAGATATGGTTTTTTTTCCTTTTTTCATCTTTTACATATATTTTTAAATTTATGGATGAAGGGGGATTAAAATAATTTCTTTTGAAGATAAAGTTCATAAGAATTTTCTATAAATGTATTTTGTGGGCACCCAAATTATGCTTATTTATTTTACATGCTATACTGAAATGCAACATGTTAGCAAAAATCATATTGACAGTGTACTTCCAAATCATTCCATATCACTCATTGAGTTGGTTTTTTTTCATATCTGCTTTAACTTAGTTTTTTGAGTCTGGCTACATCAGAAATAGTATTTAAAGAGGCTTGATTTTAATTACCTACATTTTCATATCCTTCAAAAAAGCAGTAGAGATGCAAAGAAAGAAAATCAGTGCAGGCTAAACAAGTCTGTATTTTATTCCCACAGACCCATTTTCTATAAAGTAGACCAGAGCTCTCATGGTCACATTGCACATAGGCCAAAATAAAATTACTTGCCAACATTAAAAAAAATAACCTCTCCTGCTTTCTGTATTGGAATTGTGAATAGTAATAATACCTTTACTAATAGTTTTGTACATTGTTTCTCTGTGTACAGATCACCAACAGAAGGAATTTTAACAAGCACTTTCAGTTCAAGTTCCAGCTGCTCTAAATTGGTTTAATTGCATTGACTTTAGTACAGAAGTTTTGTGAAAAGTTGTTCATTGATTTTATGGAAGCTTCATCAGTTTATAAAAAATGTGAAGTTTGCATCCTGTGCCAAACTTTGTATTTATATGTCAGGTCTTTCTTTTTTCCCCTTTGATTTCCCCCACACACTTTAGATGTTTTCTGAAAAGTTATTTGCTCTCACATATGCTTTTTCTTCCCATGTCAGGATGTCAGTTCAGATAGTAAAATTTAAGAAATTCTGTCAGAACGGAACATGGTGGCAGAAAAGTGTCAGGAATTCCCAGTCTGACTGCATAGTTATTATCTGGAATATGAGTGCTTATTGATTTACTCTGAAAACACTGGAGTCTTTTTTTTTCAGTTCTCTAAATGTAATCCTGGCTGTAGCTTTAATTCTAATGGCCAGGAATAGACAGGGCTGTACTGTAGTTTTTCTCTATTTCACTTCTGTTGAGCTTCCTTAAAACAAAAAGCACCTTCAGCATAGCTATGCTTTTTCTAAACATTGTGTCCAAATTTCTAAAAGAACAAACTGTTTTATGGAAGAAGACTTACACTGTATTAATTTTCTAAGTGATGCACCTCAAGAGTGCTACAATATATTTGGCTAGGCTGTTACTCATTTACAATTGCACCTCTTTTAAATTAACGTCATTAACATAAATACGTTGTTATAACTTAAGTTGCAGGTGTGCACACATTCATCTATTGCCCAAGCATAGCTTTTTATTCTATTCCTCAGTTAATGCAAGGCCAAGTAGTAGTCCCCAGTTAACACAGAGTTATGTAGGATATCAAAACTCCTAATCGATTAAACTTCTCAGGAATCTGTGTGCCCTCTGCTTGCACTGCTAGAAATAATAATGCAGCCAATAGTCTTTGGTTTTTCTTGATTGTAGAATATTCCATGCACCTGTTTGTAGCAGCAAAGCAGTCCTAGGAACAGGAACTTAAGAATGGTTGAACAAGTGAAGAAGAGAGGTCTGTCTAGCTTGTTACTGTCTTTGTCAATGACAAATAATAAATGTTAAGGCGAGAGTATAAGAACATCACAAGCCTATAGTGAAACCTTTTGCAGTGACCAGTGTTTTATGTCTCCAGGGTTTCTCAACTGGAAGTAATAACACAGTACTTAAAAGACCCAATGGATTTTACTTCTATGACTTTGTATATCTGTTCTGCATTTCCATGTAATAATGAATATCTGCAGCATTGCACGACGCCCATTCCACTGTGTTAATTAGTGGTCAGAAAGATCTCTGTTTTTTGTATCCTTGCTGCCTGCTGACTTCAACAGATATTTTTAGTCCTGTATCTTTCATAGAAATTGAAACAGTAGTGAAGATTTTCAAAATTATTTTCTTCACTGAAATAAAAGTTAATAAAACTTAAAATTTACCTTTCTAAGACCTTACTTTTAATCAAATTTTGATTTAAAATTTGATTTTAAAATTCAATGTCTTTATTGCTTATGTAGATAGTGATTAAGTTCTAATAATGCTTTATGTTATATTTTAATATTTATATTAAATTAATAAGGAAACATTTATATTTTGATACTTCAACAGTGAAATATAGTTACAGTGAATACAACTCAGTAGAGAGGGATTTGATGAGATGAAACTTACTTAAGGCACAAGACAGTGGTTTATAGCCCAAATATCAGAACACATCACAAATAACTCTTCCGTGTGGTCCTCATCCACAAAAAGAAACATTTGATGTTGGATTTTCTAATTATAGGCATGATACTGTCTTCCATTTTCAGCTTGTATTAGCTGAAATAGCTTAGCTATTTCCATTTATTATGTTAGTTAAGGGAATGTTAAATCTGGAGTAGCTTGTATTTGTGAAAAATGTTACTATACGCTCAGTTTGGAGGAATGACTTGAAAGCTAGTATGCTGGGCAGCTTTCATTCAAAGTGTAAGCTTCTTTCAGGCCTTCTGAAAATGCATCCAAATTTGGCCAATACAGATTCATTGCGAAAAAACTTGCAGATGTGTGTCAGACATTTTTGAGATTTTGACAGTTAAGTGTCCCTGAAGAGTCTTAGTTGCTGAGCATGCTTCAGTCCAGTACTGAACAGCCCTACTTTAATTTCAGTGTTATTTTATGGATCTTCTAGGGTTTAGGGCTTACTGGCAGTGAGCGGCAGAACTCATCAAGGGAGCTGCCCATATCAATTGCCTTATGGCCTCAGTTTATATATTTATCTCTGCTTATATTACCTCTACATGCCTAATGAATGTAAAATGAAAATATTTTCCAATATTAGTCTTGTTTAATTCGATTTTTTTAAAGCATTTTGATTGATAGTGATTTTATCTGTTTAGCTGCGTCTGTTAGAGTCTCTGTACAGATAGATGCAGAGAACCCAGACCTCATACTAACCTTTGCCAACCTAACCTGTTATATTCAAATTATATAGTATTCTATGTGGAGATGATAACTCAAGTCTGAAAGCAGACTGTGCCCTCAAGGAAATGTATATTCCATCTTTTACTAGGTGTGGCATAGATGTCACTGATTTCAGCTCTTCTGTCTTGCTTTATGTTGTGATTTCCCATTGCACCTAACACTTCGCTATTTAAGGACCAGTCTAAAGATGCATTGAAAATATGTGGTTAACACTGTTTATGATACACTTATACACATAGCTTTGGGCTTGTGTATAAATGCCTTGCCTATACTAGGTCAACATTCTAAACATTTAAGTTGTATATTAAAACAAACAATAGACTAAAGTAATTGTAGTACCAAGAACTGTGTAAATTCAAAGTCTAATAATTAAGGCTCTGGGGACAATACAGGAGAGAAGTTCTGCATGTGGACATAGACACTGCAATTAGTTTTAGCAAATAGCATAGCTTCTCATATTCTTATATTCCAGCTCTACTTTTTTTTGTATGTTTTCTTGAAGACTACACTCTAAATAAAGACTGCCATTTATATTTGTCAAGCTGGAAGTCCAGGCACTGTTTTGGTGCTTGTGTCTTTTTCATATCAATATATGGTACCTTCTACCTCCATATTGTAAAGATTTTTTTCTCATTTTAGGACTAGTTTTATGGTCTGCATTGAACAGAACTTTGAAAGCCACATGACCTCTAAAGTGGTTAATGAAGCACTCCATCCTGTGTAGTCACTTTATTTCCATAATAATTCTAATTATAGGAATAAAAGAATTATCTCCATCACCTCTGAATTTGAAACGTCTGTATAAAGAAACTCTGGAAATTGAGCCCATCTTGATAATTATTTCTCCTGGTGCTGATCCTTCTCAAGAATTGCAAGAACTTGCCAGTGTTGAAAGAAATACTGAGTGCTACCATCAGGTCAGTCTTAGATAAGCATAATGATTAAAAACCACAATGTGTAAAATTTTACAGTAGTAATATCTGTTTTACCTTGGTCTTTAATGAAGTTAGTACGTAAAAGCACAGTTTGGTGTTTATGTGTTTGTTATTCCCACCTATCTTGCCACTAACTTCTGATTCCATTGGCAAAAAGGGGCTGGAGAAGAGAGACACAATTAGTGATCCTCACAGAAGCAGAATCCACACAAGAGGCATTCCTCCAACTTGGAGAAGGGAAAAATGAGAAGATAGATGGAAGTGAACAAAAGAGACTGAGAATTGTTATATATGCTGAAACATTATCTTTTGTAGTGTGGAATAATTGAAATATGAACAAAACCCACTGAAAACTAGACTTCATAATTTCCTCTGCTTATAGAACTTGCATATTTCTTTCTTCAACAGAAAACATAAATCAGATGTTCAGTGTTTGTGAATACTTCGGTATTTTGTGAAATTCTGTAAAATATTTTGAGAAATTTTACAAGTAAATGTTAACCAATTAATTTTTGATGGGAGTTCCTGAACAGAACTCTTATATTTCAGGTCTTTTTAAAAAAGTGTTTAAGATCGACCATGCGGGAAAGCCCTCAGATTTCAGGAATAGGCATACAACACCAAAATCATTTGCCTAGCCAATATAACAGTTGGTTTTTGTCATGGTATACAACTTCTTCCCTGTTTTTCATTCAACACAAAACTGAACTGGGTGAAGATAATTCCCCTTGAGTAGCCTTTAATCAGGAATTGTACTGTTAAGAAATCACTTTATATTTTCTGTGTCTGTTTCAAAATTGGATCTATGCAGAGGTGTTGAAAACAACTTTTTTTAAGAAGAAATTTACTGTAGCTGTTAAATTCATAGAATAACCTGGGTTGGAAGAGACTTCTGGAGATCATCTACTTCAACCCCCTGCTCAGAGAGGGGAGGTCCCCCATCCAGGGATGGAGATCCCACGATATCTCTGGGCAACTTGTTCCAGTATTTGACCACTCTCACAGGAGAATGTTTTTCCTAATATTGCATCAGTATTTCCCATGTTCCAACTTGTGTGCATTGACTCATGTCCTATCACCATGTGCCTCTGAAAGAGTCTGGCTCTATCTTCTCTGCATTCGTCAATCAGGTAGTTGTAGACAGCAAGAAGGTCTCCTGATGGCTTGGCGAAACAAACTGCCCTGTGTGCCCTGACCATGTTGGTGGTCTGCTCTGGAGTCACTTCAGTATGACCATGTCTGTCTTGTACTGGGGAGCCCAAGACTGGACACAGTACTCCAGATGTGGTCTCACAAGTTCCAAAGAGAGGGGAAGGATCACTTCCCTGGACTTGCTGACTGTTTTTACTAATACAGCCCATGATGGGATTGGCCTTTGTTGCAAGGGCCCGTTGTTGACTCACTTGTTGTCCACTAGGGCCTCCTTTTCTCCAAAGCTCCTTCCTAGGCAGACCCCAGACTGTACTGTTGCATGGGGTAACTCCATCCCAGGTGTAGGACTTTGCATTTGCCTTGTTGAACTTCATGAACTGCCAACCTGTTTCTCCAGCCTGTTCAGGTCATCTGAGTAGCAAACCTGCCTTCCCAGAGTATTGATTGCTCGCCCGACCCCCTTTAGTGTTATCCATTAGTTTGCTGAGAGTGCACCCAGTCATATAACCCAGGTCACTGATGAAGACATTAAACAGAATTTGTCCTAGTACTGATCTCTGAGGGGTACCACTAGTTACTGGCTGCCAGCTGGACTCTGCACCACTGACCATCCTGTGAGCCCAGCAGTCCACCCATTTTTCTGCCTATCTTATTTTTCACTTCTCTAGCCCATATTTCTCCAATTTGGTGATAAGGAGGATATGGGAGACTGTCAAAAGTCTTACTAAAGTTAAGGTATACAACATGTACTGGCACCCCCTTGTCCACAGTGGCAGTCACCTCATCATAGAAAGCAATGAAGTCGGTCAGGCATGAGTTGCCATTGGTAAATCTATATTGGCTGCTCCTTATCACCTCTGTGTTCTTCATGTGTTTAGAAATGGCTTCTAAGATGACTTGCTCCATAACCTTCCCAGGGGCCGAGTGGAGGCTGACCAGCCTGTAATTACCTAGATCTTTCTCCTCCTTGCCCTTCTTGAAGATAAATGTGACATTTTCCTTTTTCATCAGCAAACACCCCAGATCAACATAACCTTTTGAAGATGAGAGCAAGGAGTGACGTTAACTGCCCCCCAGCACACTTGGATGCATCCCATCTCGTCCTGTGGACTTTTTTATTTCTAAGTGTGTTGAGTGATTCCTAAATCTGTCAGTCTCTACTGTGGGTATTGCTTCGCTCCTGCTTGTCAGTTTGGGAGACCTGGGAGGCCTGAGAACAAGCCTCAATAGTGAAACTAAAAGGCTATTGAGTACCTCAGCCTTTTCCATGTGCCTTGTCACTATGTGCCCTGCCCCACCGAGCAATGGGCTCACAGCTATCCTTGGCTTTCCTTGGCTGACAGGAACCTTACAGAACTCAAGAAATGCGAAGTCATGCCCCTAGGAAGGAAGAAACCCTTGCAATGATACAGGCAATGGATTGACTGGCTGGGGAGGACCTCTGCTGAAAAGGCCTGGAGGGTTTTTGTAGATGACAAGACATGAGCCGACATTTTCCTTTTTCATCAGCAAACACCCCAGATCAACATAACCTTTTGAAGATGAGAGCAAGGAGTGACGTTAACTGCCCCCCAGCACACTTGGATGCATCCCATCTCGTCCTGTGGACTTTTTTATTTCTAAGTGTGTTGAGTGATTCCTAAATCTGTCAGTCTCTACTGTGGGTATTGCTTCGCTCCTGCTTGTCAGTTTGGGAGACCTGGGAGGCCTGAGAACAAGCCTCAATAGTGAAACTAAAAGGCTATTGAGTACCTCAGCCTTTTCCATGTGCCTTGTCACTATGTGCCCTGCCCCACCGAGCAATGGGCTCACAGCTATCCTTGGCTTTCCTTGGCTGACAGGAACCTTACAGAACTCAAGAAATGCGAAGTCATGCCCCTAGGAAGGAAGAAACCCTTGCAATGATACAGGCAATGGATTGACTGGCTGGGGAGGACCTCTGCTGAAAAGGCCTGGAGGGTTTTTGTAGATGACAAGCTGGACATGAGCCAGCACTGTGCCCTGCCAACAGAGAAGTCTTTGTGATGTCCTAATAATAGCCTTTCAATACCTACAAGAAGGTCACTGAGAAAATGGATTCAGACTCTTTGCAATCAGGCATGGTGGAAAGAAGCAATGGGCATAAATGGTAATGAGATAGGTTATGGCTGGATGTAAGAAGAAACTTTTTCACCATGAGAACAGTCAAACAGATTTCCCGGTGCAGTCTCCATCCTTGGAGGTTCCCAAGAGTCCACTGGACAAAGCCCTCAGTTCCTGGTCTGATCTTTCATAGCTGGTCCTACTTTGAGCAGGATGTTGGACTAGAGACGTTCCAGGATCCATTCCAACTTAAATTATTCTATGATCCAAGTGGTTTCCTAATATTCCTAATACACAGTACCGATACGCTTTACACCTTTCTGTAAAACAGTATTTCCTTCTGTCATTTGAAATATTCAGGGGAGGGCAGTTGTTATCTAGCTGATCACTGATTAGCATAGAAATGGAAAACATCAAGTTTGATGCTGCTTCTAAATTGAAATTGTTCCTTTCCTGGAATGTGCATTGATGTAATATATTTTTCCTATCAAATTGTAAAGATTTAGATCCTACTGCCAGCTTATCTAACTGTGAATGTTTCAGAATGCATATTTCTTACTCTGCACATGGCTTTTGTGTTTATCTCTAAATATCCTTTATATGTTGGACTTTTAAAATGTAACATGGTATGTTATTTGATTAAGGAGCAGTACTCAAAGCTAAGTCATCTGAATGTTGTCCTACTAATGAGAATATTTTGTTGTTATTTTTTCGTGCACTTTCTCACGCAATTTTAATAGGACGTGGAAGACCAGATTTTTCTTCTCTGTTGAATCATTTCTCATATGGGATAAAGAACAGATGACTAAATTTGTGTGGTGTACTACCATATTGTCTGGTGACTTTCAGTTATCTTCTTTTGGCTATTTTAAATTATTTCAAGATACTATACTCAGTTTTATTTAGGCAAAGGATATCCCTGTATCATCATATAAAGCTAAGGCCCCAAGTTTCTTTGATTCAGTACAGTTTTAGGATAAAAAGACAGGGAGGATTTCTGCTTAAGGGACATTTGATGAAGTCATAATAATCACAATAGTTCTATTTTGCTATAGCGGTAATGCCAAGACAAGACTTTTCAGATTGGCTAAGACCACTTTCTTTTCAATCTGTTTGGTTCAGGGTTTTTTGTTATGTACACCTTCCAATTAGATTCTAAGGAAGGACTAAGGTAAATATACTCTACAGATAGTCTAACATCAATTGTTGCAGTAATTGTGCCACAGAAAATTTCCTTTCTTTATTTTCAATTTTCACTAATTTATCTGAAAATTCAGTTTTGGATCTTTGTATTTCCATGTGAAGATCCAAATTTATTTTAGCAGCAATATGGTACTATAAAAAATGAAGAAAAGACTGTTTGTTAAGCTATTCATATTTCGCAGTTAGAAAGAGAGCAGCCTTAGTTTTTCAGTCATCTCAATATGAAATTGAGTGTTTCTTTTCAAAGGAAGTCCTCCTAACTTACAGTTAAAAGAAAATTCGTTCTCATTTATCTCGTTTTTATTGTATCAGCAGTTCTGTAGTAATACAGTTCAGTCACTGATATTTAAATTACTTTTTGAGTTCCCAGGGAAATACCATCAATGTCACAAAATGATATATGTTTTTTTCCATAAAAAGACTAGGTAATGGTGTTTCTTAAGAAACTCTGCCTAGATAGATTGCAAAGAAAAAACTATGTTTTCATTAATCTTTTCCCTACTTTAGTAGCCTATCACATTAGAGAAAATTCTGGTTATCTCTAGCACACCTTTTTTACATATGCAGTCTACCTTGGAAACACAATTTTGTATTTAGCTGTTAAATGAGGTATGATAAATTCCTGATACAACTGTGTCTTTCATTTCAGATTGCAATGGGCCAAGGCCAAGCAGACCTGGCTATTCAAACTTTAAAAGAATGTGCACGCAATGGAGAATGGCTGTGTTTAAAGAACCTGCATCTTGTTACATCTTGGCTTCCTGTATTGGAAAAGGTGAGAGTACCTAGAGAAGAATGTATTGGAAACTAGACAAAATTAGTATGCAAGATTTCTGAAGCAGTTCAGGCATTTCCATGGTGATGTTTAAAATTACAACAATTTAAATAAATAAATTCTTGCAGTTTTCTCAGTCATGAATAAGGTGAAATGCTTCAGATCTAAGCAGCTCCTTCCTTTGTGTGAGTGCTTTAATTGTCATACAATGTAGAGTAGTTCTGCCACAATGAGTGAACAAATGATTCTGTTAGAACTTCTGGTACTTTATGGGATACTGCCCATGTTTGCTGAACTCTGAATCTATGTATGCTTAAATTTATTCTTTTTTTTTTTTCCCAGGACTTTCTTTTTATTAGTTCTTTTATGTTAAGTGTAGCTTGTGTCTGAGTCACCAAGAGGTTTTTGCTAATTTGAAATTAAGATGTCTAATGTTTTATAGAAACACACTCTTACTTACGGCATGTAAAATCATTAACTTGCTAACTAGATCAAAGTGACTTTACGTGTATATCACTGTGAAATCCACAAAACAAACAAACTCCAAAAAAGAAAGGTGGGGAATTCCTGTCAACAGTTACTACAGTCTTAATTTTCCAGTTTCTAATGATTGTCTGTAAAGTGTACTCCATGCACATGAGCTTGGAGTCTATCTTCTGTCTGTCTAACAATGACCATGTGGCATACATGTGCCTTTTTAACATTCGTATAATCCTTTTTGAAAAAAGGGATATGTGTCATCTAGTCTGAATATGATAGTAACAGTAAGGAAGTGTTTGTAAGCCTCTTACTAATTATAAAATTTCAGATCTTGTAAGTATTTAAATATGGATATGTATCAGAAGTTTCTTAATTCTTTCCACAAGAACATAATACTGAAGGTGTTGAACTTCCTGCTGAACTTAATATAGACTGAGATTTGCTCATGTTTGACTCAGCACATCCCCTTGTCTGTTTTGCATACCATTAGCAAGCGTGAGGCTATATAATTCATATGTTTGAACATCCTTTTAAGAGAGACCTGCCTATTTATAGTTCAATTCCATCCAGGTACTTAAATTTAGTTCTCGCAGTCTTTCCATTTGAGCGGATGAAATATGTCTTCTGACACACTGGTCAATGTGAACTTTATCAATATGAAGATTATAGCTTCACAGCTTACAACTGACTGCCCTTAGCTGTCTTCTAGCCAAACTCAATGTATCAGAGGATGCGTGCTGCAGATGATTGCATTTGAACCAGCATGTAAATTCCCTTGTTTTCTTTTCTTAAATCTCCTGCTTCCAAGGCTGTGGATCATTTTCATATCTTAGTTTGTCTCCGATAACATCCTCATAGACAAGCTTATGAAATATGGACTCAATTGTACCACAGGGAGGTAGATTGAAAACTGGGTGAACTGCAGAGCTCAAAGGGTTGTTGTCAGCAACAAAAAATCCAGCTGGAGGCCAGTCATCAGTGGTGTGCTCCAGGGGTTGATACTGTGGCCAACATTGTTTAACATCTTAATTAATGATGTGAATAATGGGACGGAGTATTTCCTCAGCAAGTACAGATGATACAAAACTGGGAGGAATGATTGATACAACAGATGGGCGTGCTTTCATTCAGTAGGACCTCAATAGACTGGAGATGTAGGCTGACAGGAACATTGTGAAGTTCAGCAAAGGGAAATGCCAGGTGCTTCCCCTGGGGAGGAATAACCTCAGGCACCCAGACAGTCTGGGGGCTAACTGGCTGAAAAGCAGCTTGGCAGAAAAGACTTGGGCGTCCTGGTGGTTAAGAAGCTGACTATGAGCCAGCAACGTGCCCTTGCGGCAAAGACCATTGGCCTCTTGGGCTGCTTTAGGCAGAGCATTGCCAGCAGGTCAAGGGAGGTGATCCTTCCCCTCTGGTCAGCCCTGTTGAGACACATCTGGAGTGCTGTGTCCAGTTCTGGGCTCCCCAGTACAAGAGAGGCATGGGCATACTGGAGCTAGTCCAGTAAAGGGCCACAAAGGTGATGAAGGGACTGGAGCACGTGTCGTATAAGGAGAGACTGAGAGAACTGGGATTGTTCAGCCTGGAAAAGAGAAGCCTTGGGGGCAATCTTATTATTTATTGTGTATCGGCTGATGGGAAGGAGTAAAGGAGACAGAGCCAGGCTCTTCACAGTGGTGTCCCGTGACAGAACAAGAGGCCATGGGCACAAACTGAAATACAGGAAATGTCATTTAAACATAAGACAAAACTTTTTTACTGTGAGGATGGTCAAACAGCGGAACAGGTTGCCCAGAGAGGCTGTGGAGTCTCCATCCTTGGAGATACTGAAAACCTGACTGGATACAGTTCTGGGCAACCTGCTGTAGTTGACACTGCTTTGATCAGGGGGTTGGACTAGACAGTCTCCAGAGGTTCCTTCCAACTTCAACAGTTCTGTGTTTTTAGGTACCAGATATAGTTGTCATTTTGCCTAAAGAGCAGAATGATTCATGGGTTAACAGAATTTTCTTCTTTACTGAAAGCACAGAAAAAAAAATTATTATGATTATGTTTTAGAGATTATCAAAATGAATGGATTGAGAGAAAATCTGTTAGAGTTTTTTTGAGCTATGTTTCTTCCAAGACACATAAAAGAAAACTGTTGCCGTTGTTCTCAGTCAGTTGTCAAACAACTTTGGTAGCTTCAGTGAAAAATATGTCTGTTTCAGATGCAGGTAAAGCACCAGCAGTATGTTTTCATACATTCAGTACTTACATATTTTTTGTGAAGCCCTTGTATTTGAAATAGCATTTGACAATATATGTTCTCTTAGAACTCCATTTTCATATCTTCAGTTTTCTGTGAATCATGATATGTGAAGTGTGCATACAACAACCACTTGAAGAAAAAGAAATTAATTTAGCTATACAGTTGTTGAAAGTCATCGAGATCTGCTATTGATATGCAGCCCACATTCCAAGCCTTCGTCTTTTGAGCCTTCTGGTGTTTTTTTACTTAAAAGAAGTCAAGAACTGCGATATATTTTTGTGCTCTGAATTGAGGATCTGGGAGGGAGTTGCAAATATTTTGACAAGGCTAGGATGAACTTTGAACTTGAGCATGATGGGCATATAGAATGTGTGGAGACAAGACATCTTGAACAATAGTCTTTTGAATAACCTCACTTGTAAAAACAGCTAAAGAATTTTTAGACAAGCCTAACTTTCTAATTTAGGATATTATAATTTTGTAAATACTGTTTTGTATATTAAAAAAAAAAACAAAACCTACTTCAATATATAACATCTCTTTAATAGGAACTGAATACATTACAGCCTCAATCAAACTTCCGCCTTTGGCTTACTACTGAAGTTCATCCAAAATTTACTCCGATTTTGCTTCAGTCAAGTCTGAAAATAACTTACGAAGTAAGATCTGTTTGGAAAGCTTTTATTCCATGTTTTCAAAGAATGAACTTTGATGTATAGTAAACTATATGTTTAGATAGAATAAAGTTTGGATAATGTGGACTGTTTTCATAGCTGGTTTTGCCTTGTATTTCAATTAGATGTAATACAAAAAATGCTATGAATTTACCTTGAAAAAGATTTTTAATGATCATTTATAATGTATATGTGGAAATTTGCAGAAGCTGTGCTTTAAAAGGAAGGTTTGTAAAATTTCTTTCCAGATATTTTTTCCAATTGAAAGTCTGAACTGAAAGTACTCGTTTGGTTTTGTGCTCCAAATTCTTTTGTGCATTTAATCAGTGTTTCTTAAAAGCAAAAACCTACACAGGTGTTGGGACATGGATGAAAAACAAGGAATTCCTCCTTCTTGATGAATGTGCTCATCTGAAGATCACAGAATCACACTTTCTCTTCCTTATTTTTCTTTTTGGCCCCATAGCTTTATATTCACTGGACCCTTTTAACAAAAATGGCTCTCTTCCCATACAGCAGAATATACAGTTAAAGGCCTTTACTAAAAATTGAGAGCTTTTCTTTCAGAATGGATCAACCTAAGGGATAACTGGGACCATGCTCATCCAACTTGTGGGAATGTGCTCTAATCATTTATGCACTTATGCATTAATGTCCATTATGGAAATCATGGATAGGGGTGCTACTAACTCTTCCATTGGTTATGGAGTGTGGAGATTTTGCCTACAGTTAAACCAAGAAGCTCTGACCTTTTAGAGTCCAATGTTGCTGACTTTCAGGAAGCCAAAATTGTTACACTTTTATATTGACTGCAGGTATTTTTAAACTTCTGGGGTACCTTCTGGCTTATATTGAGGTCTTCAGTGGTACAGAAACTACAGGACTGTATAGGATTGTCACATTTCTTTTCATCTAGCTTCTTGAAGTTACTGATCCCACTATCTTTGGAATAATTGGAACTTCGCACTGATGCAATGTTCTAAATCCTTTTGTTACCTTTTTTATCATTTATAGTAAATATCGTGTTACCACAAAAGGGCAATGATTGCCAATGACTTGACTAATACTATTTTATTATTATATGGTTGTGGTACGTTCCTTAACTGTTACCAATCAAGACATAGATAGTTTAAAAGAAAATCATCAATTGACTACAATATTTTGCTATTATTTGCCACAACTGTGCATATGCAACATATGCAACTGTGGTAATCTTATGGAAACATTAACAAATATTATTTTTCAAAAGAAAGAAAGAACATTCTTATAAATATGAAAATGTGATTTAAATCTCTTTAAAATTTATGTTTGCCTTCACACTTGCAAATAATTTGAAAATGGCTGGGTATCTAATCGGTTGTTTTTACTTTTAAGCACTGTAATCTTTGTTATTATATACACTTTAACTGCAGTTATTTCTACTGATTGTGAACACTACCTAACACTAAATCAGAGAACTGGCATTTTATCATACATATATACCATATCTATATGCTAACAAACAGAGTGTGGTGATGGCATAAGGCGAGTTGGCTCTGATCACAGAAATGATAATTGGTACTTGAGCTTGTAAAATCAGAAGAAAGTTCTTGTTCTTAAATTCAGAAAATTGAATTTACTTTTAAGCTTACATATTTTGATAGAGTAGTATTCTTTCACTAAGTTCTTTTAGTGTAGTTCAGTCCTCCTATCAGTTGGTCCTGCTTACAATTTCAGTATGTTTAAGTTGTTTAAGCTGTTTTCAGTATAAGATCATTCTGTTGTTAGGCCATTTATTACAAGCAGATTTTTTTCTTGTTAAATTTTGTTTTATTAAGTACTGTTTGTCATTTCATTAAGTTATAAATTGTAAGTTAGAATTTAAGAAAATAGTGCATAGAAGTATCAGGTTTTCTGTCTAGAACAATGTTTTCCCTTCCAATGCAGGCACCTCCGGGCCTCAAAAAGAATCTCTTGCGAACCTATGAATCTTGGACACCAGAGCAAATTAATAAAAAGGGAAATTTGTCTCGAGCACATTCTCTCTTTTGTTTAGCATGGTTTCATGCTGTATGCCAAGAAAGAAGAAATTATATACCTCAGGTAATAATTTTTTTTGCTACCTTTTTAAAAATTTACCCCATTTATTAGCTTTTATACTTGGAAGTATTTTTCATCAGGTATATGTTAGATCATGTTCAGAGATGAGTAAAACTTGGATACTTCTGGTGCCTGCCTTCATTATTGTCTCCGAATTCATTGCAAAATAAGATCTTGGTAGCCTAAATTCCTATCCCCTTGAAAATTGCTACTGCCTGGATGGGGTTATTTTGTGATTTGTGTACTAACTGACACTGATGCAGGAGTGAGGTCCCATGGAAAAGATTATGTGAATCCTGTTTGCTTGGGACAGGAAAAAAAGTTTTGGAAACTTACACGGTTGAATGGAAGATGTGAGAAAAGAGACACTTTGGTGGGAAGGAGGAGATGATACTGTCTACTCTTTCTGCACACAAACCCTGTTCAAGGAGAAGGAAGAACAAGGGAATTTACTCACTTGTTGCGAGGATTATAATGGTTTTCAGACTGTGATGTGTTTTTTCCTTAGATAAATTTTTGTTTAAAGCAAACATTTCTTTCTGGCTGCAGATGCTTAAATTAAACAGAACAAAACCCTAACCAACAAACTGTTCTATGTCTTGTTTATTTTATTTAGAATAGTGGTGAAATTAACCTGTCATCTTAAAGATCTGATCTGACAGAGCCTGGAATGTTTGAGAGTTTTTTATTCATTCTGAGTTTGTGATTTAGAAGGTTGTCTGCCTCTTGTAGTAACAGACTTTGAATATGGTGTTCAAGAAGTAGAATAGGTGAAAATATTTAAAGTACTGATCTGATAGATGAACTCTCATTTGGCTTTGTTCAATTTCACGTTCATTTACGACCAGCTTTCCAAGTGACACAAGACAGGATTACTGCTTTTTCCTTAATTCCACTGTAGCTGTGTTTGTCTCGTGCAGACTTAGTGATGATTTTATATTTTGCTTCAAGATTACCAGTTTCTAACTGGTACAGTTAGAATGCTACAGGCTTGGGGAAGAGTGGCTGGAAAGCTGCCTGGCAGAAAAGGACCTGGGGGTG
>NW_008794860.1:1140482-1145564 GCF_000699145.1 Aptenodytes forsteri | reverse complement strand
CTCGGCACTCGGCAGAAAAGACTTCGGCGTCCTGGCGGGTGATAAGCGAGCCAGCCAGCAACGTGCCCTTGCGGCAAAGACCATTGGCCTCTTGGGCTGCTTTAGAGCATTGCCTGCCAGCAGGTCAAGGGAGGTGATCCTTCCCCTCTGGTCAGCCCTGTTGAGACACATCTGGAGTGCTGTGTCCAGTTCTGGGCTCCCCAGTACAAGAGAGGCATGGGCATACTGGAGCTAGTCCAGTAAAGGGCCACAAAGGTGATGAAGGGACTGGAGCACGTGTCGTATAAGGAGAGACTGAGAGAACTGGGATTGTTCAGCCTGGAAAAGAGAAGCCTTGGGGGCAATCTTATTATTTATTGTGTATCGGCTGATGGGAAGGAGTAAAGGAGACAGAGCCAGGCTCTTCACAGTGGTGTCCCGTGACAGAACAAGAGGCCATGGGCACAAACTGAAATACAGGAAATGTATTTAAACATTAAGACAAAACTTTTTTACTGTGAGGATGGTCAAACAGCGGAACAGGTTGCCCAGAGAGGCTGTGGAGTCTCCATCCTTGGAGATACTGAAAATCTGACTGGATACAGTTCTGGGCAACCTGCTGTAGTTGACACTGCTTTGATCAGGGGGTTGGACTAGACAGTCTCCAGAGGTTCCTTCCAACTTCAACAGTTCTGTGTTTTTAGGTACCAGATATAGTTGTCATTTTGCCTAAAGAGCAGAATGATTCATGGGTTAACAGAATTTTCTTCTTTACTGAAAGCACAGAAAAAAAAATTATTATGATTATGTTTTAGAGATTATCAAAATGAATGGATTGAGAGAAAATCTGTTAGAGTTTTTTTGAGCTATGTTTCTTCCAAGACACATAAAAGAAAACTGTTGCCGTTGTTCTCAGTCAGTTGTCAAACAACTTTGGTAGCTTCAGTGAAAAATATGTCTGTTTCAGATGCAGGTAAAGCACCAGCAGTATGTTTTCATACATTCAGTACTTACATATTTTTTGTGAAGCCCTTGTATTTGAAATAGCATTTGACAATATATGTTCTCTTAGAACTCCATTTTCGTATCTTCAGTTTTCTGTGAATCATGATATGTGAAGTGTGCATACAACAACCACTTGAAGAAAAAGAAATTAATTTAGCTATACAGTTGTTGAAAGTCATCGAGATCTGCTATTGATATGCAGCCCACATTCCAAGCCTTCGTCTTTTGAGCCTTCTGGTGTTTTTTTACTTAAAAGAAGTCAAGAACTGCGATATATTTTTGTGCTCTGAATTGAGGATCTGGGAGGGAGTTGCAAATATTTTGACAAGGCTAGGATGAACTTTGAACTTGAGCATGATGGGCATATAGAATGTGTGGAGACAAGACATCTTGAACAATAGTCTTTTGAATAACCTCACTTGTAAAAACAGCTAAAGAATTTTTAGACAAGCCTAACTTTCTAATTTAGGATATTATAATTTTGTAAATACTTTTTTTTATTTTAAAAAAAAAAACAAAACCTACTTCAATATATAACATCTCTTTAATAGGAACTGAATACATTACAGCCTCAATCAAACTTCCGCCTTTGGCTTACTACTGAAGTTCATCCAAAATTTACTCCGATTTTGCTTCAGTCAAGTCTGAAAATAACTTACGAAGTAAGATCTGTTTGGAAAGCTTTTATTCCATGTTTTCAAAGAATGAACTTTGATGTATAGTAAACTATATGTTTAGATAGAATAAAGTTTGGATAATGTGGACTGTTTTCATAGCTGGTTTTGCCTTGTATTTCAATTAGATGTAATACAAAAAATGCTATGAATTTACCTTGAAAAAGATTTTTAATGATCATTTATAATGTATATGTGGAAATTTGCAGAAGCTGTGCTTTAAAAGGAAGGTTTGTAAAATTTCTTTCCAGATATTTTTTCCAATTGAAAGTCTGAACTGAAAGTACTCGTTTGGTTTTGTGCTCCAAATTCTTTTGTGCATTTAATCAGTGTTTCTTAAAAGCAAAAACCTACACAGGTGTTGGGACATGGATGAAAAACAAGGAATTCCTCCTTCTTGATGAATGTGCTCATCTGAAGATCACAGAATCACACTTTCTCTTCCTTATTTTTCTTTTTGGCCCCATAGCTTTATATTCACTGGACCCTTTTAACAAAAATGGCTCTCTTCCCATACAGCAGAATATACAGTTAAAGGCCTTTACTAAAAATTGAGAGCTTTTCTTTCAGAATGGATCAACCTAAGGGATAACTGGGACCATGCTCATCCAACTTGTGGGAATGTGCTCTAATCATTTATGCACTTATGCATTAATGTCCATTATGGAAATCATGGATAGGGGTGCTACTAACTCTTCCATTGGTTATGGAGTGTGGAGATTTTGCCTACAGTTAAACCAAGAAGCTCTGACCTTTTAGAGTCCAATGTTGCTGACTTTCAGGAAGCCAAAATTGTTACACTTTTATATTGACTGCAGGTATTTTTAAACTTCTGGGGTACCTTCTGGCTTATATTGAGGTCTTCAGTGGTACAGAAACTACAGGACTGTATAGGATTGTCACATTTCTTTTCATCTAGCTTCTTGAAGTTACTGATCCCACTATCTTTGGAATAATTGGAACTTCGCACTGATGCAATGTTCTAAATCCTTTTGTTACCTTTTTTATCATTTATAGTAAATATCGTGTTACCACAAAAGGGCAATGATTGCCAATGACTTGACTAATACTATTTTATTATTATATGGTTGTGGTACGTTCCTTAACTGTTACCAATCAAGACATAGATAGTTTAAAAGAAAATCATCAATTGACTACAATATTTTGTTCTTATTTGCCACAACTGTGCATATGCAACATATGCAACTGTGGTAATCTTATGGAAACATTAACAAATATTATTTTTCAAAAGAAAGAAAGAACATTCTTATAAATATGAAAATGTGATTTAAATCTCTTTAAAATTTATGTTTGCCTTCACACTTGCAAATAATTTGAAAATGGCTGGGTATCTAATCGGTTGTTTTTACTTTTAAGCACTGTAATCTTTGTTATTATATACACTTTAACTGCAGTTATTTCTACTGATTGTGAACACTACCTAACACTAAATCAGAGAACTGGCATTTTATCATACATATATAACATATCTATATGCTAACAAACAGAGTGTGGTGATGGCATAAGGCGAGTTGGCTCTGATCACAGAAATGATAATTGGTACTTGAGCTTGTAAAATCAGAAGAAAGTTCTTGTTCTTAAATTCAGAAAATTGAATTTACTTTTAAGCTTACATATTTTGATAGAGTAGTATTCTTTCACTAAGTTCTTTTAGTGTAGTTCAGTCCTCCTATCAGTTGGTCCTGCTTACAATTTCAGTATGTTTAAGTTGTTTAAGCTGTTTTCAGTATAAGATCATTCTGTTGTTAGGCCATTTATTACAAGCAGATTTTTTTCTTGTTAAATTTTGTTTTATTAAGTACTGTTTGTCATTTCATTAAGTTATAAATTGTAAGTTAGAATTTAAGAAAATAGTGCATAGAAGTATCAGGTTTTCTGTCTAGAACAATGTTTTCCCTTCCAATGCAGGCACCTCCGGGCCTCAAAAAGAATCTCTTGCGAACCTATGAATCTTGGACACCAGAGCAAATTAATAAAAAGGGAAATTTGTCTCGAGCACATTCTCTCTTTTGTTTAGCATGGTTTCATGCTGTATGCCAAGAAAGAAGAAATTATATACCTCAGGTAATAATTTTTTTTGCTACCTTTTTAAAAATTTACCCCATTTATTAGCTTTTATACTTGGAAGTATTTTTCATCAGGTATATGTTAGATCATGTTCAGAGATGAGTAAAACTTGGATACTTCTGGTGCCTGCCTTCATTATTGTCTCCGAATTCATTGCAAAATAAGATCTTGGTAGCCTAAATTCCTATCCCCTTGAAAATTGCTACTGCCTGGATGGGGTTATTTTGTGATTTGTGTACTAACTGACACTGATGCAGGAGTGAGGTCCCATGGAAAAGATTATGTGAATCCTGTTTGCTTGGGACAGGAAAAAAAGTTTTGGAAACTTACACGGTTGAATGGAAGATGTGAGAAAAGAGACACTTTGGTGGGAAGGAGGAGATGATACTGTCTACTCTTTCTGCACACAAACCCTGTTCAAGGAGAAGGAAGAACAAGGGAATTTACTCACTTGTTGCGAGGATTATAATGGTTTTCAGACTGTGATGTGTTTTTTCCTTAGATAAATTTTTGTTTAAAGCAAACATTTCTTTCTGGCTGCAGATGCTTAAATTAAACAGAACAAAACCCTAACCAACAAACTGTTCTATGTCTTGTTTATTTTATTTAGAATAGTGGTGAAATTAACCTGTCATCTTAAAGATCTGATCTGACAGAGCCTGGAATGTTTGAGAGTTTTTTATTCATTCTGAGTTTGTGATTTAGAAGGTTGTCTGCCTCTTGTAGTAACAGACTTTGAATATGGTGTTCAAGAAGTAGAATAGGTGAAAATATTTAAAGTACTGATCTGATAGATGAACTCTCATTTGGCTTTGTTCAATTTCACGTTCATTTACGACCAGCTTTCCAAGTGACACAAGACAGGATTACTGCTTTTTCCTTAATTCCACTGTAGCTGTGTTTGTCTCGTGCAGACTTAGTGATGATTTTATATTTTGCTTCAAGATTACCAGTTTCTAACTGGTACAGTTAGAATGCTACAGGCTTGGGGAAGAGTGGCTGGAAAGCTGCCTGGCAGAAAAGGACCTGGGGGTGCTGGTTGACAGCCAGCTGAACATGAGCCGGCAGTGTGCCCAGGCGGCCAAGAAGGCCAATGGCATCCTGGCCTGTATCAGAAATAGTGCGGCCAGCAGGAGTAGGGAAGTGATCGTGCCCCTGTACTCGGCACTGGTGAGGCCGCACCTCGAATACTGTGTTCAGTTTTGGGCCCCTCACTACAAGAAGGACGTCGAGGTGCTGGAGCGTGTCCAGAGAAGGGCAACGAGGCTGGTGAGGGGTCTGGAGAACAAGTCTTATGAGGAGCGGCTGAGGGAACTGGGGTTGTTTAGCCTGGAGA
>NW_008794860.1:1122930-1140265 GCF_000699145.1 Aptenodytes forsteri | reverse complement strand
ATTCTATTCTATTCTATTCTATTCTATTCTATTATTGCTGGACTGCAATCCCAGCTAGATGCTCTTGTATTTTATAATGAATTTCAGGTTGTTTTGGGTCCATGTACAGATCTGTCAAAAAAATAATACGTGAACACTGTTGAGAGACTGTAGCATCTTTCCAGTTTATGACCTTCAGGATGACTGGCTGATAGCTTGATTGTGATCTGTGGAGCAGCTGCAGTCTTGACCTGAGACTGTATCCATCTCACTGGATATGTGCATGTTATCTGACACGTTTGCATGTTTCTCATCATGAGTCCTATGCTCCTGTTCCTATGATACCATCCATATGCAAAGGTACAACCATAAGAAGATACAGCAACAGGAGATACCTTTGAGATCTGGATTTCCTGAGTTCTGTATCATATAACAATATTTATTTATACTTACCCATTTACATTGAAAGGTTTTTGTGAGAATTACATACACATTACACATTAATGCTATATAAAGAATAATGCCACCAAGAACAGAAAGAAGGTACAAACTGAGAATGATTAAAATATGCATATGGCGGTCAGCAGTTTTGCTGTAATAGTAGAAGTAATTGCTTTACTCATTAGATTTTTTTCTGTCAGTAGAGAAGTGACATAAATTAAGGAGTAAGATGATGAAAGTATAATGCAGACTGTGTTTGAAGAATCAGACCTATTTATTAAAATCCAAAGGAAACTGAAATGCAAAAAAGCCCTCAGAAATAAAATCATAATTCAATGTGTGATCTAGTCACAGATGTCAGCAAGTTTTAGCTGAAGTAAATACTGTTAGGAAACAAAAGAATGAATCGTAAGTATACATTCCTCTTACTCCATGTATTCTAGTTTTTTGTAAGTATGTAAAAATAAATGCACTGGTAGAGCTGATTTTTTTTTATACCGCTGAATGTTTCCAGAGATGCACTTCCGAGGACATAGGTTGTCTCTTTTTTCATTCAATATTAAGTATTATACAGTATTCATTAACCACCTAATATTTGTATTTTACTTCATGATCATCATTGTGTGACTAATTAAATTCTTTGGATTTCTTTTAATGGTAGGGTTGGACCAAGTTTTATGAATTTTCTTTATCTGATCTCCGTGCTGGTTTTGACATTATTGATAGACTTTTTGAGGGTAAGTCACTTCTTAAGGAAAGATTTCTCACCTCTGCAGCATAACCCTTCTGAATGTCTCTCATTTAAAATTTTTAGAATATTAAAAACTTTCACAGTAATTTTTATAATTTGGTTACTTTGCATGATTGTTTTGTTTGGAGTGGGGCCATTCTGTTTAAAGGTTGCTTTGAAGGTATTTAAATTTTGCATTTGAATCTTCATTGGAACATTTTCACAAATATAAACACACAACCAGGTAGTTAGGTAACTATATCAGTATGGGAAGTAGTCTGACCCTGAATCAGCTGTGCTTAAGCTTTATCAGACTTTTTTTGGATGTAGATCCAGACTCTGAGCATATGACTGTATTAGTAAACTGATAAGGGCTGGACACAGGCTCAAAACTATTCCATGATCAGGTTTATTTTTTCCCAAATTTGGCTTATGCAGACTGGCATTCTCGTAGGCAGTGACAAGGCATGGTTTGTGAGATAGCAGAGCCTGGAGACTCTTTCCAATAGGCAGCAGGTAAGAGGTTACCTTATTTTGGGGCAAAGGAGAGTTTAGCTGTATGGATGCAGGCCGCCTTGTGCCATCTGACCTTGGGTTCAAGCAGGACCTGTCCCATTTTACCATTAGTAGAGATGTTGCATGAAGAGCTTTATCTTTCTACAACACTCAGATAAGAGTGGAGATGCTGCAAGGCTCATCACCAGTAAGCAAAGCTAGAAACACAGGGTGAATCATAATTCCATTTTTGGGAGGTTGAGTAAAAGGATAATTTCTTTCTGCCAAGAACTATTCTGCTCAGCTTCTTGAGTTCAGAGGAATAAAAAGGAAATACAGGAATGCCTGGAAGATGAAGTCTTCTGTCTCAATTCCTTCCCACTGTGAACTCCCCCCATATATTGAATAAATTAATTGAATATGAATTGAATATGAATGAATTCTTCATATTGAAACTCACTATTAGAGCCCACTTCATTGTTCTGTTAAGTAGCGTAGTAATTTCTTAATATTAGTTAATATGACAAAGGTATCTTTTGAAAGAAGGTACAAACTGAGAATGATTAAAATATGCATATGGCGGTCAGCAGTTTTGCTGTAATAGTAGAAGTAATTGCTTTACTCATTAGATTTTTTTCTGTCAGTAGAGAAGTGACATAAATTAAGGAGTAAGATGATGAAAGTATAATGCAGACTGTGTTTGAAGAATCAGACCTATTTATTAAAATCCAAAGGAAACTGAAATGCAAAAAAGCCCTCAGAAATAAAATCATAATTCAATGTGTGATCTAGTCACAGATGTCAGCAAGTTTTAGCTGAAGTAAATACTGTTAGGAAACAAAAGAATCGTAAGTTTACATTCCTCTTACTCAATGTATTCTAGTTTTTTGTAAGTATGTAAAAATAAATGCACTGGTAGAGCTGATTTTTTTTTATACCGCTGAATGTTTCCAGAGATGCACTTCCGAGGACATAGGTTGTCTCTTTTTTCATTCAATATTAAGTATTATACAGTATTCATTAACCACCTAATATTTGTATTTTACTTCATGATCATCATTGTGTGACTAATTAAATTCTTTGGATTTCTTTTAATGGTAGGGTTGGACCAAGTTTTATGAATTTTCTTTATCTGATCTCCGTGCTGGTTTTGACATTATTGATAGACTTTTTGAGGGTAAGTCACTTCTTAAGGAAAGATTTCTCACCTCTGCAGCATAACCCTTCTGAATGTCTCTCATTTAAAATTTTTAGAATATTAAAAACTTTCACAGTAATTTTTATAATTTGGTTACTTTGCATGATTGTTTTGTTTGGAGTGGGGCCATTCTGTTTAAAGGTTGCTTTGAAGGTATTTAAATTTTGCATTTGAATCTTCATTGGAACATTTTCACAAATATAAACACACAACCAGGTAGTTAGGTAACTATATCAGTATGGGAAGTAGTCTGACCCTGAATCAGCTGTGCTTAAGCTTTATCAGACTTTTTTTGGATGTAGATCCAGACTCTGAGCATATGACTGTATTAGTAAACTGATAAGGGCTGGACACAGGCTCAAAACTATTCCATGATCAGGTTTATTTTTTCCCAAATTTGGCTTATGCAGACTGGCATTCTCGTAGGCAGTGACAAGGCATGGTTTGTGAGATAGCAGAGCCTGGAGACTCTTTCCAATAGGCAGCAGGTAAGAGGTTACCTTATTTTGGGGCAAAGGAGAGTTTAGCTGTATGGATGCAGGCCGCCTTGTGCCATCTGACCTTGGGTTCAAGCAGGACCTGTCCCATTTTACCATTAGTAGAGATGTTGCATGAAGAGCTTTATCTTTCTACAACACTCAGATAAGAGTGGAGATGCTGCAAGGCTCATCACCAGTAAGCAAAGCTAGAAACACAGGGTGAATCATAATTCCATTTTTGGGAGGTTGAGTAAAAGGATAATTTCTTTCTGCCAAGAACTATTCTGCTCAGCTTCTTGAGTTCAGAGGAATAAAAAGGAAATACAGGAATGCCTGGAAGATGAAGTCTTCTGTCTCAATTCCTTCCCACTGTGAACTCCCCCCATATATTGAATAAATTAATTGAATATGAATTGAATATGAATGAATTCTTCATATTGAAACTCACTATTAGAGCCCACTTCATTGTTCTGTTAAGTAGCGTAGTAATTTCTTAATATTAGTTAATATGACAAAGGTATCTTTTTTTAAAGTCTTTGCATTTTATATATTTTCAAAGTAAAGTTACGAACTGATATTTAGAGATAATTTATGATCGTTGACTTAAATGAGATTTATGGATGATTAGTACTTCTGGAACTGGACCTTATTTATACAGACTTGAAACATACAGTGATGTGAAGAGGTTGAGTCATTAACTATCAGTGATAATCATTAATCTAATCATTAACTATTGCTGTGAAGATAACTTTTCTAACTAAGGAATGATTGAAGTATTTGGAAACAACAGTTACCACCAATAAAACCCCCCTTAAAGTAATTGCTGATTCCTTTTTTCAAGTGACTTTAAGAAGTACCTTTCTGATCAAGCTCTTACCTGCACATGAAAGCTATAGGGTGTAAGTAGATCGTTGTCCCATGTAGGTGTTTTGGACAGCTGTGATAGAAGGGAGGGAAAATAAGTTATTTTGAGCTTGTGGGATATACTTAAGCCAGAGTAATCTAATTGCAACATCAGTCTGGCCAGGAAACTAATAGTAACATGCTTAGTTTTATGTGCTATGTTACGTGATTTATAATGATTTACAAAGTACCTATCCTGGACCTCTTTGTGTTTGAAAGATGACATTTCCAGTAATGTTATCTATTTTGAGCATGATCTGGTTTTGGTTCAATCAATCAGTTTATTTTATGAGATCAGATGGTACTGTGATACAAAATAGTGTACAAAATTTTGAACAAGGGAAATTCTTTTGATTTATCACAAAGGAGCACATAATTAAAATTTTAATAGCATAATTTCTGACATGCATATAACCAATCAGTTTTTCTACAATAAAAAACACTTCAAGACTTAAGTAATATTTCTAATAAATCACTTTGAAACACAGTAAGTGTTTGTTTTATCAATGACAAATATTTACAAACTCATTGAAGTTTCTGCAACTTTTATTATTCGGTAATATAGAAGAAAAACAACATATGATGTGTTTGTATTTTTTTATTTCACTGAAGAACTGCAATGACAAGAAGAAATGCTTATAATGCAATGCTATCCATTGATACAAAACTAATATTAATTAATTTATAGGTTCCAAAGATTTTCAGTGGGAATTTGTGCATGGCTTGTTTGAAAATGCAATTTATGGAGGCCGTGTAGATAATTACTTCGATATGAGGGTTCTTCGGTCCTACTTGGAGCAGCTTTTCAATCTACAAGTCATTGGCAGTTTAAATGCTAGAGGCAAGAAGATGACTAGTTTCCCGTATTCAATCTCTTTACCGAATTCCTGCAGTATTTTGGTAGGTATACATCTTCTATCATCTAATATAGAAACAAAGTTATTTTCAAGAATTATTTTTGGAAATAATTCCACAAAGAAAACCAGAGTTACAATCCAAAGGATACCTCCATTTATTTAAGACTTCTTTTGTGTGGAGCACTAATTCTTAAGTTGTCAGAACTATTCTGCTAGTCTGTTTGGTCAGTCTCCTTTTTTATATCTCATTGGACTATGGTGCAGAGCAGCATAGCTATGAAGAACTGAGTAAAAGAAATTGGGTCAATTTAGGACAAAGAAAGATATCATTGACTTTTTATATAACTTAGTATATTAACATAATAGCACTTTTGTACAGACTGCTAAACATTCCTATAACTTCTGGATGAAATAGGAAAATCTAAATATATCTCCTTATTTACAAAATATATCAACATTCTGACATAATCTGCTAACATGCCATGGAGGGTATATGACATTTTATTTGGAGATAAATATGGATTCTGATTCTCTTTTAGTATTCCTTTAGTGTAAACAAGAGGGAATTCAACAGAGTCTAAAGAACTGATCTCTCCCTATCCTTTCACGTACTATTGTTGTTGTTACTATTGTTAAGATTCATTTGCATTTTAATGTAGGACTCCATACTAGACCTCTAATATAAGTTGATGTAAATGGAATTATGCCAGTTAAAATAAATTGCTGTCGTTTGGCATTCTCTGCCTGGATTCTGACTGTTTAGGTTTGGGATTTGTTTTTTTTTTACTTTAAATATGATGGTTATTTTCTATAGATGTGCTGAGTTAATACCACAAAGAGGGAAGGAATAAACAAACCAGGCTGATCTCTATTCTTGTAGATAATATGGTGAAATAGATGAACCTTTCTTCTCGCCTGCGCTGAATTTAGTATCTCTGAATTTCTTATATGATTATTTATGTGAGAGTTTATACTTTTATGTCTTAAATATTTTTCTGCAAGTAGTTTTGATTAGTAGAACACTATTAATAAAGCTAAGTTTGATTACTTAAGTTAATTGGAATAATATCTCTTACTAAATAGTGTTCCTTCAGTGTTTGGTGTAGAGGTCTGCTACTGTTGTTATCGCTGAAGTGAGATTCCGTGTCAAAGTAAATCGTGTACACCTAGGACATGCTCCTGCAAGCAGAGGACAAAATACACATGATATAACATAATAAGGTGCAGCCAGACTTTCAAATAGTAAATATTTTTGGCTTTAAAGCCACAATAAAAGAGACATCCAGCACCATTAGTCTACCTTAGTCTGCAAGGCCTCTTTCTGTTTTGTACAAGAGCAGCATCACTAGTGACTGTTAGACTGTAACCACTATTGATGCTATTCTGCATCTCCAATGATCATGCAAACCTATTTTTACCTAAACAATTTCACTTTCTTTGAATGATAATATCTTCATAGATTAAAATAGAAGTGAGTGCTCTTCATTTTATAAATACATATTATACTCTATTATTCGAATTCCAAATGCTGAAATCTTTTTTCTTTTCTATAGTCATTAATCTAACTTTTAAGTTTTCAACAGAAGTATTGTAACTACTTTACAGAGACAGTCTTAGCATATTTTTCTTTTCAATTGATAGCATCACTGTAATCAGAGTTGCTTTTTGCTCTTTTAGAGTGGAAACACTATATAAAAGATTATAGTTTTTTATAAATAAAATTAAGACATTTATAAATAAGATTACCAAGATATATCATATGTTACATACTTATTTTAATCTTTGTGTTATGCAGTGCACTTATTGAAACTCTTTTGAGCATACACTGTTAATTTCATGAGCTGAACAAAAAGTTCCCTCAGTTATGTTTATTCTTTTCTTCTAATGCAGGATTATCGTAGTATTATTGAAAGCCTTCCAGAAGATGACAAACCTGACTTTTTTGGCCTGCCTGCTAATATTGCTCGTTCATCACAACGTATGATCAGTTCCCAGGTAAAGTTACATATTTCATTGACCTCTGAATCTTTTCTGCATCCAGTATAAGCTAGAGAACCCAATCACCGGTTCATAAATATGATTTTCCGTAAGAAAGTCAGAGTAAATGGAGGGATTTTTGGAATATGTTGACTTTTATGTGTAGAATATTTTAATATAACAATTATCTTTAGTTATAAAGATATTCGTTTAGGACTTAAATAAACAAAGAATTATTGAGAAAGTTTACAATAATATAATTCAGTTTATGTTGAAGAGTATCCATTATGTAAGTAGTTTCACTAGTTCTATTTATACTGTTAATCTAACTCCTGTCAATGGGATAGTTCTTAGAGCTGCTGTTCACTGCAAGTTAAGGTTTTAGTTTTGGTCACCAAATTCTAATACAATAGTTTGACAGAATATGGGTAGCCTTTTATGCTTTTTCTGAAAAAGAAATTCTGAAGAATTCTCCCAGTAGTCAGAATTCTATCTTTACTATTAGAAATGTGAAATTTTGAAAAAAAAAGTTATTCTTACTGGAGAACAGCATACAACTACTTAGGCATGTCATAATGAAATTCTCAACATAATTAAAAGTAAGTTTCAGGATTTTTGTAGTTCTTAGTTTAAAAAATCACTAATTTTAAATGTTTCCATTATTGCATTATTGTCAGATATGGCAGATGGCTATATCATAGTGAAGAGTTCTCAGCTATGATTTAATTGCAGTCTAGTCCAGATTTGAATATATGTTTAATATGTGAGAATGCAGTTATCTTAGTGCTGGAATAATAGGCAATGATCAAAGATTTTTCACCTATTTGTTTTAGAGTTGTATGTAGAAGCCTCAGCTTGGGTGAGTGACCTGGGTCACCCATTATGCTGGGTACTATTAATGGCACAGCTGGGGCAGCTGTTCTTCTCATCCTTTGTGGAGCCAGAAAATACTGAGTGTCTCTCTTGTTCTCCTCATAACTTCTATTTTGTCAGTCTAAGAAGGGAAAAGATGGGGTGATTTGAACTCTGGATGTCTTCATCATCAATACGTTGTTTGGTTTGATGGACAAAGCTTTTCATTGCTAATATTTTATCACTTCCCTTAGGTGTCAATTCAGTTGCCTAAAAATTAGTATCATCTGGAGATGCCCTATTGTATTTAAGACATCTACTAGGAGCTGCCAAATATGACACAGGATCCAAGTGAATACATTTTCTTGTTGGGCCAGCAACTGGAAGTCAGGGGCAAAATGGCACTAGAAGCCAGTGTTAAGCAACTGATTCCCACTGCTTGTGTACCCTGACCCAGTAGGGCATGGATCTGGAGGTCCTGTATCATATCTGCCTATCCATAACATTTTCTTGGATAACATACAAAGTCTCAAATGGCATTATGTGTAACAACTGAATTGAGCCACTAAGGCCTAGAGTCTAGGTAGGAGTTCAACTAAGAAGGGGCTGTACCTCAGCCTGAGTTGAAATTTGGTAATGCTTATAGGCAGGTGAAGGTCCACCTTTTGTTTATTCAGGTTTGCTGGGCATTCTAATACCTTTTAGGTCAAATATGGAGCAAGTTTAGGACTTTGAGGCAAAGCTTAAATTCTTTATTCTTTTTTTTTTTTCATTGTTTTGTACTTAAGTCTGGATGAGAGCACATGATTACTGTATAAGCACAGTTAAACAGTACAAATATTTAACTAGTGATTGGCATAGTTTATTTGACTGGTAAGTTAATTGTGTCAGATAACACGAAAGTTGATTGAACTGAGAGTCTTATGTCAGAGTTGTGAAGCGAATTGGTCTGTATATCAAGGTTTGCTTTAATTTTCTGCACAGTCCTAGCATGCTATCTTATATAACGACAAGTTATAGGGAAAAAACACAGGTTAAATCATAGAATCATAGAATACCAGGATGGAAGGGACCTCAAGGATCATCTGGTCCAACCTTTCTTGGCAAAATCAGTTGGAAGTTCCCTATAATTGGAATTGCCTATAATTTCAAGACTTAGAATTACATTTTTTAAAGAAGTATCTAATTGTTTGCTCACACTCACCTAAAAAGGCTCCATGCAGAAATTTCTTATTGGTATAAGACCTTTGATCTGTTTAAAAAAAAAAAAAATATGTCTTTGAGTATTGCATTTGTTGAATGTCAAATATAGTACTCGTAAATTTGTTTAAATATATCTGTTCACTTAAATCCATAGCTGTATTGTCAAGTTATTTGTTTTATTATTAGCACATGAAACTATAACACTATATAAAGACAAATCAATAGGATAAGGGTGCATAATACGCTGAGCTCAAGAACTCCTCTATTACAAAGCCAAAAAATGCACCGGCTCAGTGTAGCTCTGTTTGTTTTTGTCTTAAAATCTTTTACATAAACAGCAACTTTAAACGCTTTTGTTTCTGTCAGAAACACTGTAGACTGCTGATTATTTTATTTATTTCAGCTATGCTTATATAACTTGTTAAAAGCTGCGGTTGTTAAAAATGCTAGTATTTGAAAGTAAGTCCTTAGTTAACCTCCACGAAATCAGAATAGATTCAGAGTTCCTGTGTGAAGGGAAATAGGTCGTGAATGCATTTACATGCAGACTCGCACTCTACTGAACTGGTCTGTCATAGCATTGATTATAATCTATAAACTATGGATTATAATCTTGAAAATATGAGACTGCTGTAGCTACAATTCTGTGAGATGCTTCTTTGTCATATGAGAGATTTCCTCATCCTTCCAATAATAGTTTGTGGTACTTCTTTAAGTCTTATGCAATTTAAGTAACAGAAATAGGAGATTTTTCTTAAACTGTGCTTCTAACTAACTATGAATCCTACTCCCATTCCATTTCTGACAGATTGGCAGCTGTCTTAGATCCATAGGTGGTTCACAATCTGAAATTGAATGATTGCCTTCTAACAGAAGTGTTTCTCATAAATCCATTACCAAGCTAAAGCAGAGAAAAGCTGAATGAATAAGGTAGCGAGAAATAAGTTGCTACCAGCTCAGTTGCCATGACACTAGCACCAGAAAGGTGAAATTTAATACCGTGTCCACTACTTCACTGATTCTGTGCAAAGTATATGGTATATTCTCTTATAATTTGTGTCTACTATCCCATATAGTTTCTCATCTACTAGCCGTTATCATTTCTCAGTCTGTATTTTTACTAACATCTTCTTCCTTATGCCGAGATGCACAGAATTGTATCATCCACACCACTGAACTCAGGATTAGGGGAAGTAGGTTTTTTTGAAACATACATACTTCAAAGTTACTTGTTTAAACCAACTGACAGCAATTTTGACTTTAGTCATATGTTTAGGCTCAGAGATTTAAAATAATCATTCAGATATACATTGATTTTAAGTAAATTGTAATTAGCAATCTTTTATCAGTTCAAAATCTTTTTAAATAAGTATTAAAACAGGTAACATTATGGTCTATTCTATTAACCATGAAGTTAAACTAATGTAATTCTATTACAAGAAATCTGATATAATTTTATGACACTGTTTCACTACACAAGATGGAATACTTAGATAATAGAAATGTAGATTTTATATAGACTTTCTATGAATATTATTTATTTTTCATGTATAGGAATGATAGTTTGTATTGCTGCAGCAACACACTTTGCTGTAGCAGAAATTTGCTGCAGCACAGTGCAGCATTTTGCAGTGATGCAGAGATCTCTTCTGTAACCTACTGCATTGCTAATGTTTGGGTAAACCTAAAACAGCACTAAAAAGAAATGGACTTTTTTCAGTAACCTTGCAAATATTGATTATGTTTACAGCTTTTCTTTTTTCCAGAAGAGAACTTAATTTCTAATTTAAGAGCTGAATATCGCTAGCTGTATAATTTTAATATTGGTAATTACTAATTGAATTGTTAGAAATTGTGTCTTACGATGTTCTGTAGTGTAATTCAGAGAGTCTTAATACTGCATGCGTACTGGTAAGAGCCATTTTGTTTTTAAGAAAATCTTTGACTTAAATAGACATGATCTTTTCAGCAACATGACTTAGATTTTTTTCTGGATTTTGTCCTTAGTTGCTTTATGTAGGTAGAGCTAGGTAAATTTTGAGAGGCTGGATTTCTAGAGTTCACTGTGGCTCTTCAGTTCTGCCTTACCTACTGTTACAACAAGCCCTTGACACAATATCCCTTAGGTTGAATATGGTCATGAATAATCTCACATCTCTTGCTATGTTCTCTCTGCAGAACAGTGCAGTTAAAATAGAAGAGAACTCAGCTGACAGTGCAGCTGCAGGAGTCAGCATAGCTCGTCCTGTCTGTTTTACACCAGGTAGAGATTTTCTGTACAGCTGCAACTCAAGTTCCCTCACGCTCAGCAAGAGTCCTCACCACTCGGTTGCAGTCATACTCCTTTCTTCTGATCTGATAAACACTGTGTTTTTGCCTACATATTGGCCTGTATTCAGGTGGTTTAATCTCCCAGTCTAACCTATAACCAATGATTAGAGCAGTCAGAATATGTGGAGGTTTGCTTTAGGTTTCCTGTGGATGAGAAGGGTCTGTAATTTAGATCTCTCTCCAGTCACCTTTTTGCAAAGTGGGCTTTTGGCTCTGGTGTACTTGTCTCTTATTCTTGGGACCATATTTCTGTTCTTTTATGAATTCCTATGAACCAATTTTATCCTTTATTATATTTTTTAATATATAAAGATATATTTAAGACCCATACACAAAGTGTCTTAGTTAAACTAACACTTATCATGTGTGATAAATAGAATTTTTACAGACTGAAATGGACAGGCCTGCATATGTATTTTTACACCTTGGAAAAGCAGTAAGAGCTATCTTGTTCTGTGCAGGATTTAGCATACGTGCAACTAATATGACTTATTCCTAGTAACCACCCTAGGAGGATGAAATGAAAATGCAGAGCTGTTGTTTTGTCTCCCTCCTTTCTTTGCACAGCAGACTTAGTCATTGCAGGCACTTCTTAGAGAGCGTAGCATTTAAAGGCTTCTGCTAGTGTTGTGTGACCCCATCAAATCCTGTCAAATGGGTAAGCCTGCAAGTGACTACAGCCTGTAACTAGTAGCTATGTATGATCAGTCGACTGATTAATCTAAACTTTCTCCAATAATATTGTAAAGCATTTTGCAAAAAAAGCCATTCAGTAACTGGCAAATTATCCAAAACTCTTCAAATATGACTGCCAATGATAATCAATATGGCTAACATTTAGTTTGCTTAATGCTAATTTCCATATAGAATACTGTGTATAATAATTTTAATAATATCTTGCATCAGGAATTCAGCATTCTTTTACACGTACAGATTCATAATGCTTCACAGAGACTATTGTATGAGACAGGTATGTATCAGTAAGGTTGAAAAACAGGTTGTTTTCGATATTTTCATGGACAAAATGAGTACACTTTCTCACACATATCGTGCAAGGATAAAGGATGGTTACAGTCTCTCTGTATACTAATACAGCATCTTGATTCTTCTGTGTCCACCATCCCAGGAATGGCAAGTGGAAGGCAAGCCTGTGGACTTGCAGTTCACTTTTTAGGACCTCTTGGGGGTGATTGTGCATACATGATTGAAACTTACTTTTTAAAGTTCGTGGAGGACTGTTTCACGTGAGTGGGACCCCACACTGGAGCAGGGGAAGAGAGTGAGGAGGAAGGAGTGGCAGAGACACATGTAATGAACTGACCACAACCTCCATTCTCCATCCCCCTGCACTGCTCGGGGGGAGGAGGTAGAGAAGTTGAGAATGAAGTTGAGCCCGGGAAGAAGAGAGAGATGGGGGAAGGTGTTTTAAGATTTGTTTTTATTTCTCATTATCCTACTCTGATTTGTAGTAGTAGTAGTAAATTAAATTAATTTCCCCAAGTTGAGTTTGTTTTGCCCGTGACAGTAATTGCTGAGTGATCTCTCCCTGTCCTTATTTCGACCCACGAGCCTTTTGTTATATTTTCTCCCCTGCCGTCCTGCTGAGGAGGGGAGTGATAGAGCAGCTTGGTGGGCACCTGGTGGCCAGCCAAGGTCAACCCACCACATCTTCAAAGTGCTTAAGGGCATCACAAATGTAAAATAATCCTCTGAGCTTCAGATTGTTGAAGAGTCTGCAGACTGTAGCTTCTTACCAATTTTTCAATGAAATACTATAAAATTATTTAATTGTAGATTTTGTATACCAATTAAAAATGTTGAGCTGTGAATATTTATAACTTCAAATAAATGGGTTCCAATTCACTTCAGCTGAAGTTGCTGAGAGTATTTCTTCTCCTATATTTTGACCTTCATCATTTTATTTGCTTTTGAACCAGGCCAGTGATACTCTGCAGTTCTGATGGTTCAGATTTTGCAAGAAAATTACTTGCTTTAAGAACCTGTTTCAAATTTTAGTCTCAAATATAATCCAAATCTGACTAGTATTTTCTGTGGCAGGGTAGAGGATACAAGATAATTTAATTTTCCCAAATACATTTCTCTCAAACCCAGCTGCATGCTTGTCTTTGCCTGTTTTGTCTCTGAGTGAGTGACGGGAATCACTCTCACTTCTCCCAGTTAGCAACTCCATTATTTTTATTATCTGAAAGTAATTGCAGAAGGATGGTTCCTTGAGATACTCCTTTTTCTTTTAATCCTAGATATTTATCTCAGCTCTTTTGATAATAATTGATTCTGCTTTTCTGTCCCATCTAACCAATCTCAAACGTCTTCGTGGAATCCATCTGGTATTCATGAAGGCACCATAGAGTTGAACAATTCCTGTAACTTTAATGTGCTTCTTTGTATTGTTAACAAGAGAACTGACTTGCTGTTTGACATATTTAAAGGAATGCCTTTCCCATTATGTTATACTCTAGGTGCTTTCTTCCGACCTTCTGCCCCTCCATTTCTCTTTGGACTTCGGTCATAACTGCCTGACAAACCTAGTTTAAAGCTCTGCTTGCTAGTAGCAAGCCTGTTGGCAGATACTCTTGTTACACTTTGTTATACGAATTGTCTGCCCCTAGCTGTCAATCCCTCTCAAACAAGGTGTCATAGCCATAAAAGCCAAAGTCATGTCTGCATAATCCCAGCTCTGCAACCAAATATTGTGACCTGGTTGCATGGTCACATGCATCCATTCCTGTCCCATTCCCTTCACTAGCAGAATGGGGGAGAACACCAGCTGGGCCCCCATGTCCATGGTCACCTGCCACTTCCTCTGAACGGCAGTGGTTCTGATCCATGAGTCAGGCTCAGGTAGCCCACATGCCTCCCCAATAGAACTTTTTCCTCCTCACCTGTTTCTACTCATTCTGCAATTGCACTTCTGCAGGTGGAGAAAGAGCCTTTTCCTCCTTGCTCGAAGTCACAAACTTCCCCTTTTATTTACCAGTATGGACATATTCTTTTGGGTAGTCATTACAGGATGGCAGATAAACTAACATAAGAGAAAAAATATTTTCTATACTACGGATGATTTTCATCTAACAAAGCTTTATTTTTCTCAGAGTTAGGTGCCTAATCTGATGGTTATCTAGGCTTCCTGTATGTTACAGTCCATCTCCAAAGAATAACACATTTCTACCTGCCATAGAGTGAATTATGTAGACCTGTGAAGTCCTGTTTCTTTCACTGATATTATCTTCAGTTAGTGTTTTAGTATTTCTTAAAATACCTCCTGTATTAATACCAAATATTTTATTTAGAAGTTATTCTTTAATACATTTCCCACAAGTCAATGTTATTTTAAATGTAGATTTTGTGGAATAAAAGTGTATCTTTGAAATACCATAGAGTGAATTATGTAGACCTGTGAAGTCCTGTTTCTTTCACTGATATTATCTTCAGTTAGTGTTTTAGTATTTCTTAAAATACCTCCTGTATTAATACCAAATATTTTATTTAGAAGTTATTCTTTAATACATTTCCCACAAGTCAATGTTATTTTAAATGTAGATTTTGTGGAATAAAAGTGTATCTTTGAAATACACAGAGAGGTGTCAGATTTATTTGAAATACACAGAGAGGTTCTGTCAGATTTATAGTTCAAGTCTGAGAGGATATTTTGTTAAAATCCTACTAGAAAAGACTTGTGATCTATTTATTGATTCAAGCCACTTCAAATTCCCCTGATCGATAGTGGAATAATTTCACGTGAGTTTGTTTTTCTTTTAAATTTCTAGTTACTGTGATAGAAAAATATGATAAGCCCAATTCAAAGCCAACTGAAGCTAAAAAAAAGAAGCCCCAGTGTAATTCATCTCATCTAACTTGAATCATATGAATATTAGCCACCTCATCTTAACTAGTTATCCATTTTTTTGTCACTAAAGAAAGACAAGCAGCTACAGGGAGTAATTTGTGCCATTTTTAGGTAGGCATCTACAATAAAGGGGTGAATCACCTTTTGGAAGTACCTTTTTCTTTCCATTGAACTTTGGATCCAGCACTGTAATAATGTCAACAGCATTTCTAAAAATTGTGTAATGAACATTTTAATGATGATTTAAGAGATGAAAGAAAACTGCCATAACTACCAGGTTGTTGGTTATGCAGAAATGGGAGGGTCTGTCTTCTACTGAAAGCTGGACTATTTGAAAAATTAGATATTCGTTGGGACAGGAATTGAAACATAGTTGTTTCTCCCATTTCTGCACTGAGTGTTGTACAATCCAGATAGTTATCCCACTTTCATTTCATATCTAAGTATTCAATATAAAATTGAAGAGTTCAGGAGAAAGAAGTGAAAATTCAAAATTCTTAAAGCATGCAGGTTATAGTGCTTGTCTCAAAGATGTTGATAATTTTCTTAGAAATGCTAAGAAATGAAAAGGAGATTTTATTAATTAGTAAACAGATTTTTTTGTTTGTTTTGTTTTCCAGGGCAGTGAAAGACCAACACATTTCAAATTTCATTTGTTTGTTATCAGTTTTATTTTATTCAACTGCTAAAGCAAGTGAATGGTTCCCACAACTAATTATGCATCCTTAGGCAAAGCCATCATTCACATTCATAGAAGGGAGTGTGCTTGTGAGACTGACCTGTTACTTGCCCACTGACAGGAACTTTTCAAGAATGCAGTTTGAGATTAAGACTTTTTTTTTTTTTAAATGAAGTTAAAAATGTAAATGCTATCTTAAGTTAAAATTAATGCATGAGAAACAGAAGGAAAGCCATGCACACCAATATAAGGTGGCATGAAAGGATTGGAATCCTAGTTAGAAAGTTTTCTTAGATCACATAATTATAGAAATGCTGGTTAGAAGGGACCTCTGGAGTTTATGTAGTCCAACCTCCTTCTCTAAGTGGAACTGTTGCCAACACTGTCTGTCTTTGTCTGTGTGCACTGTGTACCATCATCCAAGTTGTTCACGGAGAAATTGAATGGTATGGGCCCCAGTATCAAACCCTGGTTTCCTTCTCTTCTCACTAGCTGCCAGCCAGACGTCCAGCCCTTGATCACTACCATTTGACTTGAGCAATACAGCCAGTTTTTCATCTAGCCCATTCTTCGAGATCGTGCTTCAATTCCATACTTCCTCAGCTTCCAGAATAGGAATGTGATTGAAGATGATGTCAAAAGCCTTATTAGCAGTATCCCCCGCTCTTCCCTTATTCACATAGCCATTTCATCACAGAAGGCAATCAGGTTGGTCAAGCATTGTTTGCTCTTGGTAAAGCCATGTTGACTGTTTCCGATTGCCTTCTTTTTCCTCTAGTGTTTGGAAGTGGATTCCATGTTGATGTGTTCCATGATGTCTTCAGGGACAGAGAGGTGGAATCAGGTGGAATAGTCATTCCATGAATCCTCCATCCATTTCTTAAGGCAGGCATAATGTTACCCGTACCAGCAGTAAGAATTTTCTCTGATTGCCATGATTTTTCATATGCAGTACAGAGCAGCCTTGCCATCACATTGGCCAACAGCCATGGGTGAATCTTACATGTATTTCATTGATTTGAGTAGAATCATGGAATCATTTAGGTTGGAAAAGACCGTTAAGATCATTGAGTCCAACTGTAAACCTAAACACTGCCAAGTCCCACTAAACCATGTTCCTAAGCACCATGTTTACAGGTCTTTTAAATACCTCCAGGGATTTCTCAACCACTTCCCTGGGCAGCCTGTTCCAGTGCTTGATAACCTTTTCGGTGAAGAAATGTTTCCAAATATCCAATCTAAACCTCCCCTGGCACAACTTGAGGCCGTTTCCTCTCGTCCTATCACTTGTTACTTGGGAGAAGAGACCGACACCCACCTCGCTACAACCTCCTTTCAGGTAG
>NW_008794860.1:1114036-1122638 GCF_000699145.1 Aptenodytes forsteri | reverse complement strand
ACCAACAGCCCCAGGTCCTTTTCCGACAGGCAGCTTTCCAGCCACTCTTCCCCAAGCCTGTAGCGCTGCATGGGGTTGTTGTGGCCGAAGTGCAGGACCCGGCACTTGGCCTTGTTGAACTGCATACAGTTGGCCTGGGCCCATCGATCCAGTCTGTCCAGATCCCTCTGCAGAGCCTTCCTACCCTCGAGCAGATCAACGTTCCCACCCAACTTGGTGTCGTCTGCAAACTTGTTGAGGGTGCACTTGATCCCCTCATCCAGATCATAGATAAAGATATTGAACAGAACTGGCCCCAACACTGAGCCCCGGGAAACACCACTTGTGACCGGCTGCCAACTGGATGTAACTTCATGTTCATGTATGAGTATGTTCATGTTCTCTAAGTAGACTGTTTCTGTCCCATTATTAGCCACTCCTTTCCTTCCTAAACCATGCACAGAGGCCATTGAATACTTCAGGCGTTTATGTACCATCCCTCACTTATGTTCTCTTGCATTCGTCAAATGCCCCATGTTTTCTTTGAACTTTTGCATATGTGTTGAAACCCATCTTACCCTCAATGTTCCTTGCTAGTCTTATCTCCAGCTGGGCTTTAGCTTTTCTAATTTCATCCGGAAGTGCCCAAGCAGTGCTTTTATCTTCTTTCTTTCTCTGTCCTTGATTTTGCTGCTTATGTGTTCCTTTTTTTTTGTCTTCCAACCCATTGAGACACTCCCTGCTTACCGAAACAGTCATTCTGCTGAAAATCCTGGTCCTTCTGCACAATGAGGTGATTTGTTCTGAAGCTCACTCGAAAATACTCCTTTATTCCCCTTTTTAATCAGCTGAAAGTAATGCGCTGTCCACTATACTGTCTCCAATTTCCCCTCTCCCTTATGCCCACTTCTCATGGGATTCTGCTAACAGTTCCCTGAATAAACCAGTGTCTGCTTTCCTAAAGTCCAAAATCTTAACTCTGCAGTTTACCTCCTGCCTATCCTCAACATATATATATATAAAAATATAAATAATAATTCCTGCCCACATTTGCGATGTTGACTATTATCCAGCACTTTAGAAATTTCCTTCAGTAATGTCATCATTAATACTACAGCTTTTTCACATACATTTTGAAATATAAAGATATACAGTTACAATAAAAATATCCAGTTACAAATAATGGTATTAAAAGGGCTTCTGTGACTGAAAGGTAACTCTTAATTCGAGTTAAAATTTTATAAGCTAGCAGGTCTCTCATGAAATTTATTCAAGCTTTTAAGATAGAATTCCCATGAAAAATGTGTTGATGCATTTCTTTGATATATTATAAAGCTTGTGTGTTTTATTTCTCATACTCAGTAAAAATCTCATCTTGCAGATCACTGCTATAAATACCAGTTTGGATTTGTACAGGACTAGAATGCACATTGTTATAGAGAGTATTTAAAAATGTGTAGAAATGACCTGTGTCTGTATTTCATACTTATTTTCATGTATTCATACCATGAAATTTCATACTTGTCATGAATGGCAGCTGACTCATTTGAAAACTTAAGACTTTGTTCTAGCAGAAACTTAACGTACAGAAATAGTATTCACACATTACATTTGGATGACTTAAGTAATTTACTTAAGTAAATTACAATATCTGAACAAAGTCAGGTTGACAAAATCAGGCAAAAAGCATGTTGCCTAGCTGTATACTCCACATAAATTATACTAGCACAGAAACCTCACAGTGAATGCATTTTTTTATAGGATAGAAGTGATGACTTAAAGAGAAACAATTTCTTTAATGAAATCCATTAGATGTCAAAAGGACTAGCTCATCATACCTTAGGATAGCTGCTAAATATAGTACTCATTTAAAATAATTACTGTTGCTGTTCTGTCTGTGCTTGAAACGTAGAAATTTTGTAGAAAAACCCAATTATCTTTTTTTATAGCTATTTTTCTTATTTTGTGATGAATACTTGCTGAGTTAAAATGAATTGTAAAGTAATAATGGAAAACAGTGTAGGGCAATCTAGTAAGGCAAGCAAGGTATAAACCAGGGTCAGGAAACATGAAGTGAACCTTGCCTCATTAAATATAATTGCAATGATTTCATTGACTTCAGTAACAGCATTTTATCCTTGGGTTCTTTTTTTCAACTTTGTTGCTGACCTGCTCTTATTTTCAGCAAGTCACTGGCTGATTCTCTACCTCTTCCCACCATTCCTTGCATATCTTGTTTACTTAGATTAAAACTTCTCTCTGTCTTCCTAAAACTGTAGTCAGATGTATGATTGTAGTACAGTTCCAATGCTGTTTTTTACCTTGTTAACAACAGCAACAGAGACAGCATGTGTAGGGGAAGGTGTACAAGGACACCTGGAACTCTTAGATTGCTGGATTATGCTTGAGATTGTACACCAAGTCTCCACTCCTGTTATTACCCAAGTCAGCTAAAGTAAAGTTAGGGTGAGTATATCCACCCAATATTACAGTCATACATCTGACTGCAGTGTTTCTACTGTATATAGAATAGTGGGTTATTTTTCAAGGTGCAATTGTAATATAACGATAACTGTAGCTTCTTGTGTGTTCATCAACAGACTAAATTTTCTCTTTCAAAATCTAGCCCCTTAATGGGACTCTGAGCACTGTACCTCATTTTATATCTACTGTCTACTTTATATCTACACCATAATTCTAATCATGCCACATAGAGTAATATGGGTATAATTATAGAAAAGCATGCAATTGAAATAATTCTTGAACTTGTTATGTTATTGCTATAGATGTCAGGATGAACATAAATCTATTTTCTTAAAATAATTTAGCATTTATATAACCCTTGTATCAGCTGTGCAGAGCATATAATTGCTGACATTTATTAAATGCATCCCACATCACAAATACATGACTAATAGGCTCTAGCACAAATTGATGAGTAATGCCAAACTGTATTTATTATTACCCTGCAATTGAGCAATTTGAGTACTTAACAAGAATTATTAAAATACGGGGAGTATTTTGTATATACCCATGGTGCCACATAAAAGAAATGTGCTGTGCCACATAATGGAGTGGAAGCCACAGTACCATGCCCTAATGAAAAACACAGCCCTTTACCATTGCAGTGAATCAATGCAGTACTTCAAGTAGCCTTATTAACTGCCATGGGATTGGTGCTATGTGTATGAGAATATATTAGTGCTCTGCATATTTTCTGTTTCTAGGCTACAATTTTCCAGTTTTCTTAAATTTTTGTCAGGGTGTGTAATTAGCTAAGGTCAACCACCTTTTCTGGCCTTCCTTTTAGCATCCTGTTCTCCAGGTAGTATGTGTCCTGGGGACCTCTACAAAATAAAGCCCTTAGTTATGTTTTGGGAGAAGGTGCAGCTGGAATACTGGCTGTGTCAGTAGTGGGCTTGTGCTGTCCATCTGCAGCATCCTGCTGGTTTTCCTTCCTCCTCCACTGAACCCCTGCTCTACAGAGGATCTTCCTGGCATCAAAAGTATATGATCCTCTTCTGTATAAAAGAAGATGGCGGTGTCAATGTCTTCCCTCGTTTGCTTTGTATTTTGATTAAGAAAGCATGTATCTCTGTAATGAGTCCAGTCCTACTTATTGAATGAGCAGTTTTGAGGTGACCTTGAGGGAACAACAAAAGAGCAAGCATAGACCTACACCGGTTCTTACTCATCCACATGAAGTATGAATGATTTGGTTATGAGTGTCATTAGAGTACCCTCATCCTAACAACCTCCATGGACCCTATTCTTGCAGAGAGGGTAAGGGACACAGGGAGACTGAAAGTCAGAGAGGTTTCATTGGCAGCTTGGTCTTAGGCTACTTTCACAGCAATGTGGACTGCTGCAGCCAAACTACGAGGAACAGTATGGAAGCATGTAGTTCTGTCAAAAGGCATATCAAACTGAAACCCGTTCCCTCTCTTGACACAATGAAGACAGTTGCATTGCACTGATTTACTACTTTCCCAATATTTACCAAAGTGACTATTTTATAACTTCATATTTTAGTTTGAACTGTAAAGCCTTATGAAAACAGAAATATCTCCTTGAACAGCTGTGTAAAGGGATATATTGTTTCATTCAGAGAAATGAAACAGAATTGGGTTCTGTGCTAAGACTAAATCCTTTTAAAACTGGTAGATGGCAGTAGAGTATCTGCTTTGACATTGTCTGTAGATTTACTGAGAGGAGTTTGTTAGCTTTTTGTACAAAAATAAAAATCCTTTTATCTGTTCCAGTCTTGAAAAAAATAGCAGTTATCTGACTAGCAACTCTTTTCTGTTTTGTATTCTTGATTACTATTCTTTGAATAGTAATCATATTCAGTTCAGAAATGATAGATCCTAGATTTTTTTTTTTAATTCAGTGACAGAATTTCTCAATATATTTTTGGCTTTATTGCTTTCCTCTTTTTCAAATTGTAATACAGTGTGTAAAATTTGATTTTGTTGTAAAATTTGTAGGATAGATTGCTTATGAAATAAATACAAGACTTAGATATAAGCCTGTGTTTGTTATATATTGTATTTGTGAAGTAGCAGTTTTTGCAATAGCTGTGAATTACTGAAGGCAAGACTTTTTCCTCATCTTGTGCATGAGTAAAGAACAGAAATAGTTTTTGTGTTCCTAGAAATCTGTTTTTATCAAAGTTCCAGGGAAAGAAGAGTTAAAATCTTGACATTTGCTCATTTTTATTTTTCCATTAATTTTTATTTTAATTTTCAGGTCTAACATGACTTTCTAGTAGTTCCATATGAAGCCACATTGGCTCATTCATTATCTTTTTTGCTTTCCATTCTGTTCATTATCTCTCTTATTTTCTCTAAATTTGTGGGTTTTTTACTGTAATATGTTCATCAATATCATAACTGCATATATCCACAGAAACCCATTAAGTATGCAATAGATGAAAAAGCTGAGCTGCACAATTAGTTTAATAACTAGGTAAATAAATATTGACATTACGACTACGCCACCTTTATTAATATATGCAACATATTTTTCTGTGCTGACAATGCAAAAAAAACAGTGTATGAATTTTCCACTAGGAATGGAAAAAATATTCAGTAGCAGTTTGTGTATGCTGTTCATAATTATTAGATGCACTGTTCACAAATAAATTACTTTTGAATTTTTTATATAAATACTGTTTTGATTAGTTTAACTTGCTTAAAATAGGCAGCTTCTACAAAGACTGAATTCTACAAGTTCTGAATAATCTTCTCACCGCTCTTTAAACAGACCATTATTGGTGATTACTTTTATATTGTGATTACCTTTCTTTCTATCCTTCTCATATTTTCAGTGATGGTACTGTTTTCTTGCTTTATGGTAGATTTTTTCACTTACCATTTTTTCAAAATATTTAGATGTGTATTTGGACTGGAATAGCACAACGTATAAGAGCTTTTAGTGTATAATATATTAAAAGACTATGTTGAGGTAACAAAGGTGAGCATTCAAAAGTTAGGTATTTTAAAAGTACTCTTATTTTGAGTACCCCGTTTAATACAGCTATGATTAGATTTTCAGTTTCCTTAGTATTATAAGTACATACATAACTGCTTGGTACCTTTCCAAACTAGAGTGCAAAAGATATGATTCAACAGACCTAGATGTCTGCATCTGTGCTAGTCGCTTTTAGTCTCTCTTTGTGGTCATAGAAGTATTGTGTTTAAGGCATTATTACTCTCATCCTAGAATAAGTATCTGAAGTTGATTATAAGTTGACCTGATGGTAAGATATATATAGTGTAGTGAGAGTAGATGAATTCTTCTTGACTTTTTAAGTTAGGTTCCAGGAAATGAAAATCCTCATTCTAATTTCCACAACATAGACCCATCTATCTGAGGTACCTATATAAGGAACTTAGTTTTCCTATGTGCTCAATAGGAGGGACTTCCGAGTGACAATTTAGCCCACTTAAGATCTGTCTGTTGATTATGTAGGGAGGCTAAGGTGGTAATCTTTTTAATTTAAGTAAGTTTTAAGTAAGCTTTAAGTAAGTGCCTAAAGGTAGGTTGGGTGGATTTGTGCTTGTCTGTTTTAAATTTGATTTAAGTGACTATGTACAATGCCCTGTCTCAACCCAAAAGTTATTTTGTCTCCTTAAATACACATTCCTAATCATATTGCCTTTGTCAGCTGATTAAGGTCTCCTTCTAGGTATTCATCCAGTCTGTGTTCTCATTCCTGTCCTGCCACCTTTACAGATCCATTTTTGTCTTTCATATGGCCCCCAGGAATGTATTCCTGCTACTCCTCTTTCTTTTTAAATCCAGTTTCCCTTCCAACTCCAAACTTGTTTCTCTTGCCTGGAAGTGAAAACAGTTCCGTGGAGCGACTGCAAACATACCACATGACCTAGGAGATTTTTGTGATACCCCTGGTAATTCTAACAGAGAAATACATCCCACTCCTGGTTTTATTCAGGTCATTCCCAATATTAACACATTCTTTGTCCCAGTTGGTGCATTTGACTCTCTTGTTTTTACAGGACATAAGCTGAAACAAGAAAGGTCCAGACTGGATATTAGGGGAAACTTTTTCATCATTAGGACAGTAAAGCAGTGGAACAGGTTATCCAGAGAGGTTGTGCAGTCTCTGTAGCTGGGATTTTTCAAGACCAGGCCAGATAAAGCCCTGAGCAACCTGGTCTGATCTTAGCCCTCACCCTCCTTCAAGCAGGAGGTTAGACTAGAGACCTCCTGAGGTTCTTTCCAACCTTCATTATTCTATGATCCTGTAAAAAAATCAATTTCCTTTTTCATTTGCATAACATTCAGAAAGAGACTGATTTGAGAGTACTGAGTAAACCTTTTCTCAGGCTTCAGCTGATTTGAAGTAGCATAGACTGGTCAGCACTGTAAGAAACTTCACTGTGATTTGTGAGAATAAAATACCATTCAAGTTCTAAAATTAAACTTGTCCTCATACTTAAGCAGTAATATGAGTTATTATTTTACAATGTCTAATTCTTTACTAAACTTGGACAGGTTTCATGGATGTAAAATGTGGCACACAAAAAAATGTCCATCAAATTTGCAGTCCCTTAGCAAAAGTTTGGGATGCTGAAGCAGTTCAAAGATGAGGTCAACCTGAGTATTCTGACATAACTAAAATGTATTTTCCTCTGTTGCTTGAAAGTGAATGGTGTTCTAGGCTAAAATTTTCAAATAGTATTCAGGCTGAAAGAGCCACCAGTACACAAAGTTTCAGCCCAACCCATTAATGTTTTTAAAATTACAGTCAATTGAAAAGAGTGTGCTGTCATGGAAACTTTAGTAGTAAGTTACTCTACCGTCATACCTATTATACATGAGAAAAGAAATGGGATGAACTGGAAAGAGTTAAAGAATTTCCATGAACATTTGATAAAGATCATAGTATGATACAGTACTCTAGAACACTGAGAGTTAAAACTTGATTTCTTTTGATTCAATGTATTTCATGTAAGGACTTAACTTTTGATAAACACATCCCAATATTTTGGTAAAATATACAAAGCAGAAACAGATGTAGTTGCACTGAAGAACAAAGATTGAAATAATGGATAGATAGTGTATTTCCTATTTAAATTACATAAACAAATTCTATAATTAGATAATTAAAAATAGACAGCTAGCCCTATACACTGGAGTTAGAAAATACTTAATTGATCTTGCAGTTGCTACTTCTCAAATTCACTTCAGCTATATGGAGCTAAGTGTTTATACCTATGAAGTCACTTAAAAAAAGAATAAAATATGTAATATTTTCAATCCCCCATATTCACAAAGCAATCATATAAATTTCCTGCAGCTTTATAGTGTAAATACACGAGTTTATATGAAGTACTGCATACTGAATTACCAGTAAAGTATATTTGATATAAACGTTTTATTTCTTTGCAAATTATGTCAGGCAACTATCCAAAAACAAATTATAAGAGCTGGAACTGTAGCTAAAAGAATGATATCTGGAAGGCACAAATGTGTGTTTATTATCTGTATTGCTTGTCAGAACATTTGCATGAGTGCAGAATGAAAAGGAGGAAGAATAACAGGAATGATAAAGATACTATGATCAAAACATTAATCAGAGAAAATAATTTTTTGCTAAATTAAACAAGAATCTTTTCTGCTATACACAATAGCTGGAGCACACAAAGAATTACGAAAGTTTAAAATTAAGTTATGAGAATGAGAGGATGAAATGGTATTTTTCATAAGAAGCTCTACTGAGTAGTGGCTCATATTTTCTTTTCCTCCCTTCAGCTGCCAGAAATCTTGCAGAAGCCCTTCTTGTAGGCCTTCACATCCATTGTTAGTTTCAAACCCAGCTGAGATTTGGCTTTCCTCACTCCATCCTAAAACAATTGAGCAATGTCTTTATATTCCTCCTGGGTAGTCCATCCCTGCTCCCATCTTCTATGGAATACCTTTTTGCATTTGAGATCATGTTGTGTTTTAACCCGGCAGGCAGCTAAACACCACACAGCCGTTTGCTCACTCTCCCCTCCCCAGTGCGATGGGGGAGAGAATCAGAAAAAAAAAAAAGTAAAATTTGTGGGTTGAGATAAAGACAGTTTAATAGGACAGAAAAGGAAGGGAAAAAAAA